>NC_058110.1:34413752-34781252 GCF_914725855.1 Thunnus albacares | reverse complement strand
AATCTGAGAATGGTGAATCAATGAGACAGATTTTTGCCTCTGGTTTGCAAAAAGAGGAGAGAAAAATGTACTGAAACAGAGTTTTAGGAGACAAATTAAAGACGACTTGACTGAAAAAGTCACAGTCTATTTGGATGAGAAAAAGTTGAACGAGTGTTTTGATGTTGCTGAGGAGCTGATGAAACCTGAAACTCCTCAACAAGCAGCAGGCGCAGCAGGAGCAGCAGGAGCTCAGGTAAATCATCAACACCTGTTTGCTTCATCTTGAGCTTTCTATTTGACTTTCTTTGTCATTTTCATCTGTATTTTTTAAGATTCTCTGAGTGTCAGTGTCTCACCAGCAGAGGCTGTTTTGCTCTTAATGACAAAGTATAAATCTGCTGCAGCCTTGAATTATGGTGTTATATTAAAATAAAATAATAAATATTAGTGTTTATTATATTAATGTTTTTTTTATTTATCCTGCAAGATGTTATGTTTGCAACAGTTCATTTTTGTTTTAAATGAAACTGTCACTAACTGTATATGATTCTTAGCAGGGAGCAGGAACACCAGGTGGACAACCAGGGTCAGAGGTAAATAACACCCACATGTTTCTATTTATATGTTTGTCTGACTGTGTGACTCCAGTTTCAGATCAACCTGTCGCTAATACTAAACTAACTTGTCTAACACTATAAATTACAAATCTTTTGGATCCTGCAGTTTCTTCACCATTGTGAGACTGACTGTCATGTGATCAATACAAAGGCCACTAGAGGTCGTTGCTCCATCAGTTTTCACTCTGATGTGCACACAGTGAGACCTAGGAGACCTAAAGAACAGATCAGAGATTATGTTTAATCACTCTGTGTCTGAGCCTATATACCAAATATAAGCTCCATGCATATTCTGTCCTCAGATTAAAAAATTATGTTCCATTTAAAATCGTGTTTTCTCTAAACAGGGGGCACTTCTTTTGGCCGGACATCCAGGTTCATCAGACATGCAGTAAAAACAGACCTACTGTATTTATAGTCAGCTGTAGTCTGTAATCATAAAGTTGATGATTGGACACAGACTGGGATTTTTTGTTGCTTTGGTTTTTTGTAATAACATTTTTTAAGACGTTTCTGTTGTGGTTCATATTTTCTGAATTGGACTCGCTTTCAGCAACCAGTACGGTGCATATATATAGCATAGCCTAAAATTTTAAATGCTGACAACGCCACCTTGGGGTTATCACTTTTGGATAAGGGGGCTGCATCACCTGTTGAGTAGCCTATGCAGTGTTTCAACCCCAAAAGTCTTCCTTGTGGGCAAAGAAATCCTTCCTCCCACTTGCGCAGCAGAGCTGCTAACTGACCTTGCTCATCCTGGGTCAGGTCTAGTTGATCAGCCAGCTTCAGCACTACAAACACTTTGTCTTCCTCCACGACATAACTGGCATCTATCAACCCCACCTCCACTAGACCATCAGCGCCAGGCTTCAGGCTGACATCACGTGTTTCACATATGTTTTTCTTTTAGGCACTTTTAGCTGCACCCAGTGTGACCATGCCGTGGTGATTTCTGTTTCCATTACCAGTTTTACCGTGCCTAGTTGTGCTGAGTGGCGCCAGAGTTGGACCATCTCCGGAGTTGGGTCAAAGCATGCCTAACCCACCTCCAAACAACTTCCTCGGGTAACATCTCGCCAACTTGAATCTCTGTAGTTTGAGGTTTAGTTTCTCTCCTGTCTCTCTGTTTGTACTTTCAAGTATTTCCTTTATTTGATCATTTCCTGATCACTTTCAGCCGTATTGGAGCCGCATTAAGTTACTGCAGATTAATACATGTCATGCTGCTGCTGCTTGCATGGATGTATGTTTCAACTACCTGAAATAGTCTGTCCAGCTTCTGGTAACGTCTTATGGAGACATGGAAATTACGCAGGTTATGAATGTGAATGGGAACTCTGTTAAAAGTCCAATACTGTCAGTGTCTCTCAGTCTGTGGAGCCACTAGTACAACAGGAATGCCAGCAGCTGACGTCCTTGGTGTGTAGTCCCTCCTCTTACACATGGCTGCTCCTGGCTCCTGTTTAACTGGTGCTCTGTCCTGGGGGAAACAGGAAATAACCACCAGTATCCTGCAGACACACCAACCCTGATTTGCCACCACTTGCCTGGCCCCACAGCTGGCCCTGCCAGTGTCTGCTGCAAAACAATGGAGATAAATACATACAGTTTTCCTGGGTGGCAGTGCCGGGCTGGAGTATTCACGCTAAGTGATCATGGGCTGCTGCGCCTTTGGCTCCTGTGGGGGTTGTCTTCTGGTCTTGGGGTTCAGGGGAGAAGGCCTTGCTGTTCTGTGTCAGGCTCTTGGTGGTTCCCTGCTGTGATTCCTTCTCTCCTGCCTGAGTCTCTGTGCTGCTACGCTCTCCATTTTTAACAGAGGTCAGTGCCTGTCTCCGACAAAACACTACTGCATGCTATAACACAATACCATAAAAACACAACAATCCAATGAAGCAAGAACTGATGAAAAGGGTTATCAAAAAACACAACAAATGCAATAGAACACACAATAAATAATCTAAAACTTGCAAACAAGAAATAATTAAAACATGCATAAAACACCGTAGCTCTGACCCTGTCATGTTTTGTTTGAGGTGGGGCTTTATATTTATTTATTTATTTGTTATTTGTTTATTTGTTGTCTATATAGTGTTTAAAACACATTAATTATTGTTTTTCACAGAGCTGTAACAGAACACACATGGTACAAATGACAGAGAGCAGAAAAATATAAAACAAGGATCATGTTACAACAATTTCATGTTTTCTCTCTAAATGTGTTTCTGTCATCACTCACTGTGTTAAATGGTTTTCAGGAGGAAGGAAGTCCACCTCCATCAGAGGTAAATCGGTTACTTCCGTCTCGAGGGAATTTGAGGACGCTGGTTGCAGCAGCGGTCTCTCTCGGATCCAGGAATGTGTTCGGGTGAACACGGGCGAAGTCTCGTCTCGTCCGGCGAGGGGAGTCTTCGATGAGGGGAAAACACGTGATTGGGGTACCCCCTTTAGTCAGCTGACTCCAAGAGGAACAGCAGCTACTCCTAGCTCAGTGACATGGGAAAGGCGTGTGCTTCAGGGCATGTTCAGTTTTTAAAGGGGCGGTGACATCATGGCTGCGTCATCAGGACGCTCCACTGTGCAGGAGCATCTCCGCCAATGAGACTGTATGTTGACTGCTCCCTGCTGAGGTGTGAAAATCGCAAAGCATCCTTGGAAATGGAGTTTGCAATGGACTCCCATTGTCTGAAAGCAGCATTTTTGGCGCTATTCCTTTGTCTCGGGGAAAACAAAGGAATAAAGCACCTCGTGGTCAGGCCTCACAGGTTACATGTGGGCCTTCTCTGTGTGACCTCATGGTTTGAGGCCCAACATCATTATCATCATCATCATCATCATCTTCACTCACTGTGTTAAATGGTTTTCAGGAGGAAGGAAGTCCACCTCCATCAGAGGTAAATCTACCAATCTATCAACAATTCCAGTTTCAGACCAATAATAATGATACAAATCTTGTAAATCACATGTGGATCCTTCTGTTTTCACCACTGTGAGACTGACTGACATGTGATCAGTGCAGAGGTCACTAGAGGTCACTGCTCCGTCACTTTTCACTCTGACATGCAAACAGTAGAGTTTAATCAGGAGGTTCTGACTTTGACTGTAGCTGCTCTATCAGCCCCGACTGTAAGTGAGGTTTACATACTAATGAATTAATTGATCTGACTATCAATCAAAGCCATTGGTCATGATGCTGCTGTAACTTCATAGTTGATGTCACTTTCACCAAACAAATTTCATATATATAAATACTGTTGACTCTGGACTTGTTCTATAATGTGTTCTGTGAGATGACTGACTGAAGTTGTGTTTTTCTAACAGAATCAGCGCCTTATACAGCTGGAAGCAGGTCCATCATGGACGGGAAAAATTACCTTGTCATCAATTTCTGTGAGAACTTTGGTCCATCTGAGACCTAACTCAATAATTTAAAAAAATCAGTTTTAAACAGACTTTAATTTCTATTTCATTGAATGTAATTTCTTCTTTTTATTTGTAGGATAATACATGGTGTAAAGTGATCACTGCACTTCTCCTTTTTCAAAGATGTAAAAGTTAAGTCTAAAATATAAAAAAATGTAAAACTTAAGGTGCCAGTATCTCTAAATTGTATTGAATACAAATGGTGAGTTATTTAGCACCACTGCAGCTGAGAGTCAGACACAGAAAGAAACAGTTTGTCTTTAAGTTTAATGGAAGTTTTGTTTATTTTGTATGATAATAAGAGTAAAAACACAGAAAGAAATATACATTTACAAACAAAAAATAATATTTTTTTTGATTCATTAAAGCTACAGAAAACTAAAAATCATGACTTTGTTACTGTATCAGTTTTACATTCTGTTTAATAGGAAAGTAATCAATATATAATTAATATAATGGTTAATACATAACAAAACATGTCAAAGTTCATTTGGTAACAGTTCTTCATTTACAGAGTTTTTCCACCAGACAGCGCTGATAAATTTATATTTACACATTAAAATGTCTCAGTGCAAAAATTCAAAATCATCCTGCGTGATTATCATGTTCAGTATATCTGAGAGATGAAAACTAGACTAATTACAGTAAAAAATTAAAATTAAACATGCAGACATGAGAACATTTCTACAGAGAAAGAGGAAACATTTAATTTAAATGTGAACAGAGAAACAGCTGATAGAAAACATCTTTCAATTCCTGATGAACACATTATATTTGCAGTAAAACAATAACATTTGTTGACTATAGAGGCATCTATCATGTAGAAGTTTAAGCATCATCAGACTTCTGGATTTCTGTTATGTGTGATGTGTGAAATCCTGGAAAAATAAAAATTGAGAAACCGTCAAACTCCACATAAAGAACAATAGACATTACTTATGTATGAAGACCCAAAGAGTTCAATATTAAACAAATAAGACATTAAGTAATAAACAATAAAACACATAAATACAGATAAATATGTGATATGACCATGAAATTTTTAATTATTCAATAACTTTTCAAAATTTAGCTCATTATTATGAAATGTTATTTCTTTTCATAAGTACATTTATTCCAGGTCATTTTCATTTTATCCCTGCAGTTTTTACACCATTTTTTCTACAGGACAGAACCAGTCATGTGATTGGCTGTTCACTCATTCGGACCAAAGCAACAGCCAATCACAGAATGGACTCTGTCCTGTTTGTTGGTTGATAGAAAAGGCTTTGTGATAGAAATGGCATTCTAATATTATATAATATGTATAATTTAAAAACCCTTTTAAAACAAGTTTTCTTGTTCAATTTTAAAACAAAACTATTAAATCACAATTAAAAGACGGAGGAAAGGAAGATAAGAATAGAACTGACATTCTGTTTGTTTGTATTTTTAAAGCAGTATATAAAGAAGTAGTATGATATTTTTCTTTACTTTGAGTTTTTTAAATTTATCTTTCAGATGCTAATTTAATTAATGAAATTATAACTGCAGTAAAAACAATCAACTGACTATGATTAAAAACTGAAACATCTCTAGACCTCATACAGGTCAGCACAGGAGTGATACTGATTGGAAACATTTTCTTGTTGAGCTGAAACAAAACATCCTGTGATCATAATCAGCAGAGAAATGAATCGAGACCAAACAAACATTAAGAAGGTTAAAGAGATAGACAGACAGATTGTTGATGAAAGAGACTGATTGATTGATAGATTAATTGATTTCCCCAAACAATTTAGTGAGACAAACAAGTGTGTCCCAAAAAAATGTCCTTAAGCTTGAACCTGAGGGTTAAGTGTATTCATTTACCTCTGTTTCATTTGAAAAGCCTCCTGCTTCCTGCAAAGTAATTTTACGCTGTAAACAATAATTTTGGAAAGCACATAACAGCCAATGTTCTCATGATTTATTACTCATTGAGTTAAAAATGTAATTGGATTATTTAACAATTTCATGATAAGTCATTCTTCAGTGTTTGCTGAAACAAGTGATGCTGTCAGTTTTCTTGGGAGGACAGTAAACACTGTCACTATTTTACCTTTAATTACTTTTAATTTAAATATTTATTTACAACAGGAGGAGGAAGCGCTGCATGGGTCTGATGGCTCATGTGACAGGTGCTCTTTAGTTTAGGGTGACCATATTTTCAAACCCCCAAAACACGACCCTTAAATTTACGTTACCGACGGGCCAGAGTGCGAGGTCCCAACCAACGCTGCTTGCAGCTTTAATTAGCTTTAATTCAAGCTGTATCTTGTATCTGATCTTGTGTCTCTTCTGTTTCTTTCTTTCTTTCTTTCTGTCTTTCTTTATTATCTCGCCACTTCAGACCTAAATTTGACCCCCTAAACATGTTCAAAAACTCACCAAATTAGGCACGTCTGGTGAAAAATTTGATAAAATGTAAAAATTATCCCTCAAAGTGCCAAAAATGTGCTCTCTAGCGCCACCTATGTAACTAAAATGGCCGCCACAGCCTGTAGGAATGTCGTAGAGAGATCAAACCAAAACTCAAATATTATCAGGTTTGCATGATATTACGTAGTATGTTCTCAACAACATAAACTACAACATGCCTTTATTTCGCAGGTGTGTTTGTTACTTTGTAGATGTTTTCTAGCTCCAAATCACCACTTCATGCACTGCAGACCCACCGACCACGTCACAGCCCAACGTGCATGGGGCGCGAGGGCCCGTTCGTCGCTGCTTGCAGCTTTAATTCAGACTGATTAAGTGTTTGTCGACCCTGATGAAGACTTAGTGTTTTTTTATGGCTGTCTGCAACACTGAAGGACAAATATTTAGCAAGACTTCCTGGATTTTGTTTTTTAAAAATATTTATTAATTTTCATGCCTTCAAAAGTTGGTGTGACTGTGGTGACTCCAGGTGTTTAGCTGCTCTGACTCTCTCAGTGATTTGGTTTGAAAAAAGACACAATTTGGAAAAAAAATACCTTTTTTTTGGCCAAATACCAACCTCTGTCTGTAACTATTTTAGGAAGTTTATCAGTGGTGTTGCGAAACAATGATTTTGGGTACATTTACCTTCATCTCCACTGATTCATCTTCTTCACTCCTACAATGGAAAATCACACTGTGAGTAAAGTTTTCATATTTCAGTATCAGTCTGTCTGTCCATCCAACACTTCTCTGCCCAGTGCAGTAACTATTGGAATGAAACCTGCTGTGGATATTCCTGCTCCCCAGAGGATCAACCCTTTAGATTTGAGTGACCCCATGGCCGTCCCTCTAGCGCCACCATCAGGACAAACTGTTTGTTCTGTCCATCATGTTCATGTTGTGTAATGAATACTGCAGCCTTTAGATTAAGGGCATAACTATAGTGTCTGACTATCATCCATTTACAAAAACCCTCTGCTCTCTAAAAATCACAGAGCAACGTTTAAAAGATGCAGCTGTATCGTATTACAATACAAACATCTATATGCTCAAGTTTAAGGATCATTATTTCCGTTAATACAGAAATAATGTTCGTGTAAGAAGTTCTTGAGTTTTCATACTAAAATATCATCATGTGAATCATAATCAAGAAAACATTTCATGAGACTGAAAATCACATTAAGCCAATCAATCAGTAAATCAGTCTCAATGTAGAGCTGAGCAATAATCAATCATTTTATCAATCTAAATTAAAATCTTAGCCATTATCATTAGCTCAAGTAATGTCAGAAGTCAAACTCAATGAATGAATATCAAAAATCTAGTGAGGTCAAAGGTCAAATAAAGCAGTATCAGACTAATCAATAGCATAAGATGTATAGAATTTCACTCAAAGTTGAATCAATCAATCATTAAAGTTGAAACAATGGAAAACCTCAACGGTTCAAATCAAGATGTAAATACATTAAATCAACTCAAAATGAACAGTCAGCATGTAGCATGAAAAATATAAACTGAGTAATAAAATACAGTCACAGGTATTATTTAAATGAAAATCAAAACAGCATCAAAGTTTAACTTAGAATTATTATTATTATTATTATTATTATTATTATTATCTAAATTTTAGTTATTCTTTATGTATTGCAACAAATGGAAAGAAGTCATTAAAATGCAACCATCAATACACATCTATCTAACACAGTAATTATATCACTGATCAAAGTCATCATCATTCAGAGGAAATTATCAACAAAAACAACTAAATCAAAGACTAGAACATCTGACATCAGTAATAAAATCAATCAATAGAAATCATCAGCATTTATTAAACATAAAGGATAATCTGTCTAAGTAGGAAAAGGTGAGAAAATAACAGATTGTGAGTCAAGCAAAAGAAAAGTTAAAAACAATCTCAGACGGAAAGAAGTTTTCTCAGAAATTGATGAAAAAGTAATTTTTACCGTCTCGTTGATGAACCCGATTCCTGATGCATAAGGGGCTGATCCTGTTTAGAAAAACACAACCTCAGTCAGTCATCTCACATGGAACACATTACAGAACAAGTCGATGGATGGATGTATGACAACAGCAAGATCAAATAATTGATTAGTAAGTAAATCTGCTCACAGTCGGGGCTGATAGAGCAGCTACAGTCAAAGTCAGAACCTCCTGATTAAACTCTACTGTTTGCATGTCAGAGTGAAAAATGACGGAGCAGCGACCTCTAGTGACCTCTGTACTGATCACATGTCAGTCAGCCTCACAGTGGTGAGAAGAGGAGGATCCACATGTGATGTACAAGATTTGTATCATTATTATTGGTCTGAAACTGGAATTGTTGACAGATTGGTAGATTTACCTCCGGTGAAGCTGGACTTCCTTCCCCCTGAAAACCATTTAACACAGTGAGTGAAGATGATGATGATGATGATGATGATGATGATAATACAAATACAAACTTTGTTTGTATAGCACCTATCATTAAAAAAATGCAGCAAGTTCTTTACAGCAAAAATTACATGCACGTGATGTCATAAAAAGATCAGCAGTCAAAGCTCAAATGATGGAAATATGACATTTCTGTTAGTTTCATGTATTGATGTGAGGAAGGTTACAGTCTCCTCATCGCTCCACACAGATCTGATTTTTTCAGCTCTTCAGTGATGTTTAAGTCACATGATTCATGTACGTCATCATTTATTCATTGAGTCTGTTTACATTTGCACTTTATCGCATTTTGCTTTGTATCGATCCGCCAACTTTTCCACCTCAGCCAAACATGCACCGATGATAAATAGAGATGTTGATATAGGTATAATGTTTACCATTTTACTGTAGCATGTTATACTACTACTACTTTTTCTAATTGGCATTAAATAAAACGAAAGCTGAGGCTGATGGGAATGTCATTAGTCTTGCAGATATTTGGTCAAATTAAAACTTTTGGTTGATTGGTTACAGATCAAAGTTATCAGAATGTTTTCTTTAAGGTATTCTGCTGCACTTACTTGTTGTTTAGCCGATGGAGATGGAGTTACGTTCTCTTTAATCAGTTTATCAGCAACATTAAAACATTCTCCCCAGTCTTGTTCTTGTTCTTGTTCTTGTTCTTGTTCTTGTTCTTGTTCTTTTTCTTGTTCTTGTTCTTTTTTTTGTTCTTTTACTTTTCTTTCTTTAGCCAACTGTTCTCTTGCATCTCCACTCGGTTTTATGTTTATTTTGTTATTGATTTCTTGAGTCAACAGTGTTTTTGCCTTATCTCTCAAAATCTCCTTCAGTACATTTTCCTCCTCCTCCAAAATCATTTTATCAAAGAGAATCTTTCTGTCGCAACAAGGACTACAGCATTTCATCAATCTAAAAGTTGACAAGATGGCAAGTGCAAAAAGGGTAAAAAAGAACACAAGGAAGCCATAAGTCTGTAAAAGAAGAACAAAAAGATGGTTATATTAATATCACAGAAACCAAGAAATAAACCATGGTTGCTATAATTTTATTCTGTTATCTTGATAATAATAATGATAGAGCCCTCTTACTGAGATAACAGTAAATGACATAACACGATGTACAATATAATGTCATCATACACAGATGAAACTCTTTGCTGAAGCAGCATCTGATTTGAGTTAAAAAAGGTGAGATACAGGAGATTCCTTTAGCCATCATCAGTGCATCAGAGTGTGGACTAAGACTACACTAGTCAGAGGGCTTCTGGCTGCGGAGAGATGACAGAAAACGGCATCTCCTTTACTCCTGATTTTGATCAGAATGTAATTAGGTCTAAAAAAGTAAAACTAGATTAATATTAGCAGGGAATGAATCCCGATCGGGTGTGACAATGAAAAAGTTTGTCAAGGCAGAGTGTAAGAAAAGTGGAAAGTTTGCCAAACAATTGACCCACGCGGCTCCTGAAATGGCAGAGGGAATGGAGATAAAACAGCTGATCAACGAACTGAAAGACACTATTACGACAGAAATTAAAACTTCTGATCGGAGTTCAAAGCCTACCAGAGACAGAACGAGACATCAAGAAAATAATAGAACAAACCACAGAGCTACAACAAAAACAGGAGAGAAGAGACAATAGAGTCCATGAACTTGAACACGGTTGGAGAAATGCAGGACCAACAAATACTGTGACAGAAAACAAATGAGGTTTTGATGATCAGAATGAAAGAGATGGAGACACAAATGGACTACATTGAAATTAAGTCCAGACAAAATAATATATGCATGTGCAACATCCCAGAGAAAACAGAGGGAAATGATATGACACACTTTCTCAGTAAATTCTTCAATGAGGCACTGGGATTGGGGGGGGGGGGGGGTTAATATTCTCTGGGCACATCACATCTACAGAGAAAACACGGAGCAAACCAGGCCGATCATAGTAACTTTCCTGAACTATGATGTGAAGAAAAAAATATTACAAACGGCAAGGGCAAAGAAAGTGACTTTGCAGCCTGTTCGCCAGAACAAAATGTTGGCATTGTACATGTGTCAACACGTGTAATACGTAGCATGTTAACATTTCAACAGAAATAGGCCAACAGACTTCAGAAACAAAAAAGTAAGTTAAAGGATGACACATCAAAATTCTATTCTATAATTCTTCTTATAGACCAATATCATTACTGAATACAGACCAAAAAATATTAATATCTATAATAGCAAATAGATATTTTGCCAGATATAATAGAGATCAGTCTGGATTTATTTCTAAGAGATTTTTATCTGATAATATAAGACGCACTCTAAATATAATTAATTATTTATAATTATATATAAATAATTACCATATCCTGTGCACATTGGACACACCTGCATTTTGAATCACAAAATTAAAGCTCACATATAATCCATCTGATCCAAACTGCTCATACAGTATTTTATTAAACACTTAAAAACTTCTAGCTGCTGCTGCTACTAGTAGATTTTATGGAGGTTGCTTTAGCCGGCAGGAAGAGGCAGAGAGAGGTGACCTTTCAAATTACTTGATTTTTTCTTATGAATGTGGTCACGCTGTACAGATTATGTGAGCCTGATCACCTCCAGATGTGGTCTGACTGATATGATCACATTCTGATCAAAATGTGCTCCGAGGACCTTTTTGTTTTTAAGATACAGTAATTAATCCATTACCAACAAAGAACAACATAATTAACCTAAAGGCTCAAATTAACAAATAGAAGAAAGTTACTGTACTCACAGCCGTTCTCAGATTCTACATATCAACATAACCACAGTAACGGATTAACTTAGACTGGTATGATGTGTATAAAAGCAAGAAAAACTCACCTGGGACCTGCTTTTCAGTTCAGCGATGTTTGCTTTTTCCTCAGCTGTGATGTTGTTCTTGTCTTTGCAGGCTAACTGTGCTTGTTGTTCAGAACCATCATTCCAACAGCAAACATACCAGTCTCCATCAAGTAACACGCATATAACCCACAGCAGACCTATGCAAGCTGCCTTGAAAATTTCAACCAACAAAACCCAGATAAACTTGCAACATGTCTTGCTGCAGGTGGTGAATGTAAATCTCCAGATTCTCTGAAATGTCTTGTCCACCCAGAGGTGCAAGACAAATAAAATAAAAAATGGCAGAGCCATGTATAAATTACAGTCATGAGATTGGTTTTTGCAAGTGCATTCCAAATCTCTGTCAATCACAACCTTGTAAACAAAAATCACAATGATTGCAAGAAACGTGTTGAGTCTTTTGAGAGCAAACTTTGGGAAGATGCTCTTCATCTTTGGTGCACAGTTTGCATCTGCTAAGACCTGCTGCTGCTTGTTCTCTCTCAATATGCTGACAGGAAACCATGCTTTTCCTGTTCACAAAAAAAAGCTGCTGCAATGTCATGATGTGTTCAGGTGTTGGCTTATCGTTTCTTGAGGTAGGCCTTCTTCTTCTTTAGCTGATCTTTTCACTCCTCAAACTTACATGTTACTAAAACTTCATTGAACACAAATGCTATGTAACACTCAAGTCTGTGGACTGATTGTGGTCAGTGTTTCTAGATGGGACTGACAAGAAGTCACCCAAGTCTAGTTTTAGTTTAGTCAAATTTTATCCTGCAAACTACATAAAAATGCATAATAGAAATCATAAAATAAAAAAGTCTTTTAGATAATGTTACAATAAAACATTAAAAGTTTCATTCATGTGAAAAGCTGTTCGTTTTATCACATAACTGACAGGGTGATAAAATTTGCATGTTGCAGCAGTGCAGAAAACAAGGAAACATAAGAACTAGGACTAATAAATGCAAATGAAAAGTAAATAGAGTTCGATCTATATACATTATATGCATTATGAACATTCCCATACTACTGTAAAGTATGTGCAGAAACAACGGTTCTGGTAGATGCAGCTATAGTTATATATGTATATGTTATATATGAAGTAATGAATTCAATATACAGTAGTATTATCTACATGTATATGTAGACAGCCCTTAAAGTGGAAAGTCTGCACTTCAATTACCAGTAATTCATGCAAGACTAGTTCCTCTAAAACAAGCTCTTATTTCCTCTGTGGTTTAGTCGAACAGGAAGTCACACTTGACAACATACTCTGAGACTCAGACACAAAGGAGAAAGCTAGAGAAACAGAAGAAGCAAAGCAGTAATCTTTATAAACATTATTCTTTGAATATTTCGTCATTTTCCATTAAGTGAAGACTTACTATATCTTTGATTTGTATAATCTTAATAAGTACAAATCTTTCTTTTCTATTTTCAGACTACCATGATGTTGCATCCACTGATCTCACTTCTCTGACAGTCATGGGGAGGTAATTTCAATGAAACATGCTTGAGTAACGCATGGATGTGTGTGAATGTGCTGGAAAACAGAACACAATTCAGCTTCTGACAAAAAAAGAAAAAAAAATCCTTTTTTATGTAAGCACAATGAATGAGATGAGATTAAAAAAAATTGATATGAATGTAATACTGTGTGAAAGAAAATTGAATAGTAGGTTATCATTTTATAAATCTTTTGTATATATGTTACAAATGTTTTCAAACTAAGGAGTCAATGTTTGTTATCAACTGAATGTGATGTAATGTCATCGTCATTTTGGGGACACATGTTGGTGAAGAAATCCTACTCCTAGGCTAGTTGAACTCTTGAACCTGTTTCTATCTGAGGATTGCTTGCTGACCTCTGGGGTTAACTAGAGATATCTTTGTCTTAAGCCTACTGTTTTAGAGACCATACTTGTTTGTAAGAAGGTGTAACGGTTTGTGGAAGTGTCCATTTAGGGACCAGACTGTTTTTAGCTTTGCTTCTGGAGAGGTATAAAGCTGTCTAGTTTGAGTTCACAATCTTTAGAGAAAGGGCTGGCTTTAGGGAAAGGGCCAGTTGAACAACATGCTTTCTCTCCAAAAATACAAGATGATTGTATTTTTGTTTGTGTTTGGACATTTGTATAATTGTTACTGATGATGTGATGGATTGTACAGTGTTTACAACTGCTTCAACAGGTAACAATGTTTAATGCTTTCTTTATGTCTCCACGTGCCTTCTTTCTCTAGAGAAAATTTCCACAACAACTGACATCAAACTGATATTAAATTATAAAAAATGATCATTAATTCAACAAGGATGGCTGGGTTAGAATCTACAGTTAAGCAGCTCTGTGAGTCTGTGGAGTCGCTGTGGTCAGATTAGCCTTGTAGGAGTATTAAAGAACAAGCAGTTGTCCTCCTACAGCCTGCAATAGTTAGTACAGATCAGTTTTATATGTTTGCCTATTATGACTAATTGAATATTATACCGTCCAGTAGCTTTAACTTGTGTAACTTTAAAATATCACCTGAATAAGTGGTGCATGACTACACAACATTTTCCAGTACAGCTCAACAGAGATTTAACATTTTAATAATTAAAGGAAAAATGTTTTGTAGTGATGAAGTGAAAAGCTCTCTGTAGATAACTGTAATGTTTGAAAAGTTCTCAGACTCAGTCAATCTTACAATCAGAACACCATGAGAGAGACAAAAGAGTTCATTCCGATGCTCACGTTCAAAACTCATTCAGTTTCTCTTTCTGTCCGTCTGCAGCTGCTGAGATAAAATGTCACACTGGTTGTGGTTAGAAAAAAACAGGAAGGTCAAAGAGTGAGAGTCACTGACTGCACCTTGCAGTGAGAAACTTATGACTGTCTGCAGTGTCTGCATGTACATTATATTGGCTGAAGACTTTTTTATTCCTTATTCAATGATGACATATTTTTAGTTTTCTGGATTCACAGAAGTTCAGGATGATTCACCTGACTGATGTACAGTCTTTCAGAGCTTTGCTTTTCCATCACACCAGTATTTATTAAGGCCTGAGCACTGAGTAGTGTGAAGACCTCATTGTAATACAAATGTAATTGTACAAATGATCACAATTTATATGGTTTATGGGTCTTGGACATGGGTGTGGCAATATGGCTCGATAGCGCACCCCATGAAATTTCAAAGTTGAATTTCAAAGTGTGTACATCTACATGTCAATATTGAGTCATAGTCATAGCGCCACCCACTGACAACAGGAAGTCAGCCTTATGTGACAAATATAATGTGACAACATTGTCTGATTTACATGAAATTTACATGGTGTGGTCTACACATGATATACAGCGACATATAATTAGTGGGTGTTCTCTAGAGTCACAGCAAGTGATAGTTATCTCCTACATGCAATGTCTAATTTTCATGAAAATGTATATCGATTATATTCTGGTAAATGTATTGCTGCATTAATATTTCACTTATGTAGTATTGCCTAGGTGCAACAGGAAGTTCTGCAAATGTATACACTATTTCCAATATGTTATCTCCAGCGCCACGTACTACACACAGTAAATAATATTTTGCACATTCACAAAGTGTTCGATAATTCTGAAAATTCAGAGCCGTCTCAATGGACCTCCAGTAGTGATACAATGGCTGGTGCTCCCTCCGACGCACGCAAGGTGCCAGGGCCTTTTCATCGCTGCTTGCAGCTTTAATTATCTGTCGTCACCATCAGACTTAATGTTAGAAGGCTAAACTACAGATGAGTCAAAGGGTCGTCATAACAGAACCTGTGTTAATGCCATCAGAAAAAATTGTGGCATTAAAATGAATTTGTGTTGATGATTTATCAGGTTAACTTTGACATCCCTTATTTTATATATACACATGTATATATTCACTCTCAGCAGGATTCTTCTCACATCCGCTGTGGATACTGTGGCAGGTCCTCTGGAGATGGAGTGGTCTTTACAGCTGACTGTTTGTTGAGGATATCAACGCAAGCATAGAATGAGTTCAGCTCATGTGGCGACGTGACCTCACATTATGGGAGCGCTCCTGCTTTTGTAGCCTGTGATGTTCTGGATCGCCTGCCACATATCTTTGGAGTTGTTGGTATTGACGTCTCTCTCCCGTCTCTGCTGATGTCTCTGTTTGCCTCCTTGATGCCAGCTTTCAGTCTTGCTTTGGTAGTGTTGTATGCTTCCTTTTTCACCTGACCGAAAGGCAGCTTTTTTTGGCTCGAGTGGGATGGTTCAGGGCTAACAAAGCTGCCTGCATTAGCATTAGCTGTGTGCTTTACCAGCAAATGGTGTTTAAGATTTAGAGGTACACCAGTATTAACTCAGTTCACACCAAGAGTAACTACAAATAAATTTGTTCTTGTCGACAGACCCATCTGACAGGGCTTTGAAGCTTAACTTGCCATTTGAAATACCTTTCTTTATCCATTGTCCTTGCTCGTTGCCATCCAACTTAATGCTTAAAGGCTAAACTACAGGTGATGCATGGGTCGTCATAACAGAACCTCTCTCTCCTTCAAAACAATAACAAAAGAATGTGATGACGATGTGAAGTAGCATGGGATCATGGGAGTTGTTGTCTCCATTGTTAAACAACCAGCTTCTCCGGGTTAGGATTACTTCAGTGTTCATTGTTCAAGATGTTTTTACAGGGAGCTGAATTATCTGGAGAGGTCTACTCCCAAAAACAAACAGATCTGTGATTAAAACCAGTAAAAACACTGAATAATGCAGTTTCACGTTAAAAATCATTGTTTCTCCAAGGCTATTCGGCGGGCACAGGGTGTTAACATTTACTCAACTTGTTTCTCTGATAAGTTATGCCGGCCTTACACCAACCGACTTTTCAAAAGGTTTCACTGTTGCAGACAAATTTCCATTGTCAGAATAAAATCATGAGAGCTTTGTTAGAGTTGTGGCGCCCTCCCATCATCTTGATCATTTGGTGTAAGGTGGTCATAAAACTCAGTCCAAGCTGTATTAAGTCAGTCTCTGTCTTGTCTTGATGTTCCGATAAAATCAAACATGTTTAATATTATCATAAGTCTTTAGTCTTGGATCATGCCAATAGTGAAGTTCTATGACATGAACATTGTCAACAACCAGATGCGTTCTCTCCAGCACCAGTAGTAGTTACTGTTACAGCCAAAAACCGTCACACACACGCATGATAAATGGTGAAATAACAGTGTTATGAGCCTGTGTTTAATTCGGCGTGTATCTGATCCACCAACCGGCACGTATTTTAGTGAGAAATGTAACTTTTGAAACGGTTTGCCTCTCATTCCCACCATTTTCTCCCACTAAGATAGCGACTGACCAACAGAGGCTGGTAGCGAGTTGAGATGACAAAATCCAAAATGTAAAGTTTGTACAGAAATAGAGTTTATCTTTGTAGATTATATTGATGCCGAATTGACAACTAGACTGTCGATATGACGCCTTTTATCTTGTGTTTCTAGAGTTAAGTGTTTTTGTGGACAGGTAAGGAAGGTAAGGTAACTTGAAAACATTGAAAGCATTCTCATAGCCCTTTAGCTTCCCCTTTTATAAGTCACATGAACTTTTATTTACCCAGAAAAAACTAGTGTTTCTCTGTATCATATGATTTCCTCTTTCTGTCAGCAGCTGTGCCTGCAGTATATTTACTGGTTTTTCACACATGATTTCAGGCCAGTTGGAGGAGTTAAACCTGTGACTTTCTGCCTTTGTATTATTATCCAGGCTGCTGCTGTTTCTACTGTATCCTTTGCAGATTGCAGGGTTTAAACACAGAAATAAGCCAATATCCAGCAGCTGAAAGTAATGTGTCCAGATCGTTAATTGTTCAAGCTGGTTGATGTGGGCAACAGCTGGTTGATCCAATCTCTCCATGCAATAACATTGGTAATATTAATTGGTAATATCGACAACGAACAACAACAACAAATGAACATACCGCTCTGTCTCCAGTATTTGTGACTGACAGTGAACCACTGTAGCATCATTGTCTCTCATGTAGTCAGACATTATTTTGTGTTGTTTGAAATGTTTATTTTGCTTGTCTGTGTTTTGTCTGTTAGCAGCGCTGACTGTGAAAGATAATTCTCTGAAAGGAACCATATAATAATGCCACTACAGATGCAACTACAAACGAACAAGGTCTCAGCACTGATGTTCATTTCTTTAGTTGGGCCTCCTTTGGACCAGTGGGATCCAGAAAAATATGTCAAGAAATGGGTGTTTAATAAAGTGTCAGCTGATCACATAGCCTATCCATAAAGAAAACAAGTCCACAGGAACAAATCAATTAGTGAGTCATGGCAATTAGGGGAGTAATTTTTCCCCGCTGCACCGCTACCCCCGATATTAGGGTTCCCCCTTAACCATGAAATCACAACAGCATCATGACCAATGGCCTTGACTGATAGTGAGATCAAACAACAGATTAGTAAGTAAACCTCACAGTCGGGGCTGATAGAGCAGCTACAGTCAAAGTCAGAACCTCCTGATTAAACTCTACTGTTTGCATGAGTGAAAAGTGACGGAGCAGCGACCTCTAGTGACCTCTGTTCTGATCACATGTCAGTCAACCTCACAGTGGTGAGAAGAGGAGGATCCACAAGTGATGCACAAGCTTTGTATCATTATTATTGGTCTGAAACTGGAATTGTTGACATCCATTACATTCAAGCCCTTGTCAAATGAGTTCACACCATGCTGATTAAGTCTATCACCGCCCGATAAATCTCTCTGTCTTTCACAGTATACAGAGTTTTTAATCTGGTGCCCAGTTTGACATTCCCGCACTGGCTTGATGAATGCATACTGTGCATGTACACCAGAGACTTCCGCCAGTCAAGCAGCTAACTTCTGGCTAGCCATCTGCCAACTTGAATGTGGATAAAATAATTCAATTGTGCAGCTCCTCTAGACTTTCCAAATGTTATCAGACCAAGTGGATCAAATTCTGATAGTGAAACAAGTAATTTCTTGATTCTTGTGAGACGCTCAAAACATTTTACAGGCACAATAGCAACAGAGTAGGCTAGGGTGGAGCCTATGACGTAAGCACATGTCAACAGTGTTTTTGTAATTACTCTCACTGCCAGAAGGGAGAGACAAAAGTCCTGCACTCCAGCTTTAAGTGCAAATAAAGAATCAAGGTCACACGTACTATATGTTGTTTTTGGGTGACTGACATGACCTGCTACGTCATTTTTCATGGGAGGACAGTCCCCAAAAATCATATAAAAATCCAATATTGCCATGATGCCCCACTAATTGATTTACAACATTACACACAACAGACTATTACACCCAGAGATATTAAAGGGTTAAAGGTGTAAACAGCTGACACATTTATATCCATAATCTCACAGTATGCATGGTCATATGGCTAATGTTAATATTGTGATCATGATTTCAACCATATCATACACACACATCAAAAGTTATTATGGGCTTAATTTTTCATAAATCCATTCATAACTCAATATCTTTCTTGATTGTACACAAAAATGAAGTTTTAAACACACTGAATGTGATGTCCTCTTTTTATTTGTCGGATAATAAATGGTGTGAAGTCATCACTGCACTTCTCTTTTTTCACAGATGTTAAGTGTAAAATATAAAAAAATTATAACACAAAGGCCCAGTACCTCCAAATTGTACTGAATACATATGATGAGTTATTTACCACCACTGCAGCTGAGAGTCAGACACAGCAAGAAAGAGTTTGTCTTTAAGTTTAATGGAAGTTTTATTTATTTTGTGTAATGATAAGAGTGTGAGTAAAAAGACAGGAAGAAATATACATTTACAAACAAATTAATAATTATGTTTTGATTCATTAAAGCTACAGGAAACTAAAAATCATGAATTTGTTACTGTTAATCAGTTTTACATTCTGTTTCCTAGAAAAGTAATCAATACATAATCAATATAATGGCTGTTATGTAATGAAACATGTCAATGTTCATTTAGTAATAGTTCTTCATTTACAGAATTTTTCCACCAGAGAGCGCTGACAAGTTTATTTACACATTAAAATGTCTCAGTGCATAGTTACATCACAATGCTTCAGGGATATTTAGAGGATCCTTCTCAAAAATGTTATCAGAGGTTTTAAACTCTCAAATATTGATGTTGATGTCAGTCATGCAAAAACCAGTGATTTATACTCAAAGCTCTCTCTTTCTTTCTGAGTCCTAAGCTGATTGATTGGCATGAAAAGAGTCTTCAGTCGTGCTAGCAGCTCTGTGTGGCTGTACTTTAGTACAGCAATGCTTTGAGCTAAATGCAACATAAGCATGCTAACATGCTCACAGAGACAATGCTGTTCTGTTGCTGTTTAGCAGGTATAATGTTTACGATTTTAACCATGTTGCTTTAGCATGTGAGCATGATAACATTTGCTATCAGTAAGCAGAAAGTACAGCTGGGGCTGATGGGAATGTCATCGGTTTTGCAGGTGTTTAGTCATAAACTAAGTATTGAGCAAAATAAAACTTTGACCTGATGAAAAGTCAGGAGATCACCAAATTTAGTATAACTTATTGTTGGGCCTCAAACCATGAGGTCACACAGAGAAGGCCCACATGTAACCTGTGAGGCCTGACCACGAGGTGCTTTATTCCTTTGTTTTCCCCGAGACAAAGGAATAGCGCCAAAAATGCTGCTTTCAGACAATGGGAGTCCATTGCAAACTCCATTTCCAAGGATGCTTTGCGATTTTCACACCTCAGCAGGGAACAGTCAACATACAGTCTCATTGGCGGAGACGCTCCTGCACAGCGGAGCGTCCTGATGACGCAGCCGTGACCGTGACACCGCCCCTTTAAAAACTGAATGGGCCCTGAAGCACACGCCTTTCCCATGTCACTGAGCTAGGGGTAACTCCTGTTCCTCTGTGAGTCAGCTGATTAAAGGGGGTACCCCACGCACGTGTTTTTCCCTCATCGAAGACTCCCCTCGCTACGAGACGAGACTTCGCCCGAACACATTCCGGGATCCGAGAGAGACCGCTGCTGCAACCAGCGTCCTCAATTTCCTCGAGACAGAAGAAACAGTTCTTCACTGAGTCGACTCTGCTGTTCTCTCCGCCACGCCGCTGAGAGCCAGCTGCCCTGTTTTTCGCCGACCGTGCGAGAACGGCCACCGTCTGCATCCGAGCCCAGGACAAAGCCGGACATAACGACGGATTACACACAAACCCAGCTCGCTTTCTGAAGCAGAGGCAGAGTCTGGGCAGAGGCAGTGTTAATTGTGTGTTTCTATCAGCATCAGTTGCTGTTGTATAGCATTTAGCTTTTAGCTTTGCTATTGTTTTGTTGTGCTGTTGACGGACCGCCGCGTCCATTTTTCTCTGTTTACTCTTAGGAGTATTTTAAGTTTGCTGCCTGTTGTGTTCATCACGCTAGACTGTTTTGTGTTTGTCCCGCTCGGGACTACTGCTGTGTTTGTGCCATTGTGAGTCAGAAAGTAAGTTGCTTTGTCGATTAGAAACCAGACAACGTGCGTTACAGACTGCCGTCCGTACGCGCACTGTCTGTGGACAAAGCCGCTTCTCTTCCTCTCACGATCGCTTCCCTTCCCTTCACCGACATCTTTTGCACATCTGATGGTCAGATAACATCGGACAAAGCTTCGCTTTGTTTTTCCTTATCCGCCATCAGACACGTGTGTTTTTCACAGAAGTGGGTGAGTGTGAGACGCCGTCCACCAGGCGGCGCCGTCTTGCTTCTGTCTAACCTAAACACCGCCACATTTCTGCCATCCAGTTCTCGCGCGACGTGACTTCCTCCCATAGTCACGTCCGCGTCGCAGACCGACGACGTCATCCCGTCAGGCCCTGTCGCCATCTTGTCACACGCACACTCACACACACACACACACACACACACACACGCACGCACATGCATTCCCCTGCATGTGTCCAACCCTGTACATAGCTGTTGTGTTTGTTTGGTAGGATTAGATTTTAGGATAGTTGTTTATTGAATGAAGCATTTGTTAACTTTGTTAATTTTGCAAAGTTTAATAAACACTGTTATATCTTTAAAGAGAAGTTCTTCTGTCATTATTGTAATATTGTGAAAAGTGGCTGATTGAAGGAGTCAGAGCTCGAATTCACCCTTCTTTGTTCATCCTTGAATGTTGATATCTCTCAGATATTAACATTCTAGGTGAACTCCCATTTATGAGACTACCTGGTTTGGTTATTGGTCCCGGTTTCCAGGTGGTGCCCCGTATTTGTTAATTCATATTAATAATTCTATTAATTGTCATAATTAGTTAATTATCCTTGATAATTGATGATTATTGCCAATAATCAACTGTGTTCCTCACAGATCCAACAGTTGGTGCCCGAATTATTGATTAAGGTTAACAATATAATTCATAATTATCTATGATAATTATGAATTATTGCTAATAACCAAACGCACTACTGCCTGTCCCAACATTATCCTGAGGAGAACATGAATGTCTGTACCAAATTCATGGATGTAAAATAAGAATTTGATACAGCTCCACTTCTCATCCTTGCAGCCCAGTGGCCACTCACAGTATTGCAGTGAAAAAATCCCCTGTGGTCCAAAAGCATTTTCCCCATAGACCACACCATTGTAAAAGAGACATCTGTAAAACTGTTGACAGGACACGTTGAACTGCAAACAAAGTCAATTATGACTCTTTCTATTATGAATTTCTGATCCATGAAGGTAAAACTTTCTTTGAGCTGAGAAAAGCAGTTTTAAAATCTGTGAAATCATAACAATGTAAAGTCCATGGGCTGAGTGGGAACTTGTGGGCAGGGCCAGCAGGGGTAACACTACTGCGCAGATTCAGTTGACGACACAACCTGGAAGCTAGAAACTTTTATGGCTCATACACCAGACAAGAAATTTTCATTCAATTGAATAGGAGCCATCTAGTTCCTATAATACATCCATGACATTTCATTACAGTTCATCCAATAGTTGTTGAGATATTTCAGCAGCCAGTGTGTTGGTTGTTGATCACACGCTTCCTTCAGATACTGAGCACAGTAGGTCTTTATGCCAACATAAAGCTGGATTTAGAAATTAGGAAAATAAAGATCTAGTTTCCTGTAGCTTTAACTTCCTGTTATCTATCTTGCTGTGCTAACAACATAATCTGACACAAGTTAAAA
Source organism: Thunnus albacares (assembly GCF_914725855.1). Lineage (NCBI taxonomy): Eukaryota > Metazoa > Chordata > Actinopteri > Scombriformes > Scombridae > Thunnus > Thunnus albacares. The sequence goes on along the minus strand of NC_058110.1, from coordinate 34,758,321 downwards.
GTCATCCTACGTGATTATCATGTTCAGTATATCTGAGAGATGAAGACTGGACTAATTACAGTAAAAAAATTAAAATTAAACATGCAGACATGAGAACATTTCTACAGAGAAAGAGGAAACATTTAATTCAAATGTGAACAGAGAAACAGCTGATAGAAAACATCTTTCAATTCCTGATGAACACATTATATTTGCAGTAAAACAATAATATTTGTTGACTATAGAGGCATCTATCATGTAGAAGTTTAAGCATCATCAGACTTCTGGATTTCTGTTATGTGTGATGAGTCTGCAAAAATGATAATTGAGAAACTGTCAAAGAGGTACAGAAACTACTAATTATGGAGACCTAGAGGGTTCAATATTAAACTAATAAGATATTAAGAAATAAATGATCATATACATATATACAGATAAATATGTAATATGATCATGAAATCGTTAAATAATTCAATACATTTATTTAAAAAAAATAGCCCATTATTATGAAATGTTATCTCTTTTCATGATAAGAACATTTATTCCAGGTCATTTTTAGTAACACCATTTTTTTTTTTTGTGCAGGACAGAACCAGTCATGTGATTGGCTGTTTACTTATTCAGACCAAAGCAACAGCCAATCACAGAATGGGCTCTGTCCTGTTTGTTGGTTGATAGAAAAGGCTTTGTAATAAAAAAAATGGCATTACTAGTTAAAACAATGATTGGAAACAAAGCTGTTGCTGCATTTGTTAAAGCAGTAAAAAGGAAGCACAAGACACATAATCAAATGGAAAAATAAATAAATAAAAAGTAACATTAAAAAAAAAAAAAAAAAATTCCCGTTCAATTTTAAAACAAAACAATTAAATCACAATTCAAAGAGAGGAAAGAAAGATAAGAATAGAACTGACATTCTGTTTTGTCAACTTGTTTTAAAAAAGTGGTATATAGAGTAGTGTGACCTTTTTATTATTTCTTTACTTTGAATTTTTTAAACAATCTTTCAGATGCTAATTTAATAAATGAAATTATAACTTAAATATATATATATATATTTTTTACTATGATTAAAAATGTAAAGACCCAATGCAGGTCAGCACAGACGTGGATCGGAGTGATACTGATTGTAAAAATGTTCTTGTTGAGTTGAAACAAAACATCCTGTGATCATAATCAGCAGAAAAATGAATTGAGACCAAAGATTAAGAAGGTTAAAGAGATAGACAGACAGATTGTTGATGAGAGAGACTGATTGATTAATAGATTTATTGATCTACCCAAACAATTTAGTGAGCTGAGTCAGGTTAAGCTTGAACCTGAGGGTTAAGTGTATTCATTTACCTCTGTTTCATTTGAAGAGCCTCCTGCTTCCTGCAAAGTAATTTTACACTGTAAGCAATAATTTTGGAAAGCACATAACAGCCAGTGTTGCCAAGGTTCTCATGATTTATTACTCATTGAACAAGTGATCACATTGCTTAATTAAACAGCAGAAGTAATGAATTGCGTTCGTTACTACTTACATTACTTTTGTCCCTTGATTCAGATCCTTCAGTTAGGACTTTATACCCACCTACAGCCACGTCACCTCTCATCTTCTGTATTTAACACTAGAGAAACAGAAAACAAGACATTGTGGTTTAACAAGCAGCCAGTCTACAGTTTGGAGGAAGCACTGACCATCAACAGCTAGTTTAGTGTAGGAGACTGTACGCAGCATTCTTCATCTGATTCTAACATGTAGCTGTGTCTGATTTCAGCAGTCTGAAACTTTGTTGTTGTGAAATAAGGGAGAATAAAATAACCTTACTTTGTAAGAATGAGCTGAGTTTAAAAATGTAATTGGATTATTTCACAATTTCATGATAAGGGTATTGGCAAGTCATTCTTCAATGTTTGCTGAAACAAGTGATGCTGTCAAATTTCTTGGGAGGACAGTAAACACATCACTATTTTACATTTAATTCATTTAAATTTTAATATTTATTTACAACAGGAGGAAGAAGCGCTGCATGGGTCTGATGGCTCATGTGAAAGGTGCTCATTAGTACGGCAGGTGAAAATGCAAAAAAACAAAATCCAGGAAGTCTTGCTAAGTATTTATCCTTAAGTGGTGCAGAAAACCATGTAAAAAAAACTAAGGCACTCCGTCTTCAGGAGTCTTACTGTAGATTCACATTTTTTGGCATGTATTTATTTATGTATGTATGTATGTATGTATTTATTTATGTATGTATGTATGTATGGGGCTCATGCTTTTGTTTTAACACCCTCTACTCATCATTTACGTGGCCATATGTGTTGGGTTGAATGCCACTCACAGCTGGTATATAATTCAGACTCATTATGTGTTTGTCGACCTTGATGATGACTTAGTGTCTTGTTTTTTTCCGTGGTTGTCTGCAACACTGAAGGAACCAAATATTTAGCAAGACTTCCTGGACTTTGTTTTTTTCAATATTTATTCATTTTCATGCCCACAAAAGTTGGTGTGACTGTGGTGACTCCAGGTGTTTAGCTGTCTCTCAATAAATTTAGTTTGAGAAAACTGTGAGACACAATTTGGAAAAAAATGCTTTTTTTTTTGGCCATATACCAACCTCTGTAAATCAGTAAATCAGTCTCAATGTAGAGCTGAGCAATAATCAATCATTTTATCAATCTAAATTAAAACCTTAGCCATTATCATTAACTCAAGTAATGTCAGAAGTCAAACTCAATGAATGAATATCAAAAATCTAGTGAGGTCAAAGGTCAAATGAAGCAGTATCAGACTAATCAATAGCATAAGATGTATAGAATTTCACTCAAAGTTGAATCAGTCAATCATTAAAGTTGAAACAATGGAAAACCTCAACGGTTCAAATCAAGATTTAATCAACTCAAAATGAACAGTCAGCATGTAGCATGAAAAATATAAACTGAGTAATAAAATACAATCACAGGTATTATTTAAATGAAAATCAAAACAGCATCAAAGTTTAACTTTATTTTATTTATTTATTATTTATTATTATTATTATTATTATTATTATTATTGGTATTATCTAAATTTTAGTTATTCTTTATGTATTACAACAAATGGAAAGAAGTCATTAAAATCTAACACAGTAATTATATCACTGATCAAAGCCGTCATCATTCAGAGGAAATTATCAACAAAAACAACTAAATCAAAGACTAGAACATCTGACATCAGTAATAAAATTAATCAATAGAAATCATCAGCATTTTTTAAACATAAAGGATAATCTGTCTAAGTAGGAAAATGTGAGAAAATAACAGATTGTGAGTCAATATATATAAAATTTGTTTGGTGAAACTGATATAAACTATGGACTCACAACAACATCATGACTGTTTGCATGTCAGAGTGAAAAGTGACGGAGCAGCGACCTCTAGTGACCTCTGTTCTGATCACATGTCAGTCAACCTCACAGTGGTGAGAAGAGGAGGATCCACAAGTGATGCACAAGCTTTGTATCATTATTATTGGTCTGAAGCTGGAATTGTTGACAGATTGGTAGATTAACCTCTGATGGAGGTGGACTTCCTTCCTCCTGAAAAGCATTTAACACAGTGAGTGATGACAGAAAACACATTTAGTGAGAAAACATGAAATTGGTGTTACAGAATCCTTGTTCTATATTTTTCTGCTCTCTGTCATTCGTACCATGTGTTCTGTTACAACTCTGTAAAAAACACTGCAGTGTTTTAAACACTATCTCAGTGAAGGCCTTATTCTTGAAACTGAGAAATCTTTATATTTTATCTTCTCTGCTAATGTCTCCTTGTTATTTACCAACAAAAACACCATCAGTGAAAACTTCAGGGATGAGGTCAAGTTGCTTAGTTGATTAGATAGCTAATTAACTCATCAGCTGTAATAATAATAATAATAATAATAATAATAATAATAATAATAATCATAATCATAACACTTTTTAAAATATTTACATAGTGTATATATATATATATATATATATATATATATATATATATATATATATATATATATATAGCTAAAGAAACTAACTGCACTCCATGAACACCTGGCAGCACAAATGAACCAACTGCTGATGGATGGGACCCACCCAGAATGGTTAACCCAAGGACGGACAGTCCTGATCATGAAGGATCCCCAGAAGGGTGTGTTTCCATCCAACTACCTGCCAATACCCTGCCTCTGTACAACATGGAAGCTCCTGTCAGCCATCATAGCGGCTAAGATGAATAGGTACATGGCCCAATACATGAGCAGGGCCCAGAAAGGAATTGGTAGTAACACCAGAGGAGCCAAGCACCAGCTACTGGTTGATAGAGCGGTCACACAAGACTACAAGACCAGGCAGACCAACCTGTGCACCGCCTGGATTGACTACAAGAAAACCTACGCCTCAGTGCCACACACATGGATACTGGAATGCTTGGAAATGTACAACATCAACAGGACACTAAGAGCCTTCATCAAGAACTCAATGGGGCTGTGGAAAAGGACTCTGGAGACCAACTCAAATCCAACTGCACAAGTTACCATCAAGTGCGGCATATGCCAAGGTGATGCACTATCCCCGCTGCTGTTCTGCATAGGCCTGAACCCCCTCAGTCAGATCATCTCAAAGAGTGGCTATGGATACCAGTTCCGAAGTGGAACAACCATCAGTCACCTCCTCAACATGGATGACATCAAGCTGTATGCCAGGAATGAACGAGACATCGACTCACTGATCCACATCACCAGGATCTACAGCAATGACATCGGAGTGTCATTCGGACTAGATAAGTGCGGTCGGATGGTATCGAAGAGAGGGAAGATGATTGAAACTGAGGGGGTTGGACTACCAGAAGGCAGCATTGCAGATGTTCAGGACAGCTACAAATACCTTGGGATCCCGCAGGCAAATGGGAACCTTGAGGAGGCTGCAAGGAAGTCAGCCACAGCCAAATACCTACACAGAGTAAGGCAGGTCCTGAAAAGTGGAGGAGCAAAAGGAAAGAACACGATATAAGCCATCAACACGTTCTCCCTGCCAGTCATCAGATACCCCGCTGGTATAGTAAGCTGGCCAAAGGAGGAGATAGAGGCCACTGATATCAAGACAAGGAAGCTCCTCACAATGCATGGAGGGTTTCACCCCAAGTCCAGCACCCTGAGACTGTACACTAGGCGGAACGAGGGAGGCCGAGGACTGGTGAGCGTCAGAGCCACTGTCCAGGATGAAACAACCAAGATCCAGGAATACATCGGGAAGATGGCCCCCAAAGATGAACTGTTAAGTGAATACCTCAGGCAGCAGAAAAAGAGGAGGAGGTACCATCATGGAGGGACAAGCCCCTACATGGCATGTACCACCGACAGATAGAAAAAGTGGGAAAAAAACCAAAAAAAAAAACCAACTTACTATTTTCAGCTTTGCTGAATAATGTATTTGTATTCGGGCACACCCCTAATAAGTATGTTTTAATTAGTGTATAATCAATTGTTGCTGTGTTTTTGTTAGCTTAGAACAAGCCCTTTATATCTACAGAGGGAGCCATGTTGCACCGCCATGTTTCTACAGTGGCCCAGAACGGACAAACCAAACACTGGCTCTAGAGAGGGTCTTTCGCATTTTTCGTGAGTTACACAGCCACCATAGGTTCTCCTACATGCATGAAGAGGAGGGGTTAGGGCAAGCAGCATTCAGTTGGTTGCAATCTGCAACCTCAACACTAGATGTCACTAAATCCTAAACACTGGTCCTTTAATGCTTTATATCAAGACAGCTTTCAGTGGGACTGTTGCTGAGCTGCTGTAGTTTTACAGTTTGACCTGCTGTTTGTCTGTGATTATGTGACCAACAACCATTGGTGACCAGTCAAATCAGTTTCTTTGGAGTAGCCTGAATGAGCAAAGAACTGTTTAGCAGTTTTCAACCAAACGCAGGCACTGAGACACTTATTTATGTTCAGGGTTGGTTGGCCACATGAAGCACTTTTTTCTAATTTTGTGTGTTGACGTATTATCAAACATAATCTCTGCCTGGATGATGATCATGGTAATGAATGGAGCTACATTTCTGTGTGGATGGGGGGCTACAAGATGCAGGACTCTGACAGCAGAGACCCGGGTTCACATCCTGAGTCCTGTGTGTGTTCAGGTTTGGTTCAGGTTAGTGAAAGATGCTGCTGTGGCTTAAATGTTCATAAACATGTTGAGCTTCAAGTTACTGCAGACTTTTTCTGTATTGAACAGAGACCAGGATCTTTCTCTGACCTGAACCAAGTGCTGCCAGAGTCTGAACACAACCACAAACACTTTCATACTGCTGGAGTTTCTACCAGCTGATATTTTACTGCAACATCAGATATTTTGTTGGAAAAAAAAACAACGACCAGGTACGTTGTCTCTTAACATTTTATTCATACATTAAGTACAACATTTTTGCAACTAAAAAACATGGATTAACAACATTTTCTCATCATGTTGAGAAAAAAATGTGAATCAGCAGCATTACGTTTCTAACAAAACGTGTACTGTTGCAATTTAGTCGAACATGAATGTAATTTTTAGGAGACAGAGTTGGCTCAAAGTGTAGAAGAACAATATCAAACAACATCTACATTTATGAAGACAGAATGAACATTTCAGAATAAGCAAGTAAGAAGAAACATGATCAGTTGTGTATCATCAGCATAGAGGTGAAAAATAGCATGTTTATAGTTAATATCTGCTGATTAAACAAAAAAAAGAAAGAAAGTAGGACAAACTGGAACCTTATAGTACATGTTAACCTGCACAGTACAGAATCCAGATCCAAATCCAAACATCATCATGTGTTTGCTGTGAGTGTAGAGTAGGTTTAGTCCAGATCCAGGTTCTGGAAGATGTTGTCTTCATACGTGGAGACTGGAGGACGGTCCTTATAGCTGACAAATAACTTAAAATAAAACAAGAATGACATCAAACCTAAAATATAGCAGTAACCAAGGTAGAATTCTAGTAACAGTAATTACGATGAGGTTTGTTAATACTAGTGAAGTATTTGCAGACATGAGATTGTTTATTCCTAACTGGAAAAATAAAATGTCTGCCAACAGTAAGAGTTAACATGAGACATACAGAGTTAAAGGAAGTCACCATGTTTCTGCTGTCTGAGGTTCCTCTAGTGTTCAAACCAGAGTTCCTCTTCTTCTGCAATTTGTAGAGGAGCAGCAGAACAACACCCAACAGCACAACAATCACAGCCACACATACAATCAGAGGCCAGAAGTCATATCGGCGAGAGACCTCAGAGACGGCTGGGAAGGAAGAGAGAGAGAGAGACATGTAGTAGTTTAAAAGACTGGGATCTTTTGTCTTGTATTAGAAGCTTAAAGGTTCCCTGTGGAGTTTCTGACCACAAGTAGCTTGTTTTTACATGTGGATCTACGTTGTGCACACGTGGTTGACGTGATACACAATCCTGCCAATGGTTTCACATCATCCCACTGATCTACAGGATGCAGGAACCTGCCCAGAAACACAGCAATGCACCAACAAAAGCAGGAGAGAAGAAGACTGCAAGCAATGCAAGATTTAAAATACTTTATATAATCAGCTTTACAAATATTTATGATTGAGGAAACATAGTCAACACTTATGTTGGACCTAAAGGATACACTCAGCATGTTTTGGTGAGTAACACTGAATATAAATATAACCTTGTTTACAAGAAAACTACACAGGGAACCTTTATCATAAATGAGATCTTCCTGTTGAAGAAACATCTCAGACTTTGCTCTGAATGTTTCTTGACTTGTCATGTGCTGACATCACATGTTAATAATTATCTTACATCATTAGAAACGTAGGATGTGTTTAAACATTAGACGTGAAGATAACAAGGAAATTTATTGTAAAATTAAATGTGAAATGTTTTCTTCTAGGTGCTGAACTGTCTTATGTGCAGAAACACATGTTGGACCATCTTGTTACACTTATTAGACAACGTTGTTATGCTGTATTTGACTGTTTTAAGAAGACGTTTTGTTGCAGAGAGACAGTGATGGACAGACAGACAGACATGAACTGTCCTGTACCTGTAAACTGCTCTGTGGTTTCAGGGAAAGATGATGAAGGTGTGAAGCTACTTGAACTGGAGATTAAACTCTGTGTTGTTGTTGGTGTGGAGGCTGATGGGACTGATGTTGGAAAAGGTCGGAGAGTCCGGTTTGGTTTTGAAGTGGTTGGAGCTGTGAACAATGAAAAGACATTGAAACAATCAGATACTGAATCAATAATGCAGAGAAATGAGATGCTGCTCTAGACAGAAAGATCATATTGACAGCATCGATCACATACACAAGAAATACGCAGCATTAAATATGTTAATGAAGTAAATGATTAAGAATATTTGAAGTGAGTTTGTTCTGTTAATCACAAGAAATTATTGTTATTTGATTTTTGATTACAGAAGAGTAAGAAAATAACATCCACAGGTTGGTTTTCTGACATTAAACATAAAAGCACAAATGTCTTAAAAGGTTTTTAAAAATCGTACAAACTGATTGTTGTAAATTTAAAAACTAACATTATAAAGGCAACACATTTTACATCAGATTACTTTGTGACTCTACAAATGAGTTTCATCTTTAGAAACATTTTAGAGTATGATGTCTTGAACATTAAGGAACCTGAGGAACCGTTCTTCTCTATGTTACCTAATGTTAATAGAAATATAGAAAAGGTCCCAGGTTGGACAACTAGTATGACTCTGCCAACCTCAGCACTCCTCTTGTTGTCACAAATCAACTTCTGACTGTAACCCGAAAAAAGAGATATTTGTTTCTGTCATGTCATTTCCATCCACTCTTTAAATTTTGTATTCAAAGTTTATTTTTTTCAGATATTTTTGGGGGGCATTTCATGCCTTTATTTGATAATGATAGTGGAGAGAGACAGGACATGTTGGGAAAGAAGGCAGAGGGATGAAACTGGGGTCTCACTGCTCAGGGTATTAGTGCCCATGTGGTAACCACTCAGCTATCAGGTCACCCCCAAAATTCATTCTTTTTTTATTTTAACCCTTTCATGCATAGTGGTCACTACAGTTTGCAGGTATTCAAAAGCCATTTTCTTATATATGCATGGATTTTGATGGTATAGTTGAACATCAGCCACCACAGTAGACTCTAGTGTGTCTTCCTATATGCTGCCATCCATTGGCCAGCCTTTGTAAGTGCAACACAAATTACTCAAAACCAAGATGGTTGCTGGCCGGCCGGAAACGGTCAGCAGCTCAGGAATATCTTGCCAATCCTTCTATGGTAGTGGACCCTTGCAGGTAAGTAAAATTTTGTAACATCAAGTAACAACTAAGGAGTAATACAATTGTTAAAATTTCCAAGTATTGATTTTATGTTTGGAGAAAATGACAATTAATCATCTGTCCACTAAGTTGGACACCATGCATCGCTGACTATGTTCCAACTACAATTATACTATTACTGCAACTTTGTTGTTCTTGAAAATACTTCATCTGGAGTAACTGTTTTGGCTCTAAATCAATTGATTTATGTTATTGGAATGTAACTTGCAGTTTTGAGGGGGCTAGGGATACTGAGGTTGCTGGGGGTTGCTGAGGATGTTGAGGATGCTGAGGGAATGCCTGGCACCTCAAAAGAATGTCTGGATTAGAAAAGAAGGATCTTCTGCATTTCAAGTCATCTGTAACTCATGTGCTAATAAATGCATTAAGACAGAGGGGAGAGGCTGAAGAGTAAGGAACAAAGTTCAGTGTTTTTGCATTGCACTGAACAGTATTAGAATATGTTAAAATGTGTTAAAACATTAGTTTATCAGCTTTGATAATATAAATTATTTTATAGTTTTCAAATAATATATCATTTTATTAATGGGTTTATTAAATACATATTCCTTCAATTGAAAAATCAACGCACGCTGTCCACCTGAGTGGACATGTAAAAACTCCTTGAAAAGTGCATGTTTAAAAAAAATGAAGTTCAAATATTTATTTTCATGCCTAAAGGAGAATAAAAACAAAAAAACTCCTGACTGAGGTTATCATAACTCATGCATGAAAAGGTTAAATGAAAATATGACAACTTTTCATAATATTAACCATTTAAAAATTGATATTCATTGAACAGAATGTGAACAGAAAATTAAATTTAAAACTCACCATCGACAACAAAGATCGAGAACGTGTAGGATGAATCTGGAGACAAAGCTCTGCCGTAACCACACCTGTACCGTCCTTTGTCTGACTTGTTCAGCTGTCTGATGGTCACATACAGTCCAAATAGAGATCCTTCTCTATATTCAATGTTGTATCTGCCATTCTGAGCTCTGTTCTCTTCTGTTTCAACCAGGATGTCTTCTTCTTTTTTACATTCATTCTTACAGAAGAACTTCCTGCTTCCATAGACAGTATCGATGCATGGATATGTCATATCTCCTCCCACAGTTACTGTATGGATGAAACTAGTGTTGTCATCCAACGTTGCAGCTGAAAAGATGAACAATCAACAGTTACTGTCTGTACTTCCTGTAAGATGCTGAAGTCTGATCACAATATTTCCTGCTTCACATTTACACAGATCCACAGAGTCACACTGGGAGCTGCCCAGTTCAACCAGTCTGACTGCTGGAGTAATGATTTCATCCAACATTGATACACTGAGTCAATATATCATAAACGTCTCACATTCTTCAACAATTTAATTAAATTCTATCTGACTTCATTTATTCTTATGCTTCAGAATCATTAAATGGGATGAACATAGTAAATATATCAGGTTTTATGACTTTCACTAGAAACTCACCATCTGTAACTGTGAGCTCAAAGTCCCAGTAAGAATCTGGGACTGAAGATCCACCCAAACCACATCTGTACCGTCCTGAGTCTGACTTGGTCAGCTGTGTGATGGTCACAGTCACAGTTCTTCTTCCAGAAAATCCGTCTTTATATCTGATGCTGTATCTGCCACTCTGAGCTGTGACACCATCTGTTTTAATGAGAATGTCTTCTTCTTTACATTTTCCTTTACAGAAGAACTTGGTGCTTCCAGATGAAGTGAAGTGGCAAATAATTGAACCACTTCCTCCTTCAGCTCCAGCAAAAAGGTTTATTGCATTGACGAGTCCAGTGTTTCCATCCTGCAGTGCTGTTGGAAAGATGAACAGTGAATACTGATGATCAATACTTTGTGTATTGTAGACTTACTGTAAACAGACTGCAGATTAATGAGGGCTAATCCATCAGTTCACAGAGAAGCAGAGATGATACAGAGGCAGCCATTAGCAAAGTTTTCACTGACTGTACAGCAGTTGCTGTTGTTCTACTTGTAGCTGCAGTTGTAGTCACAGTGTCTCTGTGTAATGTCTGTTTTTCAATGTTTTTCTTTCATACTTTCTAATATCAAACACATTAATGAGCAACAAATATTCATGATGGATGGTTCATATGTTTTGTTAAATTAGATTATGTTTAATTTAGTTAAATTACAAGATTAGATTATAGAGATGTTGTAATTAGTAACAGAATCATTTAGAGAACGACAGGAAAACTAATTAACATGACAGCAACATGAAAACTTGTGTGATAAAAATCTGACATTTGTTAAAATGAACAAAATGAATGTCCAGAAGCAGTTTGTGCTGCAGCTTTACAGACACAGTCAGGTAATCAGTCCTCACCTGATAAGAAGCAGAAGAACAGAACATGGTGGATATTCATTCTGAGTTTGATCCTGATGCAGAAAATCATCAAACTGTCAGAGAACTGCCTCTATATGTCTGTCTGATCAATCAGGAAGCTGACGATGATTTAAGTTAACATTCCTTCCTCTCTCTCTCTCTCTCTCTCTCTCTCTCTCTCTCTGTTTGCAACATTACGACGATGATGATGGTGGTTAAGGGTACATTACTGAATGAATAATTTTGTTTTTGACCCCATTATATGACCTCATACAAATCTTTACATACTGTATAATATCCCAGGAGATATCCAACGATGAAGATTAAATAAATAGCAGGAGTTATAACCATTTATTAAATATCAATATACAATTTATAAATGATAAATATGGGGACGATGTTAAAGTCAAGTGTCACCAATAGATATTCAAACAAACTGAAAGAAGCAATAAGAAAATGTTTAGTGAAGCGTTTGTTCAGAAAAGAAAAATAGATCATTGAGAGATATTTTGGCTCTAACTGAGACTTGGTGAGAGGAGTGTGTTCCTCTTTGTGTAAAAGTAAACTTCCTTATTTCTAAAATGCATCAGACAACCTTCAGAACCAAAGTGTCCTGGGCGTTAACTCACACCAATGAATGTGTTTGTTCCCTTCAATTTGCTTCTCAAGGTTTCTCATGAGCTTTAAAATATATTGCTCATTTCTTCTCATTCTTTTTCTTTTCTGTAGAAATACACAACTATTTGTAAATTAAGAGACATATGATGTGAACAGCTGTATTTATGATTTATGATGGATTATAAATATGTAGACTTTACTTGCTTAAGAAATAGACCTAACAAGAGCATTTACTAGAACTCTGAAAGTGTCAGACATGAACACTGACTTGAAGCTGACTTGAAATTTGTTGGGAAATAAAAAAAGATTCAGTGAAGAAAACAGTGAAAGACTGCAGGACCTCTAGAGGCACGAGGCTCTGTGCAGCAGCAACATTCACACCACTTGCAGCAGTTCTGGGAGAAGTAAACCGTAAACTTCATAATGCAGCTGTTTTAATGTGCAGTAAGAACAGCTCTGACTGAAGTCACTTTAAATCTTAAACCTTTTTATATTAAATTGAATGAAGCAAAGTAAAAGTTTAGTGAATGTCAGCACTCTCAACCAGTTTAGATTAAAGGGTTCGTTTTCAGTTTTTTTTTTCATCTGTCATTTATATCTGGGGATGCACAATATTGGATTTTTTGCCGATATCCGATATGCCGATATTTTCCATCTCATTTTTGCCGATATGATGCTGATACCAATATATGCACACATTTTTTCCACCTGGCTGAGGAGACTTTTATGCATACAATCATAGATAGTACAAAGTATGATCAACAAAGACAATATCTGACGGAAGATTTTAGGAAGACTGGAGTTCGGGATTAATGGGTCGGATTTAATCTCTGGTCCACACGCCGAAGCAGAAGGTGGCGATAATGCACCTAATACACTGGTTGTTAATAAGATCTGAAGACTTGTAGTAGCTTTGATGTCTGCTGTGTGGGTGTTAATTGACAGCTGTGATTGACAGTTGGCTCCAGGAGTCACACTGAGTCAGACTGTTGTCACAATATTTCACTTAGTTTAATGTTACTTCATGATGATACCTGCAACAGAATTGGCACTAAAGAATTGTGTAGTGACAGCACTACTTTAAACAGCCACAAAACATGAACAAATTTACACGTGCTCCATTGTGCATTTATTTCTGAAATGACTACAAACTTGCAAACATTTTACATTTCAAATAAAAGTAAATGGAAACTGAAATTTATCACAAGAAATCTACCACATGACCTGTCTCTCAAAATAATTTAACAGAGATGAGGTCTATAAAGCCTGGGATCTGCATGTTTCAGGCCTGATCAGTTTTAAAAAGTTTTACTGTCTTTGTAAAATCGTAGTAAAGTTGACTTTTTGCTGTAAGCTGTAAGAAAAAAGGTGCTAACGGTGCAATGTGGCTCTTTTAAAACACCTTGCAACAAATTCTGTATCAGAATTTGACTCAGACTTCGGTCTGGAGATCAATGCTAATTGCTTTTTAGATGTATGGTGTGAAAATGCAAATGTGTGTTTGGTTTAGTCTGATTGAACCCATCCTGAATACAGTGAAGGCCTAAAGTTTCATTTTTGTACAATAAACGATGTGTTAATGTAGCTCTGAACAACAGTTCCTTTGTTGTGGTAGCATCTTACTTTACACTACTTTCCCAAACCCTTTCTGTGCTACAAGTATATAGTTCATTATTTTAAAGGCCAAGTTATGTCCTAAAACAGGTGGGCACTGATGTTTCAGGAAGTATGACTGAAACAGGGGGGAATAGTGCATTTACTGTAATAGTACATTTGTTATTAGTAATGAACTCAATAAGATCCACTAGGATGACATGACTTTAAAACCAGCACATCTTTTAATTTTCACATCCTCAAATGTAAGACCACATTTTTTCAGTGGAAAATGCCCAGAAAGAGGAAGAAAAACATGCTGATGGAAGCAGAAAGCTTCAGGGCCGCACCCAAATCAGGATATAAGGTTTATATAGATTATGTACCTGTGGTTCATGCTTTATGTCTGGATATTTTTTTGTTTTTGTAAATACTCAGCAGTACATATGTTTCTTTAATAGCAGCTGAATCTCATGTTTTAATTATAAGACACATTTTAATGCCTTTGTTCATCTGTGATATGAAAACATCACTTTTCCACATAGCTAGAAAGAAATAAAAATGTGAGTCCTGGTCATATTGTTCAGATATAAAAGCTCAGTTCAATAGCTGATGAGTCAAAGAGACTGGACAGTAGAGGAGGAAGTGTGAATAGTGCCACTGATGACCTACCGGGTTAAAAGTAGTTTATCCAACTTTGTTAATATTCAGCACCGGTGCAGAGAACAGGTAACAGTTTTGTAAAACTTTACAGCCTGTCATGCTTTAATCAACATCACATTTAGAGGGTGCAGCAATATATCCTCAGATTAAATAGTCCCTCCAGTGAATTGCAATTTTGTGATTGCAATAATTCATGCAAATTCAAGAGATCTCTGCAATACTTACCACAGCTTGCAATTTTGCTAAATGACCACAACTTTTCTGTATGAAATGGTCAAATCAACAGACTGCTTGTGATTTGGATCAATTGTCGCATCTCATGCCGTAGACCATCAATCAATCAATCAATTCTTTATATAGCGCCAAATCACAACAAAAGTCATCTCGGGGCACTTTTCACATAGAGCAGGGGCCTGTTTCAGAAAGCAGGTTCTGAGTTTAACCTTGAACTCTGAATTGATGAACCCTCAGAGCAGCTGGTCAGAGTCAGTTCAGTCAACTCTGAGTATGTTCACTCTGAGTAAAGCTCGTGCATGATGAATAAAAAAAGCCATCATCAATGAAGCCCCGATACTACGAGTCACCATGGCAACAGGAAAGTAAAAGGCAGAGCCTCCATTTTAATCCAGTGGATTTAGAGATATTAATCTTTAAAAAAAAAATAAACGGGAAAAGTGTCAATAAGTTAATGCAATAAAGTTTTATTCAGTGTTGTCCGTTAGTTCATCATTTACCAGACTTACATTTCCTTAATGATGATAAAGTGGAATTTGACTGTGTATCAGGCTGCAGCTACGTTACATTTTAAATATATTTGTTCAGCTTTAATCTGACGGACAAAACACAGGAAGCAGCGACTGAAAATGAAAAATATAGTTCAAGATTTAAAACATATATTAGATGAAAGACACAGAGACATGACTGTAAACTCACAGTCTGATCAGTAATAATTTTTTGGGTGATTTGTACTTGAAAAGGCGTCGAGGTTAAAATATAGTAGATTTTAAATTTTTAGACGTCTATTTGTATCTCAGCTCAACAACATTCAGTGACTTTATGTCTGCTACTTCAACAAATGTAGTAAATTTAAGTACATGCAGAGGTTTTATTCTGAGCTGAGGATGAATTCATGCTGTGTAATATCTGAATGTGAGAGAAAAAACTGCTGTTCAAAGAAATGACTGATGTATATAAAAGCAGTGGCTTTAAAAAGTCCTGAGTAACTAAACTAATATCCAACCAGGATTTAGATTCTGACAGACAGTAAACCTCCACTAATGAATGCATTTTGACACGGACTGAATAAATGAGGAAATGAAACAGAAGAAAACCTGCCAGCGAGCAGGTTTGCGTCACAGAGTCAGTTACTGACCACAAGTTTAAGGTAACTCTCTTTCTGAAACTGAAAAGCCAGAGTTTCCCTCATCTCAGGGTGAACAAACTCAGAGTTTTCACTAAACCTGCTTTCTGAGACAGGCCCCAGCTCTAGACCATAGAATAACAACAATAATAACAATAATAATAACAGCAGCAATAGCCGGGGGAGGACACCAACAGGACCGCGAAGGCTCGGCCTGCATCCCAGGGTTTCCTGCAAGATGAGAAAGCACAAAAAACTCCGGGGAGGGAGCCAAGTTAGTAACATGCATTAATGGTACATGACCAAACAAAACAATTCCCAAACTGGAATTCAAAGCTACATCAAAGTCTTCAAATCTTATTAACAAAGCAATAATTCCCAAAATGACCACCAGCACACTTATTAGAGGGTCTGAATTTAGAGATTCAGACCATAAAGGCTCCTTGAAAACAATGACTGACTTAGTATTTCTAGAGAGAAGTTGAGGCTTTTTGAATGGGAGTCAGTTGGAGCAGCTAGTGACCGTCAGCAACACTTTAAGGTTCTTCAGCTTCAAGACGTGGTAGCTGCTGACTGACTGGCACGTACTACCTCCAGGAAGTAGCCATATACTGTACTTGCACCTCAAAGTCCAACACAAACAAAAATTGTTAGTGAAAAATGGAGGCATTACAACTTTAAAGGGCAACTACACACTAAATACTTTTTCTTTTTCACTTTTCCAACAATATTATTGTTTGTACAAACAGCTACATATCACAACGTCTTGACTTTGTGCTACATTGAAAATTTCTCAAAGAACTTTAGTGCAAAGTCCTGTCATCGTTCCTGCACATGCTCAGTGGCGTCTGCCGTTGTTACTATCTGATCTCTAGTATGTTTTAGAATTGATTTCAAATTCAAATTCAAATAAGCTTTATCGGCATGACAGATCAAAAACCTACATTGCCAAAGCAGTACAGAAAATTACAAACATTGACAGATGATTAATAATTATACAATAATATGTAAATACAAACAATAATATTAAATACAATATAATAAAAGGTATTTCTACAGATGTAATCATACAGAAACATTTACTACAGAGTTTATTTCTCTCAGATTATGACGAGATTTAATATATTTTGCAGCTATTACTGCACATTGACTTTTCTCCCCACATAAATAGGACAGTTTCTAAAGATCAGGGAGGTGGATAAATTCAGGATATATATGATTTATTTTTTCCAAAGAAAACCTTTTTCAAATCCTTATATTTGTCACAGTATAATAGGAAGTGAGATTCTGTCTCAACTTCTCCTTTATGACAAAGTGAACACAGCCTGACCTCCCGGGGAAGCCTGTTCTGCCTGTGACGGCCTGTTTCTATGGCCAGGCTGTGTCCACTCAGTCTGTACGTTGTCAGCGTTTTTCTCAGTTTTCTTTCAGTCACGGTGGTCAGGTACTCAGCCACCATGTACTCTCTATTTAGGGTCAAATACAATTCTAATTTACTTTGTGATTTTGTGGTTTCGTTCCAATATTTGATATAATTTTCTTTTTGTTTTGAGATGATTTGGTTGGACCAGATTGTTTTTGGTGTGTGTGGGCAGAGCTTCAGCTGCAGCTGGCACATTTCAAAGTTCTATTAAACACTTTCAAAGAACTGAATGGTCTGACTCCTCATTATATCTCAGCTCTTTTATCCCTGTACGACCCTGCTCGCAATGTGAGATCCTTGAGCAAGGGTCTTCTATCTGGCTCCTTTATGTTGTTCGTTTAGCTCTTTTATTCTTTTGTGTGTTTTTATGTGATTATGTGAAGCACTTTGTAACTTTGTTTTGATAAGTGCAATAAAATTTTATTATTATTATTATTATTATTATTATTATTATTATTATTATTATTATTATTATTATTAGCAACTGTTCTGCTGCCAACAGATGCTGCAGTGATTTAATAAACTGAAAGAGAAGTTTGTCATACAAAATAAATCCGCTGTGGACAACAGATACTGTAAGAATTACCCAGAATTAGTTTATAGATAAATACAACTGATTTACAGTCCTTGCATGAGTCACATTAAATTTCAAACTTTGCTGAAGATTTCAAGTGATCTACTGGTTGTCCAGTGTTAAATTAGAATTGTTTTTAACTTTTTAAGTATTCTGATATTATTGCTGTGCATCAGCCATCTGAGGTCTATTCTCAGAACACCTCATTTTCCACAAAATGGCCTTATTTTGAAGCAGGACTTGTCAGTCTGATTCAAATGTTTTTATTGCTAACAGACTCAAAAAGACAGCTGTTCCAGCTTTGTTTGGATGATTTTAGCTCATAAATCACATTAACATGCACTTTCCAAGTGTAAGAAAGTTTGTATTAGTTAATTTTAAATTACTCAAAGACACAAGTGACACTTTGTGTGAATGTATTTTTATTCTCTATAAGAGCTGGCAGTTGCTTCCAAAAGAAAAACAACTCTCCAATCCATCAAAAATAAACACCAACTTTGTAAAAGAAAATATACACTGTAATAAACTGCTGTAAAAATACAGCCAAATTCTAACAGTAAGGTACTGCGCTTTCTAAATACAGTAAAATACTGTAAATTTTGATGCTTTTTGGAGCCAAAACCAAGAACAGACATTAATAGTAGGCTACTGTAAGATTTGATGGTAAAATACGGTATTTTCATTTTCACTGCCACAGTAATGGAAGAACAGAAGCCACATGCAACCATCAGTATCATATAATCATTATTTATCCTCCTTTCGGAATCAAACCAAAACGTTAGTAACATCATACTGAGAAAATAGAATTACATTTGTGCATCTGGTTACCCAATTAGTGTTAATTTTTGCTAACATTAAACTGGTATAATCCTAGCAAGCACCTGGCAGGCACAAGAGAGCATTTTCAGGTAGTGTTCTCACCAGTTGAAAGTTTGAATTACTATTTTTTCAACATTATTTTCACTGCTGCTTGCAAGTCTAGTTTAAAGATTATTACTGTTTACTCTTGAACTACACATCAGTGAATGCTAACGTTAGTCTGGGCTGGTCTGTACCTACACGTTCTTTATTCCACTTGCATTTCATAATTTATAATAGCCTTCTATCTAAAGCACATAATAATTGAAATGTATTCATACATGTAGCCAAATTGATTAAGATATGTTTGCTGCTGAGCCCCAAAAGACAGAGTGGTTATATTGGTTATCTCAGCTCAACCCAAGTGTGTTTCTGATCTGTAGTTTGCTGCAAATATACTGCAGTTTGTTGCCAAGCTTTACTTAAACCTGGGACATATTAGATCAATTGTCACATGTTGTTCTCATTGTGATTAACCCTGAAAGGGGAACTAGAGGTCAGCCAGGGAAAGTAATTCCTCATCACCACTGTTCTGAAGAACTTGACATGACATCACAAAGGGAAGTTAGGTCTCCTTCTTATGTAAAAATCCTGTCAATGCTAACATGTAACAGGTTTATGTTTTAAGTTATTGGTAACTATGTGTAAATATAAAATGATTTTTTAATTATTATCATTTATTATTATTTAAATTATTATTTGTTTATATAATGAATAATTAGATATTTTTTATTAAATAATTTAAATGCAATTATTTAGATATTCTTTAAAGGTCATTTAACTCATACCAGTGTCTGATCATAGTTTAGAGAATAGCATCTGTAATAAAGAGTTAAAAGGTAAAAACAAACCAGTTGAAAATAAATTTCTCTCAGTAACGTTTAATATTAAATTGGCTATAATACCACTAACTCAGTGGTTCTCAAACTTACTTTCTTAAAATAGGAAATAATTCAAGCTCTCTTCAAAGGCCCGTTCTTGTGGACTGGAATATTATACAATCTATAGAATATTACTCTTCCCATCGAATGTAATGAAAATAGAACAGCTGCATTTAACAAATGAACTAACCTTTTGTTCATATAAAACTTAGGCATACTATCACATTTAATGACTACATTTGTCCTGAATAGATTACCATTAATAACTGTTGAGAAAATAAAACCGATTAGCTGATAAAGGATCACCATAATGACTATTTTCAAATTTGGAGCAGTAACTTGCACAGGACTTATTGTGTTGTCTTATTTGTGAAATTCCTCTCCACAAAGAAGACATGGAGTCTGGGGTCCAAGGTGAGTATTAAATGGTCTATCATTCCTTTCCTAGATGTATAGAGAAATAACACAAATTTGCACATTTACATAACACTTCTTAAACAGCTGAAAATTCTTGAAATAATAAACTGATCATATGCATCATGAAACTGTGCTTCTTTTAAACAGTAGGGGAAGCGCTGGAAAGAGAAAGGATTAAAGAGGCTGAAAACATTAACATGGCTGGGCCACAGAATTTGGCATCTGTTTATATCATATATCTTAAAAACGTTCCATTAAGCACACATATGTTTCTGTGTTGTTATTTTTCTTATGAAAGCACCGTGCAAGTTTAACGTAATTGTGAAAATTGTAAAAAATTTAATCTGATTGATAATTTAGTGCTCTGTTGAAAGTTCCACTATATGTGGCCAAGACAAACTCTATTCAGGCCTACTTTTAACAATTTTATTTAATTAAAATTGGAGACAAATTAACATAACTTCATGTGTTGCACCAGTTTCTGAGGAATTTGCACAACTTGTGCAGCGTGAACTAAACTGGAACTGAACTTAGGCTTCCACCTGAAATTCTGAGGCAATACAGGAGCTGTGTTCATGCATCTTGCAGAAATCCTTCAATAACAACCTCAAAAAAAGTGAAGAAGAAGAAGAAGTTCAAAAGTTCCTTGTCCTCTGATGTAAGTGACAGATGAGGTAAAGCTCACTATTTTCTGCAAAGTCATGGTAACATCAGTATGAACTTGTTGGATGTTTTGTAGATAGATGCTATGTGGTAATATTAAAATGAGGATGTTGTAGAGATATAAAACGTAAAGCCTAGAGTCGTGCAGGAGGAGCGGGGTTCCTGGATTCCTTGGGAGAAGAGGACCAGGCTTTTTCTTTATTTCTTTCTCTTAAAGACTCTCTTCTCTTTGTAGTTTTAGATTGCTTGCTTTGTAAAACCAAATAAAACTGGTTTGTATTTTTATACACTCCAACCAAAGTTCCTGACTTGTGCACATCTCTGAGGTTCTCTGACGCCTCCTTGGGATAGGCTGACAGTAGTTTTTGAAATTGATTAGATTAAAAAATGATAGACTCCTGTTTAGTTAAAAATTAGTGCTGTGTTTTAAATGATAGTATAATAATGGTTCAGGTTCAGTGACTAATGCTAATATACAGTTGTACATGTGTTAAAGGTAGGATTTCAATACAATATTAGGTTGAGGGTTTATAATTAGGAGTCTAATTGGCTAACTGTTAGGGCTAGGGCTCCGAGGCTGCCCTATAAAACCGGGTGAGTGCCTTCGACCGACAGAGTGGGCCTCCTCCAGTGATGTCCTGTTAGTAGACCATCCTGGAGTACTTTCAAAACTCCAACACCTATTGCACCTACACAATGCATTAGGACCCAGGCTGTCAGGACGTACTTGACTATATAGGCCCATTAGTAGTGGTTCGACGACAGCTGGTGAAGTAGAGAGTAGTAGATTTTGGGAACTACATTCGATACCTGGGTCAGAGGTAGAGGACAGCCATCTGTCGGTGCCTTATCTACTCCGGAAGGGGGTATCGGTTATCTGTAGGGCAGAAACCATTACAGCTCTACACTGATAAAGGTTATTATAACTGCATAAATTGAGAAATCTAGCATTATCTGTTCCACACTCACACTGTATTGAAGGGGACAGATGTAAATAGTTGCATGGTGGATGAGGAGATTTGTGTCTTTCAGATACTGGACGGTGTCACCCTCATTTGGGTGAGAGAGAGGAGTCAGCTGACGACTCCATGTGTTTGCAGATATCCTCATTAACTTAAATCACCTTGCATCTCTCAACTTAGGAAAAGATGAAAAAATGTGAAGTCCTGTGAGTTTTGTAGGTCACCTGAGAAATAATGTCAAAAAAAAAAAAGAAAAAAAAAGTTATCAGAAAAATCATTTTAATAATAATTAATATAACTATGAACATAAAAAAATATGTTGTTTTTTTTAATTTCTCTGCCCTGAGAGTTTCCAACTGCATAGGCATAGTTTATGGTTTGGTGTGAGTGTTTGCTTGTATGTACTGATATTTGCAGTTATGGATGAAAGAATTTACAACTTGTTAGCAGCAGTACTTAAGTTAAACATATTGAACTGATCTAATGTTTATGTGTACTTGGGCTAGCTCATTAATTAATTGTTTAATCTTAAAGCCCAAGCCAAACAAAACACTAGATAAAAAATGCCTTTACTACATCCCAGTTTGAAAATCTCAAAGCTGTTTTCCTCCAGTGTGGAAATGGGGTGAAACTTCCGGCTGGTGCACATACACATGAACACGCACACTAGAAACTTGAAAGCACAAACGCCTCTCACCCAGCCCTGCCCTGTGGAGATGCTCCTTTTCAACCTTTTCAGTACAAAAGTTGAGTCTTTTTGAACAATACAACAAACTGTGTGTGCAAGTTATTACACTGGTGCTGCTATGGCCACATCTCAGGTGCCTTGACCTGGTGCTGGTGTAGGATAAAAATAGTCTTGACACTTCAGCTAGAAAGAAGGGAATAATATATAAAACAATTCACAATTCATCACCAAAACCCATGGTTTATTTTAAAGGACCAGTGTGCAAGATTTAGGGGGATTAATCAGCAGAAATGGAATATAATATACTTAACTATTAGAGATGTGCAGAGGGCCCAGGATTTGTATTTGTATCTGTATTTGGTGAAGCAGAAAAAAAAAATTTGTATTTGTATTTGTATTCAAATAAAAGTGGCTTAAAATTCCTATTTTTGCTTTTATTACGCTTTTCATTTTAGAAAATTAAAGTGTTACAATAAGTGTTCATGAATAACCTACCTTATGAAGGAGGTCCCCACACCGGGTCTCAAACTAGAGTCTCCAGATCATAGACGACTGCGCTGACTACTGAGCTAAAACTTTACTCATCACCTCATTGCAGACAGACCTCTACCTATTTATACACCCATAACACAGACAGCACACCGTGTAACGTGCAGCGATTCTTGCTTTGCACTTTTCATTTATTGCCTATTTTTTACAACCTAACTTTGTGGAAAGGAGAAGGGGAACAACAGGTTATGGCTACTGGCACTTTGCATGTGTCAGTAGCTCTTTATCTCTGGAGAACACCCCCAAGTCCAAATAAGGAAATATGCGTTGTGTAGCAGATGGATGTGACTCACCTCGTTGAGACCTGCTGATAGACGTAACAGCGGAGCAGAGGAGAGTCTGAGATGGCGATGTAACTGACCTGCGCGCTGGTACTTGACATGTTTTTTTTCTTTCTTTCTTCCAGAAAACAAATAATTTTTAAAATATTTGTATGAAACAAATATTTGTAAAAAAAAACAAAAAAAACAAAAAAAAAAAACAACCCACTATTTGTGTTTTGCCAAATAATGTATTTGTACTCGGGCAAATGGGCAAACCCCCAATAAGTATGTTTTAATAAGTGTATAATCAATTGTCACTGTGTTTTTGTTAGCTTAGAACAAGCCCTTTACATCTACAGAGGGAGCCATGTTGCACCGCCATGTTTCTACAGTAGCCCAGAATGGACAAACCAAACACTCATTCGCATTTTTCGTGAGTTACACAGCCACTTTAGGTTCTCCTACATGCATGAAGAGGAGGGGTTAGGGCAAGCAGCATTCACAACCACAAACACTTTCATACTGCTGCAGTTTCTACCAGCTGATATATTACGGCAACATCAGATATTTTGGTGGAAAAAAAGAACCAGGTATGTTGTCTCTTAACATTTCATTCATATATTAAGTATAACATTTTTGCAACTTAAATACAGCATTTTCTCATCATCTTGAGAAAAAATGTGATTCAGCAGCGTTACGTTTCTAACAAAACATGCTGTTGCAATTTAGTCGCATATAAACGTAACTTTTAGGAGACAGAGTTGGCTCAAAGTGTAGAAGAACAATATCAAACATCATCTACATTTTTGAGACAGAATGAACATTTCAGAATAAGCAAGAAAGAAGTTGAACATTCTTAGAAACATGATCAGTTGTGTATCATCAGCATAGAGGTGAAAAATAGCATATTTAGTTGATAGCATGTTTATAGTTAATATCTGCTGATTAAACAAAAAAAAGGAAGAAAGTGGAACAAACTTGAACTTTGCAGCACATGTTAACCTGCACAGTACAGAATCCAGATCCAAATCCAAACATCATCATGTGTTTGCTGTGATTGTAGAGTAGGTTTCAGCTGGATCCAGGCTCTGGTAGATGTCTTCATACGTGGAGACTGGAGGACAGTTCTCATAGATGACAGGAGGACGGTTCTCCTTGATGACAGAACGGTTCTCAATGATGACAGAACGGTTCTCATTGCTGACAGGAGGACAGTTCTCCTTGATGACAGGAGGACTGTTCTCCTTGATGACAGAACGGTTCTCAATGATGACAGGACAGTTCTCATTGCTGACAGATAACTGAAAATAAAACAGGAATGACATCACACCTAATATAGCAGTAACCACGGTAACAGCCCAGATATTGTGTTCTTCAACTGTTTGCTAATATTTAGTGATAAAAACTCGGCAGGCCAGAGGTCTATTAACAGTAACTGTGATTTTATTTATAGTTTTGATGTTGCCAACAGTAAGAGTTAACATGAGACATACAGAGTTAAAGGAATTCACCTCCATGTTTCTGCTGCCTGAGGTTCCTCTGGTGTTCAAACCAGAGTTCCTCCTCTTCTTCAGTTTGTAGAGGAGCAGCAGAACAACAGCCAACAGCACAACAATCACAGGCACACATGCAACCAGAGGCCAGAAGTAACCTGGGCGAGAGACCTCAGAGACAGCTGGGAAGGAAGAGAGAGAGAGAGACATGTAGTAGTTTAAAAGTCTGGGATCTTTTGTCTTGTATTAGAAGCTTAAAGGTTCCCTGTGGAGTTTTTGACCACAAGTAGCTTGTTTTTACATGTGGATCTACATCGTGCACACGTGGTTGACGTGATACACAATCCTGCCAGTGGTTTCACATCATCCCACTGATCTACAGGATGCAGGAACCTGCCCAGAAACACAGCAATGCACCAACAAAAGCAGGAGAGAAGAAGACTGCAAGCAATGCAAGATTTAAAATACTTTATATAATCAGCTTTACAAATATTTATGATTGAGGAAACATATTCAACACTTATGTTGGACCTAAAGGATACACTCAGCATGTTTTGGTGAGTAACCCTTGTGAGGACCCCTCTGCTCCACTAGGTGCTCCCGCGTTCCGCTTGCTGGTTTCTTTTTTGTCTTGCAGGATCCGGGGCAGGGCGGAGGATCGTAATTGCCATCATGAGCCACACCTGGGCCCGGTGTGGTCATGACTATAAAGCTTGGCTGCCTACAGAGCTTCCCTCTCCTCCTTCATCACACCTGGTCCACTTCGATAGCGGCGCAGCACAGCTGTTTTGTTTTTTTTGGTTACCGACATGCACACATCCACACATGCCTACATTACTGCTTACTGACTTTCACGTTTGTTCCGTTATCATTTTGTAAATACACACGTATCCTCAGCTACAAGACACGTCTGGTCTCCCATATTTTGTCGCAGCCTGTGAGCCGGGCTGTGACACCCTGAATATAAATATAACCTTGTTTACAAGAAAACTACACAGGGAACCTTTATCATAAATGAGATCTTCCTGTTGAAAAAACATCTCAGTCTTTGGTCTGAATGTTTCTTGACTTGTCATGTGCTGACATCACATGTTAATAATTATCTTACATCATTAGAAACGTAGGATGTGTTTAAACATTAGACATGAAGATAACAAGGAAATTTATTGTAAAATTGAATGTGAAATGTTTTCTTCTAGGTGCTGAACTGTCTTATGTGCTGAAACACATGTTGGACCATCTTGTTATTCTTATTAGACAACGTTGTTATGCTGAATTTGACTGTTTTAAGAGGATGTTTTGTTGCAGAGAGACAGTGATGGACAGATGGACAGACATGAACTGTCCTGTACCTGTAAACTGCTCTGTGGTTTCAGGGAAAGATGATGAAGGTGTGAAGCTTCCTGAACTGGAGATTAAACTCTGTGTTGTTGTTGGTGTGGAGGCTGATGGGACTGATGTTGGAAAAGGTTGGAGAGTCCAGTTTGGTTTTGAAGTGGTTGGAGCCGTGAACAATGAAAACACATTGAAACAATCAGATACTGAATCAATAATGCAGAGAAATGAGATGCTGCTCTAGACAGAAAGATCATATTGACAGCATCCATCACATACACAAGAAATACGCAGCATTAAATACGTTAATGAAGTAAATGATTAAGATATGTTCCATTAATCACTAAAAAGTATTGTTATTTGGACAACTAGTATGACTCCGCCAACCTCAGCACTCCTCTTGTTGTCACAAATCAACTTCTGGCTGTAACCCGAAAAAACAGATATTTGTTTCTGTCATGTCATTTCCATCCAGTCTTTAAATTTTGTATCCAATATTCCTTTTTTTTAACATGTGTTTTGGACATTTTATGGCTCTATTTGATAGTGATAGTGGACAGAGACAGGACATGTGGGAAAAGAGAGTAGGGGGATGTGTTTTTGATCACAAGTAGCTTGTTTTTACATGCAGGTCTACATTGTGCACACGTGGTTGACGTGATACACAATCCTGCCAGTGGTTTCACATCATCCCACTGATCTACAGGATGCAGGAACCTGCCCAGAAACACAGCAATGCACCAACAAAAGCAGGAGAGAAGAAGACTGCAAGCAATGCAAGATTTAAAATACTTTATATAATCAGCTTTACAAATATTTATGATTGAGGAAACATGTTCAACACTTATGTTGGACCTAAAGGATACACTCAGCATGTTTTGGTGAGTAACCCTGAATATAAATATAACCTTGTTTACAAGAAAACTACACAGGAAACCTTTATCAAAAATGAGATCTTCCTGTTGAAAAAAAATCCCAAAGTCTTTGGTCTGAATGTTTCTTGACTTGTCATGTGCTGACATCACATGTTAATAATTATCTTACATCATTAGAAATGTAGGATGTGTTTAAACATTAGACGTGAAGATAACAAGGAAATTTATTGTAAAATTGAATGTGAAATGTTTTCTTCTAGGTGCTGAACTGTCTTATGTGCTGAAACACATGTTGGACCATCTTGTTATTCTTATTAGACAACGTTGTTATGCTGAATTTGACTGTTTTAAGAGGACGTTTTGTTGCAGAGAGACAGTGATGGACAGATGGACAGACATGAACTGTCCTGTACCTGTAAACTGCTCTGTGGTTTCAGAGAAAGATGATGAAGGTGTGAAGCTTCCTGAACTGGAGATTAAACTCTGTGTTGTTGTTGGTGTGGAGGCTGATGGGACTGATGTTGGAAAAGGTCGGAGAGTCCAGTTTGGTTCTGAAGTGGTTGGAGCTGTGAACAATGAAAAGACATTGAAACAATCAGATACTGAATCAATAATGCAGAGAAATGAGATGCTGCTCTAGACAGAAAGATCATTTTGACAGCATCCATCATATACACAAGAAAAATGCAGCATTAAATATGTTAATGAAGTAAATGATTAAGAATATTTTATGTGAGTTTGTTCTATTATTATTAAGTCTTGTTATTTGATTTTTGATAACAGAAGAGTAAGAAAATAACATCCACAGGTTGGTTTTCTGACATTAAACATAAAAGCACAAATGTCTGAAAAGGTTTTTAAAAATCGTACAAACTGATTGTTGTAAATTTAAAAACTAACATTATAAAGGCAACACATTTTACATCAGATTACTTTGTGACTCTACAAATGAGTTTCATCTTTAGAAACATTTTAGAGTCTGATGTCTTGAACATTAAGGAACCGTTCTTCTCTATGTTACCTAATGTTAATAGAAATATAGAAAAGGTCCCAGGTTGGACAACTAGTATGACTCTGCCAACCTCAGCACTCCTCTTGTTGTCACAAATCAACTTCTGACTGTAACCCGAAAAAGAGATATTTGTTTCTGTCATGTCATTTCCATCCACTCTTTAAATTTTGTATTCAAAGTTTATTTTTTTCAGATATTTTTGGGGGGCATTTCATGCCTTTATTTGATAGTGATAGTGGAGAGAGACAGGACATGTGGGGAAAGAAGGCAGAGGGATGAAACTGGGGTCTCGCTGCTCAGGGTATTAGTGCCCATGTGGTAACCACTCAGCAATCAGGTCACCCCCAAAATTCATTCTTTTTTTATTTTAACCCTTTCATGCATAGTGGTCACTACAGTTTGTAGGTATTCAAAAGCCATTTTCTTATATATGCATGGATTTTGATGGTATAGTTGAACATCAGCCACCACAGTAGACTCTAGTGTGTCATTCCATACGCTGCCATCCATTGGCCGGCCTTTGTTACTAATTACTCAAAACCAAGATGGCTGCTGGCTGGCCAGAAACGATCAGCAGCTCAGGAATATCTTGGCAATCCTTCTATGGTAGTGGACCCTTGCAGGTTAATAAAATTTTGTAACATCAAGTAACAACTAAGGAGTAATACAATTGTTAAAATTTCCAAGTATTGATTTTATGTTTGGAGAAAATGACAATTAATCATCTGTCCACTAAGTTGGACATCATGCATCGCTGACTATGTTCCAACTACAATTATACTATTACTGCAACTTTGTTGTTCTTGAAAATACTTCATCTGGAGTAACTGTTTTGGCTCTAAATCAATTGATTTATGTTATTGGAATGTAACTTGCAGTTTTGAGGGGGCTAGGGATACTGAGGTTGCTGGGGGTTGCTGAGGATGTTGAGGATGCTGAGGGAATGCCTGGCACCTCAAAAGAATGTCTGGATTAGAAAAGAAGGATCTTCTGCATTTCAAGTCATCTGTAGCTCATGTGCTAATAAATGCATTAAGACAGAGGGGAGAGGCTGAAGAGTCAGGAACAAAGTTCAGTGTTTTTGCATTGCACTGAACAGTATTAGAATATGTTAAAATGTGTTAAAACATTAGTTTAACAGCTTTGATAATGTATATTATTTTATAGTTTTCAAATAATATATCATTTTATTAATGGGTTTGTTAAATACATATTCCTTCAGTTGAAAACTCAATGCATGTTGTCCACCTGAGTGGACATGTAAAAACTCCTTGAAAAGTGCATGTTTAAAAAAAATGAAGTTCAAATATTTATTTTCATGCCTAAAGGAGAATAAAAACAAAAAAACTCCTGACTGAGGTTATCATAACTCATGCATGAAAAGGTTAAATGAAAACAAGACAACTTTTCATAATATTAACCATTTAAAAATTGACATTCATTGAACAGAATGTGAACAGAAAATAAAATATAAAACTCACCATCGACAACAAAGATCGAGAACATGTAGGATGAATCTGGAGACGAAGCTCTGCCGTAACCACACCTGTACCGTCCTGTGTCTGACTTCTTCAGCTGTGTGATGGTCACATACAGTCCATGTACAGATCCTTCTCTATATTCAATGCTGAATCTGCCATTCTGAGCTCTGTTCTCTTCTGTTTCAACCAGGATGTCTTCTTCTTTTTTACATTCATTCTTACAGAAGAACTTCCTGCTTCCATAGACACTATTGAGGCATTCTTGTGTGACACTTCCTCCCTCAGTTTCTGCACGGGAGAAACGAGTGTTGTCACCCAACGTTGCTGCTGAAAAGATGAACAATCAACAGTTACTGTCTGTACTTCCTGTAAGATGCTGCAGTCTGATCACAATATTTCCTGCTTCACATTTACACAGATCCACAGAGTCACACTGGGAGCTGCCCAGTTCAACCACAGTCTGACTGCTGGAGTAATGATTTCATCCAACATTGATACACTGGGTCAATATATCATAAACGTCTCACATTCTTCAACAATTTAATTAAATTCTATCTGACTTCATTTATTCTTATGCTTCAGAATCATTAAATGGGATGAACATAGTAAATATATCAGGTTTTATGACTTTCAGTAGAAACTCACCATCTGTAACTATGAGGTCAAAGTCACAGTAAGAATCTGGGACCGAAGATCCACCCAAACCAAATCTGTACCGTCCTGAGTCTGACTCGGTCAGCTGTGTGATGGTCACAGTCACAGTTCTTCTTCCAGAAGATCCGTCTTTATATCTGATGCTGTATCTGTCACTCTGAGCTGTGACATCATCTGTTTTAATGAGAATGTCTTCTTCTTTACATTTTCCTTTACAGAAGAACTTGGTGCTTCCAGATGAAGTCAAGTGGCAAATAAGTGAACCATTTCCTCCTTCAGCTCCAGCAAAAACTCTTATTGCATTGACGAGTCCAGTGTTTCCATCCTGCAGTGCTGTTGGAAAGATGAACAGTGAATACTGATGATCAATACTTTGTGTATTGTAGACTTACTGTAAACAGACTGCAGATTAATGAGGGCTAATCCATCAGTTCACAGAGAAGCAGAGATGATACAGAGGCAGCCATTAGCAAAGTTTTCACTGACTGTACAGCAGTTGCTGTTGTTCTACTTGTAGCTGCAGTTGTAGTCACAGTGTCTCTGTGTAACGTCTGTTTTTCAATGTTTTTCTTTCATACTTTCTAATATCAAACACATTAATGAGCAACAAATATTCATGATGGATGGTTCATATGTTTTGTTAAATTAGATTATGTTTAATTTAGTTAAATTACAAGATTAGATTATAGAGATGTTGTTATTAGTAACAGAATAATTTAGAGAACGATAGGAAAACTAATTAACATGACAGCAAGATGAAAACTTGTGTGATACAAATCTGACATTTGTTAAAATGAACACAATGAATGTCCAGAAGCAGTTTGTGCTGCAGCTTTAAAGACACAGTCAGGTAATCAGTCCTCACCTGATAAGAAGCAGAAGAACAGAACATGGTGGATATTCATTCTGAGTTTGATCCTGATGCAGAAAATCATCAAACTGTGAGAGAACTGCCTCTATATGTCTGTCTGATCAATCAGGAAGCTGACGATGCTTTAAGTTAACATTCCTTCCCCTTCCTCTTTCTATCTCTCTCTCTGTCTGCGACATGACGATGATGATGGTGGTTGAGGGTACATTAATGAATGAATAATTCTATTTTTGACCCTATTATATGACCCACATGACCTCTGAAAATGGGGATGTGAAACCTCATATTAACTGTATGATTTAAGAGTATCAGAGGAAGTTTTCTGATACTCTGTTTTTAACAGCCAAAGCATGGGAATGTCATGCCCAACATGAGATTTAAAAATACTGTGAAATAGTAAACTGCTCTGTGGTTTCAGGGAAAGATGATGAAGGTGTGAAGCTTCCTGAACTGGAGATTAAACTCTGTGTTGTTGTTGGTGTGGAGGCTGATGGGACTGATGTTGGAAAAGGTCGGAGAGTCCGGTTGGGTTTTGAAGTGGTTGGAGCTGTGAACAATGAAAACACATTGAAACAATCAGATACTGAATCAATAATGCAGAGAAATGAGATGCTGCTCTAGACAGAAAGATCATATTGACAGCATCCATCACATACACAAGAAATACGCAGCATGAAATATGTTAATGAAGTAAATGATTAAGATTATTTGAAGTGGGTTTGTTCTATTAATCACAAGAAATTATTCTTATTTGATTTTTGATTACAGAAGAGTAAGAAAATAACATCCACAGGTTGGTTTTCTGACATTAAACATAAAAGCACAAATGTCTGAAAAGGTTTTTAAAAATCGTACAAACTGATTGTTGTAAATTTAAAAACTAACATTATAAAGGCAACACATTTTACATCCGATTACTTTGTGACTCTACAAATGAGTTTCATCTTTAGAAACATTTTAGAGTATGATGTCTCGAACATTAAGGAACCTGAGGAACCGTTCTTCTCTATGTTACCTAATGTTAATAGAAATATAGAAAAGGTCCCAGGTTGGACAACTAGTATGACTCTGCCAACCTCAGCACTCCTCTTGTTGTCACAAATCAACTTCTGACTGTAACCCGAAAAAGAGATATTTGTTTCTGTCATGTCATTTCCATCCACTCTTTAAATTTTGTATACAAAGTTGATGTCTTGAACATTAAGGAACCTGAGGAACTGTTCTTCTCTCTTTAATGATTTGAATGAGCAGATCGACAATCTGTGCGTAAATGTAAATATGAGCACCTTCCACAAATACAAAAAACAGATTTGTAAACTCACAAAAATATTTTGCAAATATAAAACGGAGCTGAAAAATTAAAAAATATATCTGTGAATACATTAAATTAATTTAGAAATAAATAAAAAGCATTTGTGAACATCTTCTTAACATTTACAACTTTCCAACAGAAATTTGTGAACTCAGTTTTTATTTGTGAATCGAAAAAACATTTGTGAATATCAGTTCCACGTGTGT
Source organism: Thunnus albacares (assembly GCF_914725855.1). Lineage (NCBI taxonomy): Eukaryota > Metazoa > Chordata > Actinopteri > Scombriformes > Scombridae > Thunnus > Thunnus albacares. Next base: position 34,725,908 of record NC_058110.1, on the reverse strand, counting down.
GGATTTGCTTTTTACACACACAGAGTTTTGAAACAAACTGCTGACGACGTCATTTTTACGCAGTCTATCTACGAGCTGTTTCTTGTTTGTTTTTTTAAATAATCAATCAGCGATAAGTAGCGTGCATTCATTGCTTTATGTTTACGTCATAAAATGAGTGTTAGTGTGTGTTTATTTGTTCTATGTATATTATGTGTCACACACTTTCATATAGCTACATTTCTGTTTGAGTATGAAAATCATGAGGATGCTTGTGGGCAACGTTCAGCTCCCTAAAGCGATGATTTGGCTGCTTCTTCAGTTAGCAGTTATCAGCAGGCCAACACAGAATCTGCAGATTTTTTTTTACAGTTTTCAGCGGTGATCCAGAGTGAAAATCTGCGGAATTCAGCGGAATGTTTTTTTGCTTGTAATGTGATAGACGATATTCATTTAAGATAACAAAGATTGTTTTTGAGCAAAATAAGCACACAATACATTAAAACAACCTAAGATTACCTCAAGCAGGCTGAGAGAAATATGTCGTAGATTTTAGTAGAACCATTGAATTTGAGATTTTATTTAATCACAAACAGTTCAAAACAAAGTGTGAACGTTTGTTGGAAAACTCGACCAGCATAAAATGCAGGACACATGGCCACTAAAATGCGAGGTTCAATGTGGAGCAGAGGGAGCAAAAATTAATTTGCAAAAACATTAACCATCAATCATCTCCCAACAATTAACAATACAACACATAAACAAACAAATACATAAATAAATACCTGGTAAGGCTCTTGAAATATCTATCTGAAATATCCCACCAAATATCTTTTGAGAACGTCTAAAAATGGCAAAGGCAAAAAACATGACACTCAAACATAAAACTTACAAGCAGCATCTCTATTGGTTTAAAATCTGCGGAAAATCTGTGGAGGTGTCATTGGAATTCTGCGGGTGCAGATTCCGTGTGGGCCTGTTTTCAGGCTCCCTCCTAAATGTGCAGTGGTAGTTTATTCCGAAGAAGAGGAGCTCAGTGGGCAAAGGTTCTACCACCAAAAGATTTATTAAATTGAGGACCAGTGAAGTAACTGGTGCCAAGAGAACATAAAGGATGTGACGGAGTAATAAGGCTGGAAATAAACAAAAGACCAAGGAGCTAGGCCTTTGTCTTTATTGAAAAAGATATCAAAAGAGCCGGGCTGCATAAAAGATGATATAAACTGGGGGTTCCCAGACCCCGGTCCGCAGACCAGAACATTTATTTGGAAAAAAGCTGAATAATGATTATATAACTTTGTAGTTATATTATGGCTTTGTTGGCTCCCCAGTTCTGCACCAGCGCCTCATGAAAGCAAAGCACTATTACTACTACTACTACTACTAATACTACTACTACAGCTAGTACTATTACTACTACTGTTACATTTTAACTACTACTGTATTTTAAAGCAACTGACATTTTAATCTTATTTTCTACCAGACTTTCCTCCAGGACTAATATTTTACATCCACGGATGTATGTAATATTTTATGGCGTGGAGGTTACGTTTTTTTTTTTAATTATTATTATTATGTGTCTCGACTGTTATGCTGTGATTGTTTGTTGTTCTGTTATGAGCATACGGAGGTAAATTCCTAACAACTAAGTTGTATGGCAATAAAGTATTGAATCTAGGGCTGCTCTCTCTCAACTAGAATCTCTCTCTCTGGTTTGCTCTTTCTCCATAAGGAATCACAGAGCTCAGCACAGCAGGGAGAAGGGAGCGACCACCCTACACCCATCCAACCACTTCAAGGAATGTCAAGCCAGCAGGTGGGTGCTTTATATTTGCTATTTATTTATAGCTATGGATTAATTATGATGTCAGTAACATAATTTTGTAAAACATGTTTGGTGAAAAAACTCTGGTCTTGTCCCTCCCCATAAGGCGTAGCTGTATTATTAATGTAATTCAGCCAACTGTGGGCGCCATGACGTGCAAAACACATTTCATGAAACACAAAATGTAGGAAGAACAACTGTGATTGGACAGAACCGAAGCCACAACACAATGATTGTTCTAGATAAGCATCAACTGTTGTGTCTACTTGTTCCTTTTTGTTGTTGTGTTTTGCCACTGTAGCCAGGTCACATGGAATAGATTATGAAGTGAATGTAAAATTTGTACAGCAATGTTTCATGAATATACTCTGATATTGTCACTCCTCATTGGGAACCACAGAGCTCAGCACAGCAGGGAGAGGGGAGCGACCCCACTGACCCACTGGTGCTTTTGTTCTGTGGCCAATTCAATTGAGAAAATAAATACTTTGTTGACAATAAATAGTAGGACTATTAAAGAGGTAAAGTTGAAAAATGCTGACAAGCCACCTAGGGTTTATCCCTGGGATATGGGGGCTGCATTGCCTGTGGGTCATCCTGTGGGTCTTAGGGATGAGCAGAGAGCCCAGTATTTGCATTTGTATCTGTGTTTGTTTAGGCAGCAAAATTATTTGCATTTGTATTTGAATAAAAGTGGAAAGAGGCTTAAAAATCCAGTTTTTGTTTTTATTATGTTTTTGATTTTAGAAAATTAAAGTGTCAGTACGTCCAGGAGAGATGTGCTTCCTGCAGGTGGATGTGACTCCCCTCGTTGAGACCTGCTGATAGACGTAACAGTGGAGCAGAGGAGAGAGACTGAGATAGAGATGTGATTGACCTGCATGCTGGTATTTGACTTTTTTTTTTCTTTTCTTCCCGAAAACAAATAATTTTTAAAATATTTGTATGAAACAAGTATTCGTAAGAAACCCACTATTTGTGCTTTGCCAAATGATGTATTTGTATTTGGGCACACCCCTGGTGGGTTTGTAATGTTTCACCACATCAGTCATCCTGAAGTCTTCCTCATGGGCAAAGAAAACCTTCTCCCACCAGCAGAGCTGCTAAATGGCTCTGCTCATCCTGGGCCAGGTCCTGTTGATCAGTGAGCTACAACACGTCAAACACTTGGTCTTCTTCTATCCCATCACTAGAATCTATCAACCCCACTTCCACCACACCATCAGCACCAGGCTTCAGGCTGATGTCACCTGCTTCATCAATGTCGATTTCATCCATCCAGCTTCTGATTGTGTCCTATGATGTCCTCCTCCCACATTCTCTTTAAGTTGCAAATGACTGTATCCTCTCAAATGCCCCTATATTGCAACACCTATGGTAAAAAGTGCGCATCTCCTTTGTGTTCATGTCAACAGCAACAGTGAACACAACAGCTGTGAGGGCAATGCCAGAGCTTCGGATCCTGGGCTGCCTCTGCTTCAGCCCTGAGGAACAACTGTGATTGGACAGAACCGAGGCCACAACACAATGATTGTTCTAGATAAGCATCAACTGTTGTCCCTACCTGTTCCTTTTTGTTGTTGTGTTTTGCACCTCAGAGCCACCGTAGCCAGCTCACATGGAATAGATCATGAAGTGAATGTAAAATATGTACAGCATTAATGAATATACTCTGATATTGTCACTCCTCATAAGGAAACACGGAGCTCAGCACAGCAGGGAGAGGGGAGCGACACCACTGAACTCCGACCCCTCAAAGAATACCAAGCCATCAGGTGGGTGCTTTATATTTGTTATTTATTTACAGCTATGGATTAATTATGATATCATTGACATAATTTTGTAAAACACATACAATTCTACTATTGATATTCTATTCTAACTCTTAGATACTCACATAATAACCATGTGGTTAAATTAGGGGATGGTTATGGTCATGGTTTTGAAAAATTAACTTGGCTTTTGTCCAATCATAAACAAGAATTGTTGTCCCTACCTTTTCCTTTTTGTTGTTGTGTTTTGCACCGTAACCAGCTCATGTGGAATAGATTATAATATAGATTATAATGTGAATGTAAAATAGGTACAGCATTAATGTTTCGTGAATATATTCCGATCTTGTCCCTCCCCATAAGGAACCACAGAGCTCAGCACAGCAGGGAGAGGGGAGCGACGCCACTGACCCCCCCACCCCTCAGGGAACACCAAGCTATCAGGTGGGTGCTTTTGTTCTGTGGCCAATTCAATTAGGGAAATAAATAGCTTGTTGAAAATAAATAGGAGGACTATTAAAGAGGTAAAAATGTAAAATGCTGACAAGCCACCTAGGGTTTATCCCTGGGATATGGCAGCCGCATTGCCTGTGGGTATGCAATGTTTCACCACATCAGTCATCCTGAAGTCTTCCTCATGGGCAAAGAAAACCTTCTCCCACCAGCAGAGCTGCTAAATGGCTCTGCTCATCCTGGGCCAGGTCCTGTTGATCAGTGAGCTACAACACGTCAAACACTTGGTCTTCTTCTATCCCATCACTGGAATCTATCAACCCCACTTGCACCACACCATCAGCACCAGGTTTCAGGCTGATGTCGCCTGCTTCATGGATGTTCATTTCATCCACCTGAAATAGTCTGCCCAGCTTCTGGTTGTGTCCTATGGAGACAGGGAAATCATGTAGGTTACGAATGTGAATGGGAACTCGACCTCATCTCACCACTGATATTGTTTGATCTGCTGAAACAGAACTGGGCTCCTGGAGTGCCTCAAACAGGCCGTAGTAGTCAAGTCCTCTCATTCTGGCTTTGGCACGTTCCCAGACTACCACTTCACTCCAGGCTGGTACACTAACTCAGTGGCGGTGGTCTGGACAGATGTAACCTAGAAAAACACACTGAAACTTAGGATTCAGGCAAGAGAAAGACACTGGCCCATCGGGGTTCACAACACAGCATCTCAGCAAGCTTATACCACATCCGTGCCTATGATGAGGGGGTTAGACAAAAACTCATCCTCCACAATAAAAGCTCTTCGCTGGCTAATTTTGTGGCCCTCAATTTCAAAATCCATAGTGACATAGTCCAGACAGGGGACATGGGGGCCATTGGCAGCTTTAACCTTAATTATTGAGGGAGTTCTTTCACAGCATACTCAGGGACACTGCCGCTGAAAGTAGGGGGCCAAGGAGCCGTTGACCCCCTCACTTTACCCTCCTCCCACATTCTTTTTGAGTCGCAAATCACTGTATCCCCTCAAATGCTCCTATATTGCAACACTTATGGTAAAAAGTGTGGATCTCCTTTGTATTCATATCAACAGTAGCTGTGAACACAAAGGCTGTGAGGGCAGTGCCAAAGCTTTGGGTCCTGGGCTGCCACTGCTTCACTCCCGAACGGTTTGAGCATAGCTCTGCATATTCAGCCCGGTCGCCAGAATAAAATGTTGGCATTGTATGTTTCTGCAAACCACAGAAACTTTGAATATCTATGTTTCAACACGTGTAATACGTAGCATATTAACATTTCAACAATACGTATCATATCAACTTTCAACAAAATATATCATATCAATATTTCTAAAGTGAAGTAGTTCACATGCGATCTATATGAGCTGACTTTCCTATAGGGAGGAGGAGGGGTCGATGGATGATTCGAAGGCAGAAAGTTGGAAATCAGCAGAGAGCATGGTTCAAGGCTACCTCGTAACCACTGCCCGCTTCCTGTTTCAACCGACAAAAGCGGGTGTTTTTAGTGTGACATCAGGACATTGATTTTATTTTTTATTTTATCTTAACCCAAACCATGATCTATACCTAACCAAGTGGTCTTGGTGCCTAAACCTAACCAGACCTTAACCACAGCGTTGTCACACCATAAAACATCATTATTCAACAGGTAGAAATGTTAATGTGCTATGTATTGTAGAAATGTTGATATGATAAGTATTGTTGAAATGTTAATGTGCTATGTATTACACGTGTTGAAACGTAGATATTCAACTTTTCTGTGGTTTGCAGAAATGTTCAATGGCAACGTTTTGTTCTGGCGATTGGGTTGGCAAATTTCTGCTCCTCAAACTGGTATTTTAATGTAACAGAGTGGAACTTAACGTGGAGTGACAGGAGGAGCGGGAGAAATATGGTGCTGCACATAACAAGATGAAGACGGGGAGTGGATGTATTACAGACAGTAAAAATATTTTTTACAGTGTTTCAAGCTTTCCTCCACATTTCAGCCAACAGATTGGTCCATAATGATAACTGCAGAGAGCACAAAAGCCTCAAGTTGCATGTCTTTAATTAGCAGAGATGTGCACACAGAGTCACAAACCAACTTCCATGTATTTTGCTTCTTTCACTTCTCTAGTATTTGGCATCTATTATATAATCTACTGAAATGTCCATCAGAATAGGCTGCAGCTATTAATGTGACTCAGGCAGGTCTGTGACGTGTTAGATTAATGTCTGAATCTTATATTAATGTCGTTCAGGTGTCACTGAATGTAATCCAGGATCTTGAAGAACACAGCTGCTGTGCATCAGATTGTTTCCTTTGACTTTCTTTTGCATGTTCTTCCTGTCTTTGCATTTTTTTTTACTGTTATCTCTTTCTTCCCCTTTTCATTCTTCTCTGTCACTCACCCACATGTGTGCTTTGTTTACTCTGTCTGTCTCTTCCCTCTTGCTGCTGTTACAGTATAATATTCTATAGAGTTTTCTTCCACAACAACCTGATCACTTCCTGTATTATTAATGTAATTCAGCCAACTGTGGGCACCATGACGTGCAAAACACATTTCAGGAACACAAAATGTAGGAAGAACAACTGTGATTGGACAAAACCGAAGCCACAACACAATGATTGTTCTAGATAAGCATCAACTGTTGTGGCTACCTGTTCCTTTTTGTTGTTGTGTTTTGCACCTCAAGGCCACCGTAGCCAGCTCACATGGAATAGATTATGAAGTGAATGTTAAATATGTACAGCATTAATGTTTCATGAATATACTCTGATATTGTCACTCCTCATAAGGAAACACAGAGCTCAGCACAGTAGGGAGAGGGGAGCGATATCACTGACCCTCCACCCCTCAAAGAACACCAAGCCATGAGGTGGGTGCTTTGTTTGAGGTGGGGTTTTATATTTGTTATTTATTTACAGCTATGGCTTAATTATGATGTCAGTGACATAGTTTTGTAAAACAAATACAATTCTACTATTAATATTCTATTCTAACTCATAGATACTCACATAATAACCGTGTGGTTAAATTAGGGGGCGATCATGGTCATGGTTTTTGAAAATTAACTTGGGTTTTGTCCAATCACAAACAAGAGTGGTTGTGTTGTTGTCCTCATTTGTTTATGTGTTTTTGGTTTTGTTGTTGTGTTTAGCACCTCAGGGCCACCATAACCAGCTCATGTAGGTTACGAATGTGAATGGGAACTTAACCTCGTCTTACTACTGTCATTGTTCAATCTGCTGAAACAGAACTGGGCTCCTGGAGTGCCTCAAACAGGCCGTAGTAGTCAAGTCCTCTCATTCTGGCTTTGGCACGTTCCCAGACTACCACTTCACTCCAGGCTGGTACACTAACTCAGTGGCGGTGGTCTGGACAGATGTAACCCAGTAAACCATCTTCTGAGGTCACCATAGACCTGTGGCACACTGAAACTTAGAGTTCTGGCAAGAGAGAGACACTGGCCCATCGGGGTTTCATAACAGCAAGCTGGATGAAAACCCATCCTCCACAATAAAATCTCCCCGCTAGTTAATTTTATGGCCCTCAATTTCAATATCCATAGTGACATCCAGACAGGGGACATGGGGACCACTGGCAGCTTTAAGCTTAATCATTGAGGAAATTTTTTAACAGCATACTCAGGGACACTGGCGCCAGAAGTGGGGGGGCCAAGGGGCCTTTGACACACACACATGAACACACACACACACACACACACACACACAGACTTTTTGGCCCCCACACTTCTGAAATGAATCCAGTGCCCCTGTTCAGGGAAGTGCTTAGAAAAATTGCCATTAAGGTGGTTTATGAGCCAGTGTCTAGTGTCAGTTTAACACCACCTATTACCACCTCAACATGTGGGCATTGTCCAATAAAAGCTTAATCAGGTCCTTGTGAGGTTCTTCTGGCCTAACCATATCACCTGGGCCTTAGCAACAGGGGAGACTAGTATAAAGGTGATGTAGGCTGACTACTCTACAGAATCTAGCAATGTGAGATGCTTGTCTTCAACGTCTTCAAATGGACTTACCATCCGCAGACCACATGTTGGAGGCTGCAGAAACTTCTCGTCTGTGGTCTGGCTCACACTGCAGAACATAGCCAGCTTGTTGAGACATGCTTCTTGGTTTTTAGCTCTTTAAGGAGTTCTTGCTTTCAGTCCTTTAGCTGGTCTATCAGTTCATCCTTCATTTCTAGTTTCAGCTCAGCCTTCCAGTCAGCTTTCTGTGGATGAGAGTGATAGTTGTTTGTCCCGCCCGCCACAGCCGTATATGTCAACTCCGACCACCGGTGTCCACATCTGTTCTCCTCTAAAATAAGAGCCACTTGTTGAAGGGCATCAAATGTTCAAAGTCCCCATATTTGAGTTCTGAATCAGGACCCCCAAACTTTGGCATCCATGGTGCACCAGGAGAAAACAGGCATTATCATGTTTATGCTTAAAAGAAACAAACCCTTGGTTAACTCTGCTCAGGCACCTCAATACTTTGTTGAAAATACTTTAAAAAGTAAATAGTAGTTGTAAAATGCAATCAGCACCACCTAGGGTTTAAAAATAGCCCTAGGACTCCACAACTTAAAATGTTTAAAAAGGTTTATCACCATAAAATAATAACCAGTAAAATGCAACTATAAAATGTCTAAAAGTCCTAAAATGTTCCTTAAGAGTAAAACATTAAAAAGTCCTCTGTTAAAAGTTTAATAATGTCAGTGTCTCTCAGTTTGTGGAACCAACAGTACAACAGGAACGCCAGCAGCTGGCGTCCTCGATGTGTGGTCCTTCCCCTTCCACATGGCTGCTCCTAGTTCCTCTCATCCTACCAGCCATGGCCCTCTCCCTTGCGCTCTGTCGTGCCTGAGGCTTTGCTAAGGGGAAACGTTCGGGCCTGAAAAATTAAGCCAATGTCAAAGTGCCAAAAACTACAGTTCCTAAAATGGCCACTTGAGGCTCCAAAAGCAAAGCAGAAATAAACGTGTTTACAGCCTGGTACAAAAAATTGTTTTGGTCTCTCTCTCTCTCTCTCTCTCTTTATATATATATATATATATATATATATATATATATATATATATATATATATATATTGGCACTTTGTCATAAGCTTGAGGGAGACTATGTCTTTCATTAAGAGAAAATGACTTTTTCTTTTTTAAGCTTGAGGGAGACTACGTCTTTCATTAAGAGAAAATGACTTTTTCTTTTTCTTTTTCCCATCATGACTTCAATTTGTACACAGCCTCCCAGCCTGAGGCAGACAGGTTGTGCGTTGTGAGTTTAGGCTGTGGGGGTGGGGGCTGCAGGGGCTCCGCAGTGAGAAAGTTGAACTAGAATCAACTTCTGGACGCTGTACAACTCTGCCATGAGGGAAGACAAAAACATTACTAGGAAGAGAGGAGGACATTGCTTTTTGTTTGATAACATTAAAAGTAAAGTTAGGCTTTGCTGACAGCTTCCCAACTCATTTTAAAAAAGATGACAGCGAGAGAGAGCGGCAGTGGTCGAGTGAGCTACAGAGCGGATGAGGAGAGTGAGCAGTGGCTGCAAGAAAGCCGGTGAATAAGAGGAAGAAAACATTATTTTCTGATTGTTTCACAGCGGATACATATAAACATACCCACACCCCACACCTCCACACTACCCTGCAGAGGTGCTGCAATGCTTGATAATGGTGCCGCAGTCGCTAAATACACATCATACATGTACTATGGGAGTAAGGTAAAAAGAAAATAGAATTACCGTAGTTTAAAATGTTTTTTTCCATATGTTTTCATGTATGAAAAGACCCAAAATGAATAAGTCGATTACTTGATTACTCTAAGCAAATTTTTTAAACAGCATTTGTGTGGAATGATTCTCAAGCTTTTTGATCCATATAAGCAGTATATCACTGTAACTTATTACTATAAGCGGTTTCCACTGCATTTATTTATTTATTTGTTATGGATTTACAGCTATGGATTTATTATAATGTCAGTAACACACAATGATACTATTAATATTATACTACTCTAATTCACAGATACTCACATAATAATACATAATAATACATAATAACCATGTGGTTAAGTTAGTGGATGATTGTGGTCATGTCTTGATATGATACTACAAATACAATGTATTATTATTATTATTATTGTTGTTTTTATTATGAGTTATTTTAATTGGCTATCTAACCTGCAAGTTGACCTCACCACTGCAGTTTTCACTGATGGACTTGGAGCTCATTTAATAAGCAAAGGAGCAACAACACAAATGTTTTTGTTGGTAAATAACAAGGAGACATTAGCAGGAAAGATAAAATATATTGTATTCTATATAGATCCTGCAGTTACACCAATAAAATTAACCTTTTTCTATATAGTATTTAAAACATATTAATTAAAGTTTTTCACAGAGCTGTAACAGAACACACATGATACAAATGACAGAGAGCAGAAAAATAAAAATCAGGGAAAGGATCATGTGACACTAATTTCATGTTTTCTCACTAAATGTGTTTTCTATCATCACTCACTGTGTTAAATGCTCTTCAGGAGCAAAGAAGGCGACAGCAACCACCACCAGAGGTAAATCTATCAATCTATCAACAATTCCAGTTTCAGACCAAAAATATTGATACAAATCTCTACATCACTTGTGAATCCCCCTCTTTTCACTACTGTGAGGCTGACTGACATGTGATCAGTACAGAGGTCACTAGAGGTCGCTGCTCTGTCACTTTTCACTCTGACATGCAAACAGTAGAGTTTAATCAGGAGGTTCTGACTTTGACTGTAGCTGCTCTATTAGCCCCGACTGAAAGTGAGGTTTACATACTAATCAAATGTTTGATCTTGCTCTTGATCAAGGTTAATCAATCTTGCTGTTACTGCTGTGATTCCATAGTTGATGTCAGTTTCACCAAATTAATTTCATATATATAAATACTGTTTACTCAGGACTTGTTCTATAATGTGTTCCATGTGAGATGACTGACTGAAGTTTTGTTTTTCTAACAGAATCAGCCCCTTATGCAGCAACAAGGGAGTCCATCAAGCAGACCGTAGAAATGGCTTCTTCATGAGTTTCTGGGAGAACTTCTTTCTGTCTGAGATTGTTTTTAACTTTCCTCTTGCTTGACTCACACTCTGTTATTTACTCACCTTTTGTGACATATAATTACTCTATAAGATAGATGCATATTGATAATTGTATTTTATTGACTGCTTTTCATTTGTTGCAATACTAAAGAATAATTTAGATTCAGATCGTTTTAACATGATACTATTTTGATTTTCATTTAAACATTAACTTTGATTGAATTTTATTTATTCAGTTTATATTTTCATGTTGCATGTTGACTGTTCATTTTGAGTTAATTTATGAATATATTTACATATTAATTTTAAACTTTTTGCATGTTTAATAATTGATTGATTCAACATGAGTCAAATTCTATAGATTTTTATGCCATTGATTAAGATCTGTGTTGTATCATGGATAATGGGACCAATATATGGTTTAAAAATAAAATGTGTTAATACTATTAAATCAGTGATATTTTAATTTCATCATAAAGCTTTCGGTGGTGATTACATTTCAGAGTTTTGATTCATGCATAGTTTGAGTTATACTGTGTCCACAGTGTTTTTTATTTACAGTCAGTCAAAACCAAATCAAGACAACTGATGAGCACAAAGAGCACTAACACATTAATATATAATTTGATTTTAAAAACATTAAAACAGTAATAATAATAATAATAATAATAACGGAGAAGAGGTGGGTGATTGTGAACTCATAAGGATGTTCATGATTAAAATTAATAATTTAATTTCTGAACAATATTTAACAAATATTCTTTTACATTTTTTAGAGTACAGTGATCAGGTTTCCATTCTTTCAGCAATTAAAATCCTGCTGATTTGACCTGTTACTCCATGACTGAACAAAACAATTTTAAAGAAACCAAAGCTGTAATTAAAAAAAACAAACAAAAATAAATTTGCAACAAATTAATGAACAGGATCTTAAACTGGTGGTCTGGGGCCACGGGAGGGTCCATGAGCAGCAGGGGCCAGTGTGCTCGTTATGGATCGTGCACTTTCACTTCATGCACGAGCTGATCCGTTTCCTCTGCAGAGGAGCATTTCTTCTTACTACTTGGCAAATGCGCCATTATAATAGTAATCCGCTAAGGTGCAAGCGCACCTGGCTTTTAAAAGGAATGGGAGATGACACCGATTGATGTGTCATCTCACCCATGATTAATGAGGAGACTATGGACAACCCCTTTTAATCATGCGTCTGGTGCTTCAACAGTTAAACAAGCAAAAGTGGATTTGGACACACCCTAAATGCACTTGCGCCATGCGCTTCAGACCATGTGCTTTAGATCATTATATAGGGCCCTGTGTGTCTCAAATTAACTCTTACTGTTTGCAGATGTTTTATTTTTCCAGTTCACAATCTCATGTCTGCAAGCACTTCACTAGTGTGCACAAAACTATAATTAAATAAAATTATAATTACTGTTACTAGACCTCTGGCCTGTCCAGTTGTTATCACTAAAATATCAGAATACAATTTACATTTACATTTTTCATTTAGCAGATGCTTTTATCCAAGCGACTTACATCTGAGACTGATACAACACCAGCAGGGATCTAGTCAGGAGAGAAGAACACGAATAAGTGCCATAAAGCTTAAGATTGAGTCCGATGAGGACCTAGATGCCAACAGGTAGTGCACCAAGGCAATGCATAGAGTGCATAAAAGCAGATTTTGTTTTTTTTGTTTTTTTTTGGTTATTTCTCTACCTCCAGTCCATCAAGTGCAGAGATGTTTGTGCAAAAGCTGGGTCTTTAGTCTTTTCTTAAAGATTGAGAGGGACTCTGCAGATCAAACAGAGTCAGGTAACTCGTTCCACCACCAGCGACCTACAGAAGAGAAGAGTATAGCTGTCAACTTAGGGCTCTGTTGTGGTGTCGGTACCAGGTACCTTTCATTGGCAGACATAGTGAGCAGGAGGGAGTGTAGACCTGAATGATGGAGTTCAGGTAGGAGCCGTTTTAGTTGTTGTTCTGTAAGCAAGTGTCAGGGTTTTGAATTTGATGCGAGCAGCAACTGGGAGCCAGTGGAGGGATATGAACAGTGGGGTGACGTGCTGTTTTGGGCTGATTGAGGACCAGACATGCCGCCGCGTTGTGGATCATCTGCAGTGGTTTGAATGTACATGCAGGGTAATGAGTGATATTACGAGAGCCTGTACCAGGAGTTGTGCTGCATGCTCAGACAGGTAGGGTCTGATCTTCCTGATGTTGTACAGGGCGAATCGACACGACCGAGCGACTGAGGCCACGTGAACCTTAAAGGTTAGCTGGTCATTGATCATGACACCCAAGTTCCGGGCAGACTTTGTGGGCATGAGTTGGGTTGATTCGAGCTGGATGCTGATGTTTTGTTGTATGGACGGACTGGCTGGGATGACAAGGAGCTCAGTCTTAGAGAGGTTAAGCTGAGGGTGGCGTTCTTTCATCCATACTGATTTAACGGCAAGACATGACGAGATCCAAGCCGAGACTGTGTGGTCTTCCAGCGGGAATGACAGGAATAGCTGAGTGTTGTCAGCATAGCAATGGTATGAGAAACCATGGGAGTGGATGATTGTGCCAAGTGAGGTAGTATACAATGAGAAAAGAAGTGGACCAAGCACTGACCCTTGACGAACCCCTGTGGATAAGTTGTGCAGTTTGGACACTTCTCCCCTCCAAGATACTCTACTGGGGCTTGCTTAAATGCGGTAGGGAAAACACCCGTTGTAAGTGAGGAGTTGATAATATGTGTGACTGCGGGGTTAAGTGTGGGGGAAGTGTTCTGTAGCAGATTGGATGGTATTGGGTCCAGTGGACAGGTAGTGGGATGAGAGTCCAGCAGAATTTTGAAGACTTCCTCCTCAGTCAGAGGGGAGAATGAGGACAGTGTGGCCCTGTTAGCTGGCAGCTATAGACTAAGTTGGTCAGGCTCAGAGAACTGGTTACTGATGGCAGAGATCTTGTCAGTAAAAAATGAGACAAACATGTCTGCAGTGAGCAGAGTGGAAGGCGGAGGAGGAGACGGATTGAGGAGTGAGTTAAAAGCAGAGAACATTTTCCGTGCATCTGTGGCACTACAGATTTTGTTCTGATAGTAAGTGGTCTTAGCAGTTTTTAAAGTGGAGGAGAATGACGCAAGGAGACTCTGATAGTCATTGAGGTCAGTAGACTCTCTGGATTTACGCCATTTTCTCTCTGCTGCTCTGAGTTCTGCCCTTTGCTTTTTGATGACTTCAGTAAGCCATGAACTAGGGTGGGTAGCAGGTTTGAAAGTTAGAGGGCAGAGGTTGTTAAGAGAGGAGGCTAGTGAGGAACATTCGAGGAGGCAGGGTAGCCAATACCTCATTGGAAAGTTGAGTCGGTGTGAGGGACCGGATGTTGCGGCAGAAAGAGATCATTTGCGGAGGAGCATGAGGATGTTCTGGTAAAGTGATCGTGAATTGAATAAAGAAGTGGTCAGACAGATGTAGGGGGTGACAAACAAATTAGCCGTGGAGCAGTTCCGAGTAAAAATCAGATCAAGAGTATTGCCTGCTTTGTGTGTGGGAGGGATGGAGACCTGTTTGAGGTCAAATGAAGGCAGAAGTGATAGGAAGTCAGCTGCTTGGGTTTTGTCAGTATGGATATTCATGTCTCCCATGACAATCAGTGGTGTGTCGTCATCAGGCAATTGTCTAAGAAGAACACAATATCTAGGCTGTTACCGTGGTTACTGCTATATTTTAGGTTTGATGTCATTCCTGTTTTATTTTCAGTTATCTGTCAGCTATAAGAACCATCCTCCAGTCTCCACGTGTGAAGACAACATCTACTAGAGCCTGGATCCAGCCGGCAGGGATCCGGACCAAACCTACTCTGCACTCACAGAGACAGCAAACACATGATGATGTCTGGATTTGGATCCAAATGGTGTACTGTGCAGGTTAACATGTGCTGCAAGCTTCCAGTTTTCTACTTTCTTCTTTTTTTTGTTTAATCGCCAGATTTTATCTATAAACATGCTATTTTTCACCTCTATGCTGATGATACACAACTGATCATGTTTCTGAGAATGTTCAACAACTTTCTTGCTTTTTCTGAAATGTTCATTCTGTCTGAGAAATGTAGATGTTGTTTGATATTGTTCTTCTACACTTTGAGCCAACTCTGTCTCCTAGAAATTACATTCATATTTGACTAAACTACAACAGCACATGTTTTGTTAGAAACGTAACGCTGCTGAATCACATTTTCTCTCAAGATGATGAGAAAATGTTGTTAATCAATGTATTTAAGTTGCAAAAATGTTGATACTGAACTTATGAGTGAAATGATCAGAGACAAAGTACCTGGTTGTTGTTTTTTTTTTTTTTCAGCAAAATATCTGATGTTGCAGTAAAATCTCTGCTGGTAGAAACTCCAGCATTATGAAAGTGTTTGTGGTTGTGTTCAGACTCTGGCAGCACTTGGTTCAGGTCAGAGAAAGATCCTGGTCTCTGTTTAATACAGAAAAAAGTCTGCAGTGACTTGAAGCTCAACCTTGTTTATGAACATTTAAGCCACAGCAGCATCTTTCACTAACCTGAACCAAACCTGAACACACACAGGACTCAGGATGTGAACCCGGGTCTCAGCTGTCAGAGTCCTGCATCTTGTAGCCCCCCATCCACCCCGACCTCCTCCCTCCCACTGCAGAGACACATAGAAATGTAGCTTCATTCATTACTGTGATCATCATCCAGGCAGAGATTATGTTTGATAATACGTCAACACACAAAATTAGAAAAAAGTGCTTCATGTGGCCAACCAACCCTGAACATAAATAAGTGTCTCAGTGTCTGCGTTTGGTTGAAAACAGCTAAACAGTTCTTTGCTCATTCAGGCTACGCCAAAGAAACTGATTTGACTGGTCACCAATGGTTGTTGGTCACATAATCACAGACAAACAACAGATCAAACTGTAAAACTACAGCAGCTCAGCAACAGTCCCACTGAAAGCTGTCTTGATGTAAGGCATTAAAGGACCAGTGTTTAGGATTTAGTGACATCTAGTGTTGAGGTTGCAGATTGCAACCAACTGAATGCTGCTTGCCCTAACCCCTCCTCTTCATGCATGTAGGAGAACCTAAATTGGCTGTGTAACTCACGAAAAATGCGAATGACCCTCTCTAGAGCCAGTGTTTGGTTTGTCCATTCTGGGCTACTGTAGAAACATGGCGGTGCAACATGGCTCCCTCTGTAGATATAAAGGGCTTATTCTAAGCTAACAAAAACACAGTGACAATTGATTATACACTAATTAAAACATACTTATTAGGGGTGTGCCCGAGTACAAATACATTATTTGGCAAAACACAAATAGTGGGTTGTTTTTTTTTTTGTTTTTTGTTTTTTTTTTTTACAAATATTTGTTTCATACAAATATTTTAAAAATTATTTGTTTTCTGGAAGAAAGAAAGAAAAAAAACATGTCAAGTACCAGCGCGCAGGTCAGTTACATCGCCATCTCAGACTCTCCTCTGCTCTGCTGTTACGTCTATCAGCAGGTCTCAACGAGGTGAGTCACATCCATCTGCTACACAACGCATATTTCCTTATTTAGACTTGGGGGTGTTCTCCAGAGATAAAGCTGAGCTACTGACACATGCAAAGTGCCAGTAGCCATAACCTGTTGTTCCCCCTCTCCTTTCCACAAAGTTAGGTTGTAAAAAATAGGCAATAAATGAAAAGTGCAAAGCAAGAATCGCTGCACGTTACACGGTGTGCTGTCTGTGTTATGGGTGTATAAATAGGTAGAGGTCTGTCTGCAATGAGGTGATGAGTAAAGTTTTAGCTCAGTAGTCAGCGCAGTCATCTATGATCTGGAGACTCTAGTTTGAGACCTGGTGTGGGGACCTCCTTCATAAGGTAGTTTATTCATGAACACTTATTGTAACACTTTAATTTTCTAAAATAAAAAGCATAATAAAAGCAAAAATAGGAATTTTAAGCCACTTTTATTTGAATACAAATACAAATACAAATATTTTTTTCTGCTTCACCAAATACAGATACAAATACAAATCCTGGGCCCTCTGCACATCTCTAATAGTTAAGTATATTATATTCCATTTCTGCTGATAGATCCCCCTAAATCTTGCACACTGGTCCTTTAAAATAAACCATGGGTTTTGGTGATGAATTGTGAATTGTTTTATATATTATTCCCTTCTTTCTAGCTGAAGTGTCAAGACTATTTTTATCCTACACCAGCACCAGGTCAAGGCACCTGAGACGTGGCCATAGCAGCACCAGTGTAATAACTTGCACACACAGTTTGTTGTCTTGTTCAAAAAGACTCAATTTTTGTACTGAGAAGGTTGAAAAGGAGCATCTCCACAGGGCAGGGTTAGGTGAGAGGCGTTTGTGCTTTCAAGGTATGTCATCTGATTGTGTGATTTTTTTCTACTTTATTTCACAGTTTCTAGTGTGCGTGTTCGTGTGTATGTGCACCAGCTGGAAGTTTCACCCCATTTCCACACTGGAGGAAAACAGCTTTGAGATTTTCAAACTGGGATGTAGTAAAGGCATTTTTTATCTAGTGTTTTGTTTGGCTTGGGCTTTAAGATTAAACAATTAATTAATGAGCTAGCCCAAGTACACATAAACATTAGATCAGTTCAATATGTTTAACTTAAGTACTGCTGCTAACAAGTTGTAAATATAACAAACTGCAAATATCAGTACATACAAGCGAACACTCACACCAAACCATAAACTATGCCTATGCAGTTGGAAACTCTCAGGGCAGAGAAATTTAAAAAAACATATTTTTTTATGTTCATAGTTATATTAATTATTATTAAAATTATTTTTCTGATAACTTTTTTTTTTTTTTTTCTGTTTTTGACATTATTTCTCAGGTGACCTACAAAACTCACAGGACTTCACGGAGTTCATTTTTTCATCTTTTCCTAAGTTGAGAGATGCAAGGTGATTTGAGTTAATGAGGATATCTGCAAACACATGGAGTCGTCAGCTGACTCCTCTCTCACCCAAATGAGGGTGACACCGTCCAGTATCTGAAAGACACAAATCTCCTCATCCACCATGCAACTATTTACATCCGTCCCCTTCAATACAGTGTGAGTGTGGAACAGATAATGCTGGATTTCTCAATTTATGCAGTTATAATAACCTTTATCAGTGTAGAGCTGTAATGGTTTCTGCCCTACAGATAACCGATACCCCCTTCGAGAGTAGATAAGGCACCGACAGATGGCTGTCCTCTACTTCTGACCCAGGTATCAAATGTAGTTCCCAAAATCTACTACTCTCTACTTCACCAGCTGTCGTTGAACCACTACTAATGGGCCTATATAGTCAAGTACGTCCTGACAGCCTGGGTCCTAACGCATTGTGTAGGTGCAATAGGTGTTGGAGTTTTGAAAGTACTCCAGGATGGTCTACTAACAGGACATCACTGGAGGAGGCCCACTCTGTCGGTCGAGGGCACTCACCCGGTTTTATAGGGCAGCCTCGGAGCCCTAGCCCTAACAGTTAGCCAATTAGACTCCTAATTATAAACCCTCAACCTAATATTGTATTGAAATCATACCTTTAACACATGTACAACTGTATATTAGCATTAGTCACTGAACCTGAACCATTATTATACTATCATTTAAAACACAGCACAAATTTTTAACTAAACAGGAGTTAATAATTTTTTAATCTAATCAATTTCAAAAACTACTGTCAGCCTATCCCAAGGAGGCGTCAGAGAACCTCAGAGATGTGCACAAGTCAGGAACTTTGGTTGGAGTGTATAAAAATACAAACCAGTTTTATTTGGTTTTACAAAGCAAGAAGAGAGTCTTTAAGAGAAAGAAATAAAGAAAAAGCCTCGTCCTCTTCTCCCAAGGAATCCAGGAACCCCGCTCCTCCTGCACGACTCTAGGCTTTACGTTTTATATCTCTACAACATCCTCATTTTAATATTACCACATAGCATCTATCTACAAAACATCCAACAAGTTCATACTGATGTTACCATGACTTTGCAGAAAATAGTGAGCTTTACCTCATCTGTCACTTACATCAGAGGACAAGGAACTTTTGAACTTCTTCTTCTTCACTTTTTTTGAGGTTGTTATTGAAGGATTTCTGCAAGATGCATGAACACAGCTCCTGTATTGCCTCAGAATTTCAGGTGGAAGCCTAAGTTCAGTTCCAGTTTAGTTCACGCTGCACAAGTTGTGCAAATTCCTCAGAAACTGGTGCAACACATGAAGTTATGTTAATTTGTCTCCAATTTTAATTAAATAAAATTGTTAAAAGTAGACCTGAATAGAGCTTGTCTTGGCCACATATAGTGGAACTTTCAACAGAGCACTAAATTTTCAATCAGATTAAATTTTTTACAATTTTCACAATTACGTTAAACTTGCACGGTGCTTTCATAAGAAAAATAACAACACAGAAACATATGTGTGCTTAATGGAACGTTTTTAAGATATATGATATAAACAGATGCCAAATTCTGTGGCCCAGCCATGTTAATGTTTTCAGCCCCTTTAATCCTTTCTCTTTCCAGGGCTTCCCCTACTGTTTAAAAGAAGCACAGTTTCATGATGCATATGATCAGTTTATTATTTCAAGAATTTTCAGCTGTTTAAGAAGTGTTATGTAAATGTGCAAATTTGTGTTATTTCTCTATAGATCTAGGAAAGGAATGATAGACCATTTAATACTCACCTTGGGCCCCAGACTCCATGTCTTCTTTGTGGAGAGGAATTTCACAGATAAGACAACACAATAAGTCCTGTGCAAGTTACTGCTCCAAATTTGAAAATAGTCATTATGGTGATCCTTTATCAGCTAATCGGTTTTATTTTCTCAACAGTTATTAATGGTAATCTATTCAGGACAGATGTAGTCATTAAATGTGATAGTATGTAAGTTTTATATGAACAAAAGGTTAGTTCATTTGTTAAATGCAGCTGTTCTATTTTCATTACATTCGATGGGAAGAGTAATATTCTATAGATTGTATAATATTCCAGTCCACAAGAATGGGCCTTTGAAGAGAGCTTGAATTATTTCCTATTTTAAGAAAGTAAGTTTGAGAACCACTGAGTTAGTGGTATTATAGCCAATTTAATATTAAATGTTACTGAGAGAAATTTATTTTCAACTGGTTTGTTTTAACCTTTTAACTCTTTATTACAGATGCTATTCTCTAAACTATGATCAGACACTGGTATGAGTTAAATGACCTTTAAAGAATATCTAAATAATTGCATTTAAATTATTTAATAAAAAATATCTAATTATTCATTATATAAACAAATAATAATTTAAATAATAATAAATGATAATAATTAAAAAATCATTTTATATTTACACATAGTTACCAATAACTTAAAACATAAACCTGTTACATGTTAGCATTGACAGGATTTTTACATAAGAAGGAGACCTAACTTCCCTTTGTGATGTCATGTCAAGTTCTTCAGAACAGTGGTGATGAGGAATTACTTTCCCTGGCTGACTTCTAGTTCCCCTTTCAGGGTTAATCACAATGAGAACAACATGTGACAACTGATCTAATATGTCCCAGGTTTAAGTAAAGCTTGGCAACAAACTGCAGTATATTTGCAGCAAACTACAGATCAGAAACACACTTGGGTTGAGCTGAGATAACCAATATAACCACTCTGTCTTTTGGGGCTCAGCAGCAAACATATCTTAATCAATTTGGCTACATGTATGAATACATTTCAATTATTATGTGCTTTAGATAGAAGGCTATTATAAATTATGAAATGCAAGTGGAATAAAGAACGTGTAGGTACAGACCAGCCCAGACTAACGTTAGCATTCACTGATGTGTAGTTCAAGAGTAAACAGTAATAATCTTTAAACTAGACTTGCAAGCAGCAGTGAAAATAATGTTGAAAAAATAGTAATTCAAACTTCCAACTGGTGAGAACACTACCTGAAAATGCTCTCTTGTGCCTGTCAGGTGCTTGCTAGGATTATACCAGTTTAATGTTAGCAAAAATTAACATTAATTGGGTAACCAGATGCACAAATGTAATTCTATTTTCTCAGTATGATGTTACTAACATTTTGGTTTGATTCTGAAAGGAGGATAAATGATGATTATATGATACTGATGGTTGCATGTGGCTTCTGTTCTTCCATTACTGTGGCAGTGAAAATGAAAATACCGTATTTTACCATCAAATCTTACAGTAGCCTACTATTAATGTCTGTTCTTGGTTTTGGCTCCAAAAAGCGTCAAAATTTACAGTATTTTACTGTATTTAGAGAGAGCAGTACCTTACTGTTAGAATTTGGCTGTATTTTTACAGCAATTTATTACAGTGTATATTTTCTTTTACAAAGTTGGTGTTTATTTTTGATGGATTGCAGAGTTGTTTTTCTTTTGGAAGCAACTGCCAGCTCTTATAGAGAATAAAAATACATTCACACAAAGTGTCACTTGTGTCTTTGAGTAACTTAAAATTAACTAATACAAACTTTCTTACACTTGGAAAGTGCATGTTAATGTGATTTATGAGCTAAAATCATCCAAACAAAGCTGGAACAGCTGTCTTTTTGAGTCTGTTAGCAATAAAAACATTTGAATCAGACTGACAAGTCCTGCTTTAAAATAAGGCCATTTTGTGGAAAATGAGGTGTTCTGAGAATAGACCTCAGATGGCTGATGCACAGCAATAATATCAGAATACTTAAAAAGTAAAAAACAATTCTAATTTAACACTGGACAACCAGAAGATCATTTGAAATCTTCAGCAAAGTTTGAAATTTAATGTGACTCATGCAAGGACTGTAAATCAGTTGTATTTATCTATAAACTAATTTGGGTAATTCTTACAGTATCTGTTGTCCACAGCGGATTTATTCTGTATGACAAACTTCTCTTTCAGTTTATTAAATCACTGCAGCATCTGTTGGCAGCAGAACAGTTGCTAATAATAATAATAATAATAATAATAATAATAATAACTTTGAACTTTGAAATGTGCCAGCTGCAGCTGAGGCTCTGCCCACACACACCAAAAACAATCTGGTCCAACCAAATCATCTCAAAACAAAAAGAAAATTATATCAAATATTGGAACGAAACCACAAAATCACAAAGTAAATTAGAATTGTATTTGACCCTAAATAGAGAGTACATGGTGGCTGAGTACCTGACCACCGTGACTGAAAGAAAACTGAGAAAAACGCTGACAACATAGAGACTGAGTGGACACAGCCTGGCCATAGAAACAGGTCGTCACAGGCAGAACAGGCTCCTCAGGGAGGCCAGGCTGTGTTCACTTTGTCATAAAGGAGAAGTTGAGACAGAATCTCACTTCCTATTATACTGTGACAAATATAAGGATTTGAGAGAAATTTTCTTTGGCAAAATAAGTCATATATATCCTGAATTTATCCACCTCCCTGATCTTTAGAAACTGTCCTATTTATGTGGGGAGAAAAGTCAATGTGCAGTAATAGCTGCAAAATATATTAAATCTCGTCATAATCTGAGAGAAATAAACTCTGTAGTAAATGTTTCTGTATGATTACATCTGTAGAAATACCTTTTATTATATTGTATTTAATATTATTGTTTGTATTTACATATTATTGTATAATTATTAATCATCTGTCAATGTTTGTAATTTTCTGTACTGCTTTGGCAATGTAGGTTTTTGATCTGTCATGCCGATAAAGCTTATTTGAATTTGAATTTGAAATCAATTCTAAAACATACTAGAGATCAGATAGTAACAACGGCAGACGCCACTGAGCATGTGCAGGAATGATGACAGGACTTTGCACTAAAGTTCTTTGAGAAATTTTCAATGTAGCACAAAGTCAAGACATTGTGATATGTAGCTGTTTGTACAAACAATAATATTGTTGGAAAAGTGAAAAAGAAAAAGTATTTAGTGTGTAGTTGCCCTTTAAAGTTGTAATGCCTCCATTTTTCACCAACAATATTTGTTTGTGTTGGACTTTGAGATGCAAGTACAGTATATGGCTACTTCCTGGAGGTAATACGTGCCAGTCAGTCAGCAGCTACCACGTCTTGAAGCTGAAGAACCTTAAAGTGTTGCTGACGGCTGATAGCTGCTCCAACTGACTCCCATTCAAAAAGCCTCAACTTCTCTCTAGAAATACTAAGTCAGTCATTGTTTTCAAGGAGCCTTTATGGTCTGAATCTCTAAATTCAGACCCTCTAATAAATATGCTGGTGGTCATTTTGGGAATTATTGCTCTGTTAATAAGATTTGAAGACTTTGATGTAGCTTTGAATTCCAGTTTGGGAATTGTTTTGTTTGGTCATGTACCATTAATGCATGTTACTAACTTGGCTCCCTCTCCGGAGTTTTTTGTGCTTTCTCATCTTGCAGGAAACCCTGGGATGCAGGCCGAGCCTTCGCGGTCCTGTTGGTGTCCTCCCCCGGCTATTGCTGCTGTTATTATTATTGTTATTATTGTTGTTATTCTATGGTCTAGAGCTGGGGCCTGTCTCAGAAAGCAGGTATAGTGAAAACTCTGAGTTTGTTCACCCTGAGATGAGGGAAACTCTGGCTTTTCAGTTTCAGAAAGAGAGTTACCTTAAACTTGTGGTCAGTAACTGACTCTGTGATGCAAACCTGCTCGCTGGCAGGTTTTCTTCTGTTTCATTTCCTCATTCATTCAGTCCGTGTCAAAATGCATTCATTAGCGGAGGTTTACTGTCTGTCAGAATCTAAATCCTGGTTGGATATTAGTTTAGTTACTCAGGACTTTCTAAAGTCACTGCTTTTATATACATCAGTCATTTCTTTGAACAGCAGTTTTTTCTCTCACATTCAGATATTACACAGCATGAATTCATCCTCAGCTCAGAATAAAACCTCTGCATGTCCTTCTGTTATAACTCTGTGACTCTGTGCACAAGACAGCTGTTAGATTGTTAGAGAAGCTCCTGACCTGAAATCTTTATTGCACATAATGTGTAATCTCAGTTTAATTAAAACAATCGGTATGAAGCTTTAGACACGTAGGATCAATGAATAATTATGTCTATCAGTCATGGTGTGATTGGTCACAATGATGGAACATTATTCCTATAATATTGGAGATTATATGTTAATATGCTGAGTGAGCAGGATCGTGGTGCGGCTGCAGAATGTAGTTTAAAGGTGATATTTTTAAATAGGAGCATAATCTTAATGCATTTTCACAGCATTTCAGTGACAATATTTAAATTTACTACATTTGTTGAAGTAGCAGACATAAAGTCACTGAATGTTGTTGAGCTGAGATACAAATAGACGTCTAAAAATTTAAAATCTACTATATTTTAACCTCGACGCCTTTTCAAGTACAAATCACCCAAAACATTATTACTGATCAGACTGTGAGTTTACAGTCATGTCTCTGTGTCTTTGATCTAATATATGTTTTAAATCTTGAACTATATTTTTCATTTTCAGTCGCTGCTTCCTGTGTTTTGTCCATTAAAGCTGAACAAATATATTTAAAATGTAACGTAGCTGTAGCCTGATACACAGTCAGATTCCACTTTATCATCATTAAGGAAATGTAAGTCTGGTAAATGATGAACTAACGGACAACACTGAATAAAACTTTATTGCATTAACTTATTGACACTTTTCCCGTTTATTTTTTTTTTAAAGATTAATATCTCTAAATCCACTGGATTAAAATGGAGGCTCTGCCTTTTACTTTCCTGTTGCCATGGTGACTCGTAGTATCGGGGCTTCATTGATGATGGCTTTTTTTATTCATCATGCACGAGCTTTACTCAGAGTGAACATACTCAGAGTTGACTGAACTGACTCTGACCAGCTGCTCTGAGGGTTCATCAATTCAGAGTTCAAGGTTAAACTCAGAACCTGCTTTCTGAAACAGGCCCCTGCCCTATGTGAAAAGTGCCCTGAGATGACTTTTGTTGTGATTTGGCGCTATATAAATAATTGATTGATTGATTGATTGTCTATGGCATGAGATGCGACAATTGATCCAAATCACAAGCAGTCTGTTGATTTGGCCATTTCATACAGAAAAGTTGTGGTCATTTAGCAAAAATGCAAGCTGTGGTAAGTATTGCAGAGATCTCTTGAATTTGCATGAATTATTGCAATCACAAAATTGCAATTCACTGGAGGGACTATTTAATCTGAGGATACATTGCTGCACCCTCTAAATGTGATGTTGATTAAAGCATGACAGGCTGTAAAGTTTTACAAAACTGTTACCTGTTCTCTGCACCGATGCTGAATATTAACAAAGTTGGATAAATTACTTTTAACCCGGTAGGTCATCAGTGGCACTATTCACACTTCCTCCTCTACTGTCCAGTCTCTTTGACTCATCAGCTATTGAACTGAGCTTTTATATCTGAACAATATGACCAGGACTCACATTTTTTATTTCTTTCCAGCTATGTGGAAAAGTGATGTTTTCATATCACAGATGAACAAAGGCATTAAAATGTGTCTTATAATTAAAACATGAGATTCAGCTGCTATTAAAGAAACATATGTACTGCTGAGTATTTACAAAAACAAAAAAATATCCAGACATAAAGCATGAACCACAGGTACATAATCTATATAAACCTTATATCCTGATTTGGGTGCGGCCCTGAAGCTTTCTGCTTCCATCAGCATGTTTTTCTTCCTCTTTCTGGGCATTTTCCACTGAAAAAATGTGATCTTACATTTGAGGATGTGAAAATTAAAAGATGTGCTGGTTTTAAAGTCATGCCATCCTAGTGGATCTTATTGAGTTAATTACTAATAACAAATGCACTATTACAGTAAATGCACTATTCCCCCCTGTTTCAGTCATACTTCCTGAAACATCAGTGCCCACCTGTTTTAGGACATAACTTGGCCTTTAAAATGATGAACTATATACTTGTAGCACAGAAAGGGTTTGGGAAAGTAGTGTACAGTAAGATGCTACCACAACAAAGGAACTGTTGTTCAGAGCTACATTAACACATAGTTTATTGTACAAAAATGAAACTTTAGGCCTTCACTGTATTCAGGATGGGTTCAATCAGACTAAACCAAACACACATTTGCATTTTCACACCATACATCTAAAAAGCAATTAGCATTGATCTCCAGACCGAAGTCTGAGTCAAATTCTGATACAGAATTTGTTGCAAAGTGTTTTAAAAGAGCGTCATTGCACCGTTAGCACCTTTTTTCTTACAGCTTACAGCAAAAAGTCAACTTTACTACGATTTTACAAAAACATTAAAACTTTTTAAAACTGATCAAGCCTGAAACATGCAGATCCCAGGCTTTATAGATCTCTGTTAAATTATTTTGAGAGACAGGTCGTGTGGTAGATTTCTTGTGATAAATTTCAGTTTCCATTTACTTTTATTTGAAATGTAAAATGTTTGCAAGTTTGTAGTCATTTCAGAAATAAATGCACAATGGAGCACGTGTAAATTTGTTCACGTTTTGTGGCTGTTTAAAGTAGTGCTGTCACTACACAATTCTTTAGTGCCAATTCTATTGCAGGTATCATCATGAAGTAACATTAAACTTAGTGAAATATTGTGACAACAGTCTGACTCAGTGTGACTCCTGGAGCCAACTGCCAATAACAGCTGTCAATTAACGCCCACATGGCAGACATCAAAGCTACTACAAGTCTTCAGATCTTATTAAAAGAGCAATAATTCCCAAAATGACCACCAGCACACTTATTAGAGGGTCTGAATTTAGAGATTCAGACCATAAAGGCTCCCTGAAAACAATGACTGACTTAGTATTTCTAGAGAGAAGTTGAGGCTTTTTGAATGGGAGTCAGTTGGAGCAGCTAGAGGCTGTCTGTGGCACTTTAATGTTCTTCAGCCTCAAGATGTGGCAGCTGCTGATTAGTTTAAATTAAATGCTTGGTGAAGTGAGCTAACTACTTTTGTTTGGCCCATCAACAGCAGTGTCTGTTCAGCCAAAGTGACACCTATGTCTGTTGCTTTCTATGTAAGAACAACCCAGTGGTGTCTAGACAGATGCCATCCTGATAGTGGACACTGGAGCAAAGTGCATCAGACGGATTTGAAAGAGTTCAAGGGGACACATATTTGGCACATTTCCAGGTCTATATTTATATTCTGGGGCTCTACTGGAATATTTTTGCTTGATTTCCAGTTAAAAACACCTCATTTATCTTAAACTGGCCTAGAGTCCTGCACTGGGGCGGGTAACCTCCAAAAAAGTTGTATAAGGGGTAAAAGACATAATTATATAAATTCACCGGTACGAGTATGAGTAAAAATCAATGAAATGCGGGTAGCAGGTGAGAACAAAAAAAAGATAAGTCAGAAATGAAAATGATTTGCTGTATTTTGAACATCTAAATCAGCTGATTGTATCAAGTCTAATCAGCCACCAGGTCTTGAGCCTGTCAGTGGATTACTATGAAACTTCAGAGTGTGTTGCAGACATATAAGGTTATAAGGCATAGAAGTGAGCAGCCATTATAACATTAGTATATACATCATTGAAGTGGAGCCTGCGGGGGAAGCATCGGGACCGTCAGGGTGAAACAGTCCTTGGAGCAGAGATGTGCAGAGAACCCAGTATTTATATTTGTATCTGTATTGTTGAGGCAGCAAAATTATTTGTATTTGTATTCGAAAGTGGAAAGAGGCTTAAAAATCCTGTTTTTCTTTTTATTACGCTTTTAATTTTAGAAAATTAAAGTGTTACAATAAGTGTTCATGAATGAACTACCTTATGAAGGAGGTCTTCACACTGGGTCTCGAACTGGAGTCTCCAGATCATAGATGACTGCGCTGACTACTGAGCTAAAACTTTACTCATCACCTTGTTGCAGACAGACCTCTACCTATTTATACACCCATAACACAGAGACAGCACAGCGTGTAATGTGTAGAGAAGTCGATTCTTGCTTTGCACTTTTCATTTATTTCATTTATATTTTTCACAACCTAACTTTGTGGAAAGGAGAAGGGGAACAACAGGTTGTGGAGAGTCCCTTGGGACCACTTCGTCAGTAGCTCAGCTTTATCTCTGGGGAACACCCCCAACTCCAGGAGTGATGTCCAAATTAGGAAATGTGCATCATGTAGCAGGTGGATGTGACTCCCCTCGTTGAGACCTGCTGATAGACGTCACAGCGGAGCAGAGGAGAGACACTGAGATAATGATGTAACTGAACTGTCTGTTGGTATTTGACATGTTTTTTTTTCTTCCTGAAAACAAAAAATTATTAAAATATTTGTATGAAACAAATATTTAAAAAAGAAAACACTATTTGTACTTTGCCGAATAATGTATTTGTATTCGAGCACACCCCTACCATGTCAGGGAACAGGAGATGCAGGAGTGGACCCAAACGCAGAGACCGGAATGCAGATATGATGACAAACTCTTTAATAGTGGACGGTCACGGACAGGTAAATAGGGCTGAACAGAACTCGCAGAAGGAACGGCACAAAACAATCCAACAAAGACTGAACAGAAAAACCAGAACTTAAAGAAACTGAACTAACAAGGGGATGAGGTGCAGGTGGGGAGATGGGTGGAGAACTCGAGAGGGGAATGAACATACAGGGAGCTGATTGGCTGAGGACATACAGGGAGCGGGGCAGGGCTGACGAGGCTAACACAGGGCAGGTGTGGGGAAGACAGCAGGGCAGGGCTAACGAGTCCAAATGCAGGGCAGGTGTGGAGGAGTACATGAACACACAAGGGAAACAGAACAAAAACCCAGAAAACAAACCCAACGCCATCTACACTAACCCATCCAAAACCAAACACAAACCCAAGCACACAACCCAACAAACCAATGATGCAGTGATGAACCGAGGGACTAAACAAACGTGCAAAACCAGGAGACCATACAGAACACAACATAACACCAAAAAAAACACCTTAAGTCCAGGCAAGATGTGACATACCATGGAGGAGCTGCTGTGTTCACCTGCACAGATAGGAAACGCCTCGGCTGACAGGATGTACCACTCTGTTTGAAAAAAAACTTCTTCTTCTTTGTTTATAACAATGCTTGGCAACCAGTGTATTAGGTGCATTATCGCCACCTTCTGCTTCGGCGTGTGGACCAGAGATTAAATCCGACCCATTAATCCTGAACTCCAGTCTTCCTAAATTCTTCCTTCAGATATTGTCTTTGTTGATCATACTTTGTACTATCTATGATTGTATGCATAAAAGTCTCCTCAGCCAGGTGGAAAAAATGTGTGCATATATTGGTATCAGCATCATATCGGCAAAAATGAGATGGAAAATATCGGCATATCGGATATCGGCAAAAAATCCAATATTGTGCATCCCCAGATATAAATGACAGATGAACAAAAAAACTGAAAACGAACCCTTTAATCTAAACTGGTCAAGGGTGCTGACATTCACTAAACTTTTACTTTGCTTCATTCAATTTAATATAAAAGGTTTAAGATTTAAAAGTGACTTCAGTCAGAGCTGTTCTTACTGCACATCAAAACAGCTGCATCATGAATTTTACAGTTTACTTCTCCCAGAACTGCTGCAAGTGGTGTGAATGTTGCTGCTGCACAGAGCCTCGTACCTCTAGAGGTCCTGCAGTCTTTCACTGTTTTCTTCACTGAATCTTTTTTTATTTCCCAACAAATTTCAAGTCAGCTTCAAGTCAGTGTTCATGTCTGACACTTTCAGAGTTCTAGTAAATGCTCTTGTTAGGTGTATTTCTTAGGCAAATAAAGTCTACATATTTCTAACCCATCATAGATAATAAATACAGCTGTTCACATCATATGTTTCTTAATTTACAAATAGTTGCGTTATTCTACAAAAAAGAAAAAGAAAGAGAAGAAATGAGCAATATATTTTAAAGCTCATGAGAAACCTTGAGAAGCAAATTGAAGGGAACAAACACATTCATTGGTGTGAGTTAACACCCAGGACACTTTGGTTCTGAAGGTTGTCTGATGCATTTTAGAAATAAGGAAGTTTACTTTTACACAAAGAGGAACACACTCCTCTCACCAAGTCTCAGTTAAAGCCAAGATATCTCTCACTGATCTATTTTTCTTTTCTGAACAAACGCTTCACTGAATACTTACTTATTGCTTCTTTCAATTTATTTGAATATCTATTGGTAACACTTGACTTTAACATCGTCCCCATTTATCATTTATAAGTTGTATATTGATATTTAATAAATGGTTATAACTCCTGCTATTTATTTAATCTTCATCTTGAATATCTCCTGGGATATTATACAGTATGTATGTTATTCATTCAGTAATGTACCCTTAACCACCATCATCATCGTCGTCATGTTGCAAACAGAGAGAGAGAGAGAGAGAAAGAGGAAGGAATGTTAACTTAAAGCATCGTCAGCTTCCTGATTGATCAGACAGACATATAGAGGCAGTTCTCTGACAGTTTGATGATTTTCTGCATCAGGATCAAACTCAGAATGAATATCCACCATGTTCTGTTCTTCTGCTTCTTATCAGGTGAGGACTGATTACCTGACTGTGTCTGTAAAGCTGCAGCACAAACTGCTTCTGGACATTCATTGTGTTCATTTTAACAAATGTCAGATTTGTATCACACAAGTTTTCATGTTGCTGTCATGTTAATTAGTTTTCCTGTCGTTCTCTAAATTATTCTGTTACTAATTACAACATCTCTATAATCTAATCTTGTAATTTAACTAAACTAAATGTAAAACATAACAAAACATATGAACCATCCATCATGAATATTTGTTGTTCATTAATGTGTTTGATATTAGAAAGTATGAAAGAAAAACATTGAAAAACAGACGTTACACAGAGACACTGTCACTACAACTGCAGCTACAAGTAGAACAACAACAACTGCTGTACAGTCAGTGAAAACTTTGCTAATGGCTGCCTCTGTATCATCTCTGCTTCTCTGTGAACTGATGGATTAGCCCTCATTAATCTGCAGTCTGTTTACAGTAAGTCTACAATACACAAAGTATTGATCATCAGTATTCACTGTTCATCTTTCCAACAGCATTGCAGGATGGAAACACTGGACTCGTCAATGCAATAGACCTTTTTGCTGGAGCTGAAGGAGGAAATGGTTCAATGAGTTGCTCCTTGACTTCATCTGGAAGCACCAAGTTCTTCTGTAAAGGAGAATGTAAAGAAGAAGACATTCTCATTAAAACAGATGATGTCAGAGCTCAGAGTGGCAGATACAGCATCAGATATGAAGACGGATCTTCTGGAAGAAGAATTGTGACTGTGTACATCACACAGCTGACCAAGTCAGACTCAGGATGGTACAGATATGGTTTGGGTGGATCTTTGGTCCTAGATGATTACTGTGACTTTGACCTCATAGTTACAGATGGTGAGTTTCTACTGAAAGTCATAAAACCTGATATATTTACTATGTTCATCCCATTTAATGATTTTGAAGCTTAAGAATAAATGAAGTCAGATAAAATTTAATTAAATTGTTGAAGAATGTGAGACGTTTATGATATATTGACTCAGTGTATCAATGTTGGATGAAATCATTAGTCCAGCAGTCAGACTGGTTGAACTGGGCAGCTCCCAGTGTGACTCTGTGGATCTGTGTAAATGTGAAGCAGGAAATATTGTGATCAGACTGCAGCATCTTACAAGAAGTACAGACAGTAACTGTTGATTGTTCATCTTTTCAGCAGCAACGTTGGGTGAAAACACTCGTTTCCTCTTTGCAGAAACTGTGGGAGGAAGTTTCACATATGGATGCCTCAATACTGTCTATGGAAGCAGGAAGTTCTTCTGTAAGAATGAATGTAATAAAGAAGAAGACATCCTGGTTGAAACAGAAGAGAACAGAGCTCAGACTGGCAGATACAGCATTGAATATACACAAGGATCTGCATATGGACTGTATGTGACCATCACACAGCTGAAGAAGTCAGACACAGGACGGTACTGGTGTGGTTACGGCAGAGCTTTGTCTCCAGATTCATCCAACACGTTCCTGATCTTTGTTGTAGATGGTGAGTTTTATATTTAATTTTCAGTCCACATTCTGTTCAATGAATATCAATTGTTAAATGGTTTAAATTATGAAAAGTTGTCATATTTTCATTTAAAATAAAAAAGAATTAATTTTAGGGGTGACCTGATAGCTGAGTGGTTATCACATGGACACTAACGCCCTGAGCAGCGAGTCCTCAGTTTGATTCCCAGCTGGCTGAACTGTCTGCTGCATCTCATCCCTCTACTCCCCACATGTCCTGTCTCTCTCCACCATCACTATCAAATAAAGGCATAAAATGTCCAAAAGACAAAACAAATTTTGAATACAAAATTTAAAGAGTGGATGGAAATGACATGACAGAAACAAATATCTTATTTTTCGGGTTACAGCCAGAAGTTGATTTGTGACAACAAGAGGAGTGCTGAGGTTGGCGGAGTCATACTAGTTGTCCAACCTGGGACCTTTTCTATATTTCTATTAACATTAGGTAACATAGAGAAGAACGGTTCCTCGGGTTCCTTAATGTTCAAGACATCATACTCTAAAATGTTTGTAAAGATGAAACTCATTTGTAGAGTCACAAAGTAATCTGATGTAAAATGTGTTGCCTTTATAATGTTAGTTTTTAAATTTACAACAATCAGTTTGTACAATTTTTAAAAACCTTTTCAGACATTTGTGCTTTTATGTTTAATGTCAGAAAACCAACCTGTGGATGTTATTTTCTTACTCTTCTGTAATCAAAAATCAAATAACAAGACTTAATAATAATAGAACAAATTCACTTCAAATATTCTTAATCATTTACTTCATTAACATATTTAATGCTGCGTATTTCTTGTGTATGTGATGGATGCTGTCAATATGATCTTTCTGTCTAGAGCAGCATCTCATTTCTCTGCATTATTGATTCAGTATCTGATTGTTTCAATGTGTTTTCATTGTTCACAGCTCCAACCACTTCAAAACCAAACTGGACTCTCCGACCTTTTCCAACATCAGTCCCATCAGCCTCCACACCAACAACAACACAGAGTTTAATCTCCAGTTCAGGAAGCTTCACACCTTCATCATCTTTCCCTGAAACCACAAAGCAGTTTACAGGTACAGGACAGTTCATGTCTGTCCATCACTGTCTCTCTGCAACAAAACGTCCTCTTAAAACAGTCAAATTCAGCATAACAACGTTGTCTAATAAGAATAACAAGATGGTCCAACATGTGTTTCAGCACATAAGACAGTTCAACACCTAGAAGAAAACATTTCACATTTAATTTTACAATAAATTTCCTTGTTATCTTCACTTCTAATGTTTAAACACATCCTACATTTCTAATGATGTAAGATAATTATTAACATTTGATGTCAGCACATGACAAGTCAAGAAACATTCAGACCAAAGTCTGAGATGTTTTTTCAACAGGAAGATTTCATTTTTGATAAAGGTTTCCTGTGTAGTTTTCTTGTAAACAAGGTTATATTTATATTCAGTGTTACTCACCAAAACATGCTGAGTGTATCCTTTAGGTCCAACATAAGTGTTGAACATGTTTCCTCAATCATAAATATTTGCAAAGCTGATTATATTAAGTATTTTAAATCTTGCATTGCTTGTGGTCTTCTTCTCTCCTGCTTTTGTTGGTGCATTGCTGTGTTTCTGGGCAGGTTCCTGCATCCTGTAGATCAGTGGGATGATGTGAAACCACTGGCAGGATTGTGTATCACGTCAACCACATGTGCACAACGTAGATCCACACAGAAATACAAGCTACTTGTGGTCAAAAACTCCACAGGGAACCTTAAGCTTATAATACAAGACAAAAGATCCCAGACTTTTAAACTCTCTCTCTTCCTTCCCAGCCATGTCTGATGTCTCACATCCAGGTTACTTCTGGCCTCTGGTTGTATTCCTGCCTGCGGTTGTTGTTCTGTTGGCTGTTGTTCTGCTGCTCCTCTACAAACTGAAGACGAAGAGGAGGAACTCTGGTTTGAACACCAGAGGAACCTCAGACAGCAGAAACATGGAGGTGACTTCCTTTAACTCTGTATGTCTCATTCAATTCAATTCAAAAATACTTTATTCATCCCTCAAGGGGGAAGCACGTTTGCAAACAAGTACACATATACAATTCATTCACACACATTTAAAAATCTACAAAATACAAATATGACAATGTCAGAAAGAGTTTAAACACACAAGGAATAATGGCAGTGGCCCTTGTTAACATGTTAACTCTTACTGTTGGCAGACATTTTATTTTTGCAGTTAGGAACAAACAATCTCATGGCTGCAACTACTTCACTAATATGAACAAAACTATAATTAAATAAAATCATAATTATTGTTAATAGACCTCTGGCCTGCAGAGTTGTTATCACTAAAATATCAGCAAACAGTTGAAGAACACAATATCTGGGCTGTTACCGTGGTTACTGCTATATTTTAGGTTTGATGTCATTCCTGTTTTATTTTCAGTTATCTGTCAGCTATGAGAACTGTCCTCCAGTCTCCATGTATGAAGACTCCGTCTACCAGAACCTGGATCCAGACAGCAGCGATCCGGACCAAACCTACTCTGCACTCACAGCAAACAAATGATGATGTTTGGATTTGGATCTGGATTCTGTACTGTGCAGGTTAACATGTGCTGCAAGATTCCAGTTTGTTCCACTTCATTTCTTTTTTTTTGTTAAATCAACAGATATTAACTATAAACATGCTATTTTTCACCTCTATGCTGATGATACACAACTGATCATGTTTCTTCTTACTTGCTTATTCTGAAATGTTCATTCTGTCTTCATAAATGTAGATGTTGTTTGATATTGTTCTTCTACACTTTGAGCCAAATCTGTCTCCTAGAAATTATGTTCATATTCAACTCAATTGCATATTACAGTGCATTCAGAAAGTATTCAGACTCTTTTTTCACATTTTGTTATGTTGCAGCCTGATGCTAAAATCATTTAACCCTCCTATTGTGTTAGGGTCAAATTTAACTGGTTTTCATGTTTAGATGTGTGAAACATACTTTTAATTTTTCTGATCAAAACAAGGCTTCATTACATCTTCTACGATGGCCTACTGACTACATTTTATGTTGTTAATGTATTTTAAATTTTAAGTGTTGATACTGAACATATGAGTGAAATGTTCAGAGACAACGTACCTGGTTGTTGTTTTTTTTTCACCAAAATATCTGATGTTGCAGTAAAATCTCTGCTGGTAGAAACTCCAGCAGTATGAAAGTGTTTGTGGTTGTGTTCAGACTCTGGCAGCACTTGGTTCAGGTCAGAGAAAGATCCTGGTCTCTGTTTAATACAGAAAAAAATCTGCAGTGACTTGAAGCTCAACATGTTTATGTACATTTAAGCCAGAGCAGCATCTTTCACTAACCTGAACCAAACCTGAACACACACAGGACTCAGGATGTGAACCCGGGTCTCTGCTGTCACAGTCCTGCATCTTGTAGCCCCCCATCCACCCCGACCTCCTCCCTCCCACTGCAGAGACACGTAGAAATGTAGCTTCATGTTTTACCTGTCTTATTCTTTTTAGCTTCTTTTTATTCCCAAATTCAACACTTTTTAATTTCATTTAAATGTCTTCTTACATTGTGTTGCTTTTATATTCTGTCTTGATGCCTTTTATGCTCTCTGTAAAGCACTTTGATGTTGTTGTTGAAATGTGCTACATAAATAAACTTCATTCATTCCACAAAATCTCACTGTGAACATCATCCAGACAGAGATTATGTTTCATAAAGCAGCGTCACTGTGAAACAGTTTAGTCACATATGAAGGTTGCTAGGAGACAGACTCGTTTTGAGCAACACATGAAGAAGTCAGAGCAGCTCAGTTTTTACCAGTTACTTAATGTATCAGACCAAGTCACATTTTCTAATGAAAGCCAAGAGAATCCTGATTTCTATTCAATTCAATTCAAAATATTTTATTTGTCCCTCAAGGGGCAATTTTAGGGAACTGAGTTTGCAAACAAGTACACATATACAATTCATTTACACACATAAAAACAATCTAAAAAATAAAAATATGACAGTGTTAGAAAGAATTTAATGGCTGAGGCCGGTCTGTAGCTGGTCAACAATATCCAACACCACAAAGGCTCATATTATGTCAGAAGAATCAATCATACATGAGGTAAACTGATCATTTCTTGTACTGTTCATAAGTCTGATGGAATAAAGCCAAACTTCCTTCCGTTTGTTTTACATGCAGGAGATATAAAACGCATTCCTGATGGTATCAGGTTAAAGTAGTCATAGAGGACATCATGTGTGTGGTTGCTGACAATCTTCTCTGCTTTGTTGAGGACTTGTTCAGTATTAAGCTGTAACAGGGATCTTTGTGTTTTGCCAATAATTTTAGAGCTGAGCTTTAGAGCTAGAGTTAACAACATGTTGCAATGGGTTCTTGTCCTTTTGACAAATGTAAATGGAGGAGTTTAGTTTACAGGACAGACACTACTGAGTCTTTTCACAAAAACATCTGTACTGTCACTAAATCTCAATGTCATGTCATTGTTGCAGCCAAGGACTCAGGCAGATGCAGGACTGTCATGCAACTAGCAATGTCTTTATTTTTGCTTTAAACAACAAAAACGAAGCAGTCTATGCTCACTCTTACAGTCCGGCAGCACACTTTCTCTGCTGCTAAAAAATGATTGTCTTCTTCTCTTGGCTACCATGACAACAACAACAACAACAACAACAACAGTTTTCTGTTTCTCCTTCACAACTCACGTTTTCCGACTCAACAGCATAACCTGGTGGCAGGAACCAGACAATGCATCCACAAACAATACTGAATGAAATACACAAACACTGTATCCTGGAAAGGCATTTAGAATTATCTACATTGCCTGCGGACATGAACTTTTATGCAGTTTAAATTTAACCCATTAGATTAATTACATTCTGCAAATTAACCTGTTAAAATCAACTAAATTACAAAAGAAAATAAATTGGGGGGGTCTCTGATTTAACAGTAGGGAATGCCCTCATTAACAAATATAAGATATCTTACTGATATCCACTGACCCCTCACATCATCAAACACAGTTCCCAAGTATTTGTAGGTCTGGACAAGTTCAACACTTACTGAAGTCAAGAATGATTGTTGGAACTGTCTGTGTTC
Source organism: Thunnus albacares (assembly GCF_914725855.1). Taxonomy (NCBI): domain Eukaryota; kingdom Metazoa; phylum Chordata; class Actinopteri; order Scombriformes; family Scombridae; genus Thunnus; species Thunnus albacares. The sequence continues at coordinate 34,688,630 of NC_058110.1, read as the reverse complement.
TAGTGAGATTACTATTTCTTTACTTTTGGACACATTTAAATCTATTTTAAGAATTATTTTATTTTTATCTATTTTAAATCTTGCATTGCTTGCAGTCTTCTTCTCTCCTGCTTTTGTTGGTGCATTGCTGTGTTTCTGGGCAGGTTCCTGCATCCTGTAGATCAGTGGGATGATGTGAAACCACTGGCAGGATTGTGTATCACATCAACCACGTGTGCACAACGTATATCCACACATAAAAACAAGCTACTTGTGGTCAAAAACTCCACAGGGAACCTTTAAGTTTCTAGTACAAGACAAAAGATCCCAGTCTTTCAAAGTAATAAATGTCTCTCTCGCTCTTCCTTCCCAGCCGTCTCTGATGTCTCTCGCCCAGGCTACTTCTGGCCTCTGGTTGTATGTGTGGCTGTGATTGTTGTGCTTTTGGCTGTTGTTCTGCTGCTCCTCTACAAACTGAAGAAGAGGAGGAACTCTGGTTTGAACACCAGAGGAACCTCAGACAGCACAAACATGGAGGTGACTTCCTTTAACTCTGTATGTCTCATGTTAACTCTTACTGTTGGCATTTATACATTTTATTTTTGCAGTTAGGAATAAACAATCTCATGTCTGCAACTACTTCACTAATATGAACAAAACTATAATTAAATAAAATCATAATTACTGTTAATAGACCTCTGGCCTGTCCAGTTGTTATCACTAAAATATCATCAAATAATTGAGGAACACAATACCTGGGCTGTTACCGTGGTTACTGCTATATTAGTTGATGTCATTACTGTTTTATTTTCAGTTATCTGTCATCAAGGAGAACTGTCCTCCAGTCTCCACGTATGAAGACAACATCTACCAGAACCTGGATCCAGACAGCAGGGATCTGGACCAAACCTACTCTGCACTCACAGCAAACAAATGATGATGTTTGGATTTGGATCTGGATTCTGTACTGTGCAGGTTAACATGTGCTGCAAGATTCCAGTTTGTTCTACTGTTTTTCTTTTTTCTGTTTAATCGGCAGATTTTATCTATAAACATGCTATTTTTCACCTCTATGCTGATGATACACAACTGATCATGTTTCTTCTTACTTGCTTATTCTGAAATGTTCATTCTGTCTTCATAAATGTAGATGTTGTTTGATATTGTTCTTCTACACTTTGAGCCAACTCTGTCTCCTAGAAATTAAATTCATGTTTGACTAAATTGCAACAGCACACGTTTTGTTAGAAACATAACGCTGCTGATTCATATTTTTTTCTCAACATGATGAGAAAATGTTGTTAATCCATGTTTTTTAGTTGCAAAAATGTTGTACTTAATGTATGAATAAAATGTTCAGAGACAACGTACCTGGTTATTGTTTTTTTTTTTCAACAAAATATCTGATGTTGCAGTAAAATCTCTGCTGATAGAAACTCCAGCAGTATGAAAGTGTTTGTGGTTGTGTTCAGACTCTGGCAGCACTTGGTTCAGGTCAGAGAAAGATCCTGGTCTCTGTTCAATACAGAAAAAAGTCTGCAGTAACTTGAAGCTCAACATGTTTATGAACATTTAAGCCACAGCAGCATCTTTCACTAACCTGAACCAAACCTGAACACACACAGGACTCAGGATGTGAACCCGGGTCTCAGCTGTCAGAGTCCTGCATCTTGTAGCCCCCCATCCACCCCGACCTCCTCCCTCCCACTGCAGAGACACATAGAAATGTAGCTCCATTCATTACTGTGATCATCATCCAGGCAGAGATTATGTTTGATAATACGTCAACACAAAATTAGAAAAAAGTGCTTCATGTGGCCAACCAACCCTGAACATAAATAAGTGTCTCAGTGTCTGCGTTTGGTTGAAAACTGCTAAACAGTTCTTTGCTCATACAGGTTACTACAAATAAACTGATTTGACTGGTCACCAATGGTTGTTGGTCACATAATCACAGACAAACAGCAGGTCAAACTGTAAAACTACAGCAGCTCAGCAACAGTCCCACTGAAAGCTGTCTTGATATAAAGCATTAAAGGACCAGTGTTTAGGATTTAGTGACATCTAGTGTTGAGGTTGCAGATTGCAACCAACTGAATGCTGCTTGCCCTAACCCCTCCTCTTCATGCATGTAGGAGAACCTAAGGTGGCTGCGTAACTCACAAAAAATGCGAAAGACCCTCTCTAGAGCCAGTGTTTGGTTTGTCCGTTCTGGGCTACTGTAGAAACATGGCGGTGCAACATGGCTCCCTCTGTAGATATAAAGGGCTTGTTCTAAGCTAACAAAAACACAGCAATACACCAATTAAAACATACTTATTAGGGGTGTGCCCGAATACAAATACATTATTCAGCAAAGCACAAATAGTGGGTTGGTTTTTTTTGGTTTTTTTCCCACTTCTTCTATCTGTCAGTGGTACATGCCGTGTAGGGGCTTGTCCCTCCATGATGGTACCTCCTCCTCTTTTTCTGCTGCATGAGGTACTCACTTAGCAGTTCATCTTTGGGGGCCATCTTCCTGATGTATTCCTGGATCTTGGTTGTTTCGTCCTGGACAGTGGCTCTGACGCTCACCAGTCCTCGGCCTCCCTCGTTCCGCTTAGTGTACAGTCTCAGGGTGCTGGACTTGGGGTGAAACCCTCCATGCATTGTGAGGAGCTATCAGTGGCCTCTATCTCCTCCTTTGGCCAGCTTACTATACCAGCGAGGTATCTGATGACTGGCAGGGCATACGTGTTGATGGCTTGTATCTTGTTCTTTCCTTTTGCTCCTCCTCCAGTTTTCGGGCCTGCCTTACTCTGTGTAGGTATTTGGCTGTGGCTGACTTCCTTGCAGCCTCCTCAAGGTTCCCATTTGCCTGCGGGATCCCAAGGTATTTGTAGCTGTCCTGAACATCTGCAATGCTGCCTTCTGGTAGTTCAACCCCCTCAGTTTCGATCATCTTCCCTCTCTTCGATACCATCCAACCGCACTTATCTAGTCCGAATGACATTCCAATGTCATTGCTATAGATCCTGGTGATGTGGATCAGTGAGTCGATTTCTCGTTCATTCCTGGCATACAGCTTGATGTCATCCATGTTGAGGAGGTGACTGATGGTTGTTCCACTTCGGAACTGGTATCCATAGCCACTCTTTGAGATGATCTGGCTGAGGGGGTTCAGGCCTATGCAGAACAGCAGCGGGGATAGTGCATCACCTTGGCATATGCTGCACTTGATGGTAATTTGTGCAATTGGATTTGAGTTGGTCTCCAGAGTCGTTTTCCACAGCCCCATTGAGTTCTTGATGAAGGCTCTTAGTGTCCTGTTGATGTTGTACACTTCCAAGCATTCCAGTATCCATGTGTGTGGCACTGGGGCGTAGGTTTTCTTGTAGTCAATCCAGGCAGTGCACAGGTTGGTCTGCCTGGTCTTGCAGTCTTGTGTGACCGCTCTATCAACCAGTAGCTGGTGCTTGGCTCCTCTGGTGTTACTACCATTTCCTTTCTGGGCCCTGCTCATGTATTGGGCCATGTACCTATTCATCTTAGCCGCTATGATGGCTGACAGGAGCTTCCATGTTGTACAGAGGCAGGTTATTGGCAGGTAGTTGGATGGAATCACACCCTTCTGGGGATCCTTCATGATCAGGACTGTCCGTCCTTGGGTTAACCATTCTGGGTGGGTCCCATCCATCAGCAGTTGGTTCATTTGTGCTGCCAGGTGTTCATGGAGTGCAGTTAGTTTCTTTAGCTATATATATATATATATATATATATATATATATATGTACATATTTTTTTAAAAAAGTATTATTATTATTATTATTATTATTATTATTATTATTATTATTATTACAGCTGATGAGTTAATTAGCTATCTAATCAACTGAGCAACTTGACCTCATCACTGAAGTTTTCACTGATGGTGTTTTTGTTGGTAAATAACAAGGAGACATTAGCAGAGAAGATAAAATATAAATATTTCTCAGTTTCAAGAATAAGGCCTTCACTGAGATAGTGTTTAAAACACTTCAGTGTTTTTTACAGAGTTGTAACAGAACACATGGTACGAATGACAGAGAGCAGAAAAATATAGAACAAGGATTCTGTAACACCAATTTCATGTTTTCTCACTAAATGTGTTTTCTGTCATCACTCACTGTGTTAAATGCTTTTCAGGAGGAAGGAAGTCCACCTCCATCAGAGGTAAATCTACCAATCTGTCAACAATTCCAGTTTCAGACTGATAATAATGATACAAAGCTTGTGCATCACTTGTGGATCCTCCTCTTCTCACCACTGTGAGGCTGACTGACATGTGATCAGAACAGAGGTCACTAGAGGTCGCTGCTCCGTCACTTTTCACTCTGACATGCAAACAGTAGAGTTTAATCAGGAGGTTCTGACTTTGACTGTAGCTGCTCTATCAGCCCCGACTGAAAGTGAGGTTTACATACTAATCAATTGTTTGATATGACAATCAATCAAAGCCATTGGTCATGATGTTGTTGTGAGTCCATAGTTTATATCAGTTTCACCAAACAAATTTTACATATATTGACTCACAGTTAAACTCACAAAACTCAAAACAGCATCAAAGTTAAACTTTGATGCTGTTTTGATTTTCATTTAAATAATACCTGTGATTGTATTTTATTACTCAGTTTATATTTTTCATGCTACATGCTGACTGTTCATTTTGAGTTGATTTAATGTATTTACATCTTGATTTGAACCGTTGAGGTTTTCCATTGTTTCAACTTTAATGATTGATTGATTCAACTTTGAGTGAAATTCTATACATCTTATGCTATTGATTAGTCTGATACTGCTTGATTTGACCTTTGACCTCACTAGATTTTTGATATTCATTCATTGAGTTTGACTTCTGACATTACTTGAGCTAATGATAATGGCTAAGATTTTAATTTAGATTGATAAAATGATTGATTATTGCTCAGCTCTACATTGAGACTGATTTACTGATTGATTGGCTTAATGTGATTTTCAGTCTCATGAAATGTTTTCTTGATTATGATTCACATGATGATATTTTAGTATGAAAACTCAAGAACTCCTTACACGAACATTATTTCTGTATTAACGGAAATAATGATCCTTAAACTTGAGCATATAGATGTTTGTATTGTAATACGATACAGCTGCATCCTTTAAACGTTGCTCTGTGATTTTTAGAGAGCAGAGGGTTTTTGTAAATGGATGATAGTCAGACACTATAGTTATGCCCTTAATCTAAAGGCTGCAGTATTCATTACACAACATGAACATGATGGACAGAACAAACAGTTTGTCCTGATGGTGGCGCTAGAGGGACGGCCATGGGGTCACTCAAATCTAAAGGGTTGATCCTCTGGGGAGCAGGAATATCCACAGCAGGTTTCATTCCAATAGTTACTGCACTGGGCAGAGAAGTGTTGGATGGACAGACAGACTGACACTGAAATATGAAAACTTTACTCACAGTGTGATTTTCCATTGTAGGAGTGAAGAAGATGAATCAGTGGAGATGAAGGTAAATGTACCCAAAATCATTGTTTCGCAACACTACTGATAAACTTCCTAAAATAGTTACAGACAGAGGTTGGTATATGGCCAAAAAAAAGGTATTTTTTTTCCAAATTGTGTCTTTTTTCAAACCAAATTCACTGAGAGACAGCTAAACACCTGGAGTCACCACAGTCACACCAACTTTTGTGGGCATGAAAATTAATAAATATTTTTAAAAAACAAAATCCAGGAAGTCTTGCTAAATATTTGTCTTTCAGTGTTGCAGGAAACCATAAAAAAACACTAAGTCTTCATCAGGGTCGACAAACACTTAATCAGTCTGAATTAAAGCTGCAAGCAGCGACGAACGGGCCCTCGCGCCCCATGCACGTTGGGCTGTGACGTGGTCGGTGGGTCTGCAGTGCATGAAGTGGTGATTTGGAGCTAGAAAACATCTACAAAGTAACAAACACACCTGCGAAATAAAGGCATGTTGTAGTTTATGTTGTTGAGAACATACTACGTAATATCATGCAAACCTGATAATATTTGAGTTTTGGTTTGATCTCTCTACGACATTCCTACGGGCTGTGGCGGCCATTTTAGTTACATAGGTGGCGCTAGAGAGCACATTTTGGCACTTTGGGGGATAATTTTTACATTTTATCAAATTTTTCACAAGACGTGCCTAATTTGGTGAGTTTTTGAACATGTTTAGGGGGTCAAATTTAGGTCTGAAGTGGCGAGATAATAAAGAAAGACAGAAAGAAAGAAAGAAAGAAACAGAAGAGACACAAGATCAGATACAAGATACAGCTTGAATTAAAGCTAATTAAAGCTGCAAGCAGCGTTGGTCAGGACCTCGCACTCTGGCCCGTCGGTAACATAAATTTAAGGGTCGTGTTTTAGGGGTTTGAAAATATGGTCACCCTAAACTAAAGAGCACCTGTCACATGAGCCATCAGACCTATGCAGCGCTTCCTCCTCCTGTTGTAAATAAATATTTAAATTAAAAGTAATTAAAGGTAAAATAGTGACAGTGTTTACTGTCCTCCCAAGAAAACCGACAGCATCACTTGTTTCAGCAAACACTGAAGAATGACTTATCATGAAATTGTGAAATAATCCAATTACATTTTTAACTCAATGAGTAATAAATCATGAGAACATTGGCAACACTGGCTGTTATGTGCTTTCCAAAATTATTGTTTACAGCGTAAAATTACTTTGCAGGAAGCAGGAGGCTTTTCAAATGAAACAGAGGTAAATGAATACACTTAACCCTCAGGTTCAAGCTTAAGGACATTTTTTTGGGACACACTTGTTTGTCTCACTAAATTGTTTGGGGAAATCAATTAATCTATCAATCAATCAGTCTCTTTCATCAACAATCTGTCTGTCTATCTCTTTAACCTTCTTAATGTTTGTTTGGTCTCGATTCATTTCTCTGCTGATTATGATCACAGGATGTTTTGTTTCAGCTCAACAAGAAAATGTTTCCAATCAGTATCACTCCTGTGCTGACCTGTATGAGGTCTAGAGATGTTTCAGTTTTTAATCATAGTCAGTTGATTGTTTTTACTGCAGTTATAATTTCATTAATTAAATTAGCATCTGAAAGATAGATTTAAAAAACTCAAAGTAAAGAAAAATATCATACTACTTCTTTATATACTGCTTTAAAAAATACAAACAAACAGAATGTCAGTTCTATTCTCATCTTCCTTTCCTCCGTCTTTTAATTGTGATTTAATAGTTTTGTTTTAAAATTGAACAAGAAAACTTGTTTTAAAAGGGTTTTTAAATTATATATATTATATAATATTAGAATGCCATTTCTATTCTATCACAAAGCCTTTTCTATCAACCAACAAACAGGACAGAGTCCATTCTGTGATTGGCTGTTGCTTTGGTCCGAATGAGTGAACAGCCAATCACATGACTGGTTCTGTCCTGTAGAAAAAATGGTGTAAAAACTGCAGGGATAAAATGAAAATGACCTGGAATAAATGTACTTATGAAAAGAAATAACATTTCATAATTATGAGCTAAATCTGAAAATGTATTGAATTATTTAACAATTTCATGGTCATATTACATATTTATCTGTATTTATGTATATGATTATTTATTTCTGAATATCTTATTTTCAAATATTGAACCCTTTGGGTCTCCATACATTAGTAGTTTCTGTACTCCTTTGACTGGTTCTCAATTTTTATTTTTGCAGAGACTCATCCCACATAACAGAAATCCAGAAGTCTGATGATGCTTAAACTTCTACATGATAGATGCCTCTATAGTCAACAAATGTTATTGTTTTACTGCAAATATAATGTGTTCATCAGGAATTGAAAGATGTTTTCTATCAGCTGTTTCTCTGTTCACATTTAAATTAAATGTTTCCTATTTCTCTGTAGAAATGTTCTCATGTCTGCATGTTTAATTTTAATTTTTTACTGTAATTAGTCTAGTCTTCATCTCTCAGATATACTGAACATGATAATCACGCAGGATGATTTTGAATTTTTGCACTGAGACATTTTAATGTGTAAATATAAATTTGTCAGCGCTGTCTGGTGGAAAAACTCTGTAAATGAAGAACTGTTACCAAATGAACTTTGACATGTTTTGTTATGTATTAACCATTATATTGATTATATATTGATTACTTTCCTATTAAACAGAATGTAAAACTGATACAGTAACAAAGTCATGATTTTTAGTTTTCTGTAGCTTTAATGAATCAAAAAAAAATATATTATTTTTTGTTTGTAAATGTATATTTCTTTCTGTGTTTTTACTCTTATTATCATACAAAATAAACAAAACTTCCATTAAACTTAAAGACAAACTGTTTCTTTCTGTGTCTGACTCTCAGCTGCAGTGGTGCTAAATAACTCACCATTTGTATTCAGTACAATTTAGAGATACTGGCACTTTAAGTTTTTACAATTTTTTATATTTTAGACTTAACTTTTACATTTTTGAAAAAGGAGAAGTGCAGTGATCACTTTACACCATGTATTATCCTACAAATAAAAAGAAGAAATTACATTCAATGAAATAGAAATTAAAGTCTGTTTAAAACTGATTTTTTTAAATTATTGAGTTAGGTCTCAGATGGACCAAAGTTCTCACAGAAATTGATGAAAAGGTAATTTTTCCCATCCATGATGGACCTGCTTCCAGCTGTATAAGGCGCTGATTCTGTTAGAAAAACACAACTTCAGTCAGTCATCTCATAGAACACATTATAGAACAAGTCCAGAGTCAACAGTATTTATATATATGAAATTTGTTTGGTGAAAGTGACATCAACTATGAAGTTACAGCAGCATCATGACCAATGGCTTTGATTGATAGTCAGATCAATTAATTGATTAGTCTGTAAACCTCACTTACAGTCGGGGCTGATAGAGCAGCTACAGTCAAAGTCAGAATCTCCTGATTAAACTCTACTGTTTGCATGTCAGAGTGAAAAGTGATGGAGCAGCGACCTCTAGTGACCTCTGTACTGATCACATGTCAGTCAGTCTCACAGTGGTGAAAACAGAAGGATCCACATGTGATTTACAAGATTTGTATCATTATTATTGGTCTGAAACTGGAATTGTTGATAGATTGGTAGATTTACCTCTGATGGAGATGGACTTCCTTCCTCCTGAAAAGCATTTAACACAGTGAGTGAAGATGATGATGATGATGATGATGATGATAATGATGTTGGGCCTCAAACCACGAGGTCACACAGAGAAGGCCCACATGTAACCTGTGAGGCCTGACCACGAGGTGCTTTATTCCTTTGTTTTCCCCGAGACAAAGGAATAGCGCCAACAATGCTGCTTTCAGACAATGGGAGTCCATTGCAAACTCCATTTCCAAGGATGCTTTGCGATTTTCACACCTCAGCAGGGAGCAGTCAACATACAGTCTCATTGGCGGAGATGCTCCTGCACAGCGGAGCGTCCTGATGACGCAGCCATGATGTCACCGCCCCTTTAAAAACTGAACGTGCCCTGAAGCACACGCCTTTCCCATGTCACTGAGCTAGGAGTAGCTGCTGTTCCTCTTGGAGTCAGCTGACTAAAGGGGGTACCCCAATCACGTGTTTTCCCCTCATCGAAGACTCCCCTCGCCGGACGAGACGAGACTTCGCCCGTGTTCACCCGAACACATTCCTGGATCCGAGAGAGACCGCTGCTGCAACCAGCGTCCTCAAATTCCCTCGAGACGGAAGTAACCGATTTACCTCTGATGGAGGTGGACTTCCTTCCTCCTGAAAACCATTTAACACAGTGAGTGATGACAGAAACACATTTAGAGAGAAAACATGAAATTGTTGTAACATGATCCTTGTTTTATATTTTTCTGCTCTCTGTCATTTGTACCATGTGTGTTCTGTTACAGCTCTGTGAAAAACAGTAATTAATGTGTTTCAAACACTATATAGACAAGAAATAAACAAATAACAAATAAATAAATAAATATAAAGCCCCACATGACAACCCCCAAACAAAACATGACAGGGTCAGTGCTACGGGGTTTTATGCATGTTTTAATTATTTCTTGTTTGCAAGTTTTAGATTATTTATTGTGTGTTCTATTGCATTTGTTGTGTTTTTTAATAACCCTTTTCATCAGTTCTTGCTTCATTGGATTGTTGTGTTTTTATGGTATTGTGTTATAGCATGCAGTAGTGTTTTGTCGGAGACAGGCACTGACCTCTGTTAAAAATGGAGAGCGTAGCAGCACAGAGACTCAGGCAGGAGAGAAGGAATCACAGTAGGGAACCACCAAGAGCCTGACACAGTACAGCAAGGCCTTCTCCCCTGAACCCCAAGACCAGAAGACAACCCCCACAGGAGCCAAAGGCGCAGCAGCCCATGATCACTTAGCATGAATACTCCAGCCCGGCGCTGCCACCCAGGAAAACTGTATGTATTTATCTCCATTGTTTTGCAGCAGACACTGGCAGGGCCAGCTGTGGGGCTAGGCAAGTGGTGGCAAATCGGGGTTGGTGTGTCTGCAGGATACTGGTGGTTATTTCCTGTTTCCCCCAGGACAGAGCACCAGTTAAACAGGAGCCAGGAGCAGCCGTGTGTAAGAGGAGGGACCACATACCAAGGACATCAGCTGCTGGCATTCCTGTTGTACTAGTGGCTCCACAGACTGAGAGACACTGACAGTATTGGACTTGTAACAGAGTTCCCATTCACATTCATAACCTGCGTAATTTCCATGTCTCCATAAGACGTTACCAGAAGCTGGACAGACTATTTCAGGTAGTTGAAACATACATCCATGCAAGCAGCAGCAGCATGACATGTATTAATCTGGAGTAACTTAATGCGGCTCCAATACGGCTGAAAGTGATCAGGAAATGATCAAATAAAGGAAATACTTGAAAGTACAAACAGAGAGACAGGAGAGAAACTAAACCTCAAACTACAGAGATTCAAGTTGGCGAGATGTTACCCGAGGAAGTTGTTTGGAGGTGGGTTAGGCATGCTTTGACCCAACTCCGGAGATGGTCCAACTCTGGCGCCACTCAGCACAACTAGGCACGGTAAAACTGGTAATGGAAACAGAAATCACCACGGCATGGTCACACTGGGTGCAGCTAAAAGTGCCTAAAAGAAAAACGTATGTGGAACATGTGATGTCAGCCTGAAGCCTGGCGCTGATGGTCTGGTGGAGGTGGGGTTGATAGATGCCAGTTATGTCGTGGAGGAAGACAAAGTGTTTGTAGTGCTGAAGCTGGCTGATCGACTAGACCTGACCCAGGATGAGCAAGGTCAGTTAGCAGCTCTGCTGCGCAAGTGGGAGGAAGGATTTCTTTGCCCACAAGGAAGACTTTTGGGGTTGAAACACTGCGTAGGCTACTCAACAGGTGATGCAGCCCCCTTATCCAAAAGTGATAACCCCAAGGTGGCGTTGTCGGCATTTAAAATTTTAGGCTATGCTATATATATATGCACCGTACTGGTTGCTGAAAGCGAGTCCAATTCAGAAAATATGAACCACAACAGAAACGTCTTAAAAATGTTATTACAAAAAACCAAAGCAACCAAAAATTCCCAGTCTGTGTCCAATCATCAACTTTATGATTACAGACTACAGCTGACTATAAATACAGTAGGTCTGTTTTTACTGCATGTCTGATGAACCTGGATGTCCGGCCAAAAGAAGCGCCCCCTGTTTAGAGAAAACACGATTTTAAATGGAACATAATTTTTTAATCTGAGGACAGAATATGCATGGAGCTTATATTTGGTATATAGGCTCAGAGACAGAGTGATTAAACATAATCTCTGATCTGTTCTTTAGGTCTCCTAGGTCTCACTGTGTGCACATCAGAGTGAAAACTGATGGAGCAACGACCTTTGTATTGATCACATGACAGTCAGTCTCACAATGGTGAAGAAACTGCAGGATCCAAAAGATTTGTAATTTATAGTGTTAGACAAGTTAGTTTAGTATTAGCGACAGGTTGATTTGAAACTGGAGTCACACAGTCAGACAAACATATAAATAGAAACATGTGGGTGTTATTTACCTCTGACCCTGGTTGTCCACCTGGTGTTCCTGCTCCCTGCTAAGAATCATATACAGTTAGTGACAGTTTCATTTAAAACAAAAATGAACTGTTGCAAACATAACATCTTGCAGGATAAATAAAAAAAACATTAATATAATAAACACTAATATTTATTATTTTATTTTAATATAACACCATAATTCAAGGCTGCAGCAGATTTATACTTTGTCATTAAGAGCAAAACAGCCTCTGCTGGTGAGACACTGACACTCAGAGAATCTTAAAAAATACAGATGAAAATGACAAAGAAAGTCAAATAGAAAGCTCAAGATGAAGCAAACAGGTGTTGATAATTTACCTGGGCTCCTGCTGCTCCTGCTGCTCCTGCTGCTCCTGCTGCCCCTGCTGCTTGTTGAGGAGTTTCAGGTTTCATCAGCTCCTCAGCAACATCAAAACACTCGTTCAACTTTTTCTCATCCAAATAGACTGACTTTTTCAGTCAAGTCGTCTTTAATTTGTCTCCTAAAACTCTGTTTCAGTACATTTTTCTCTCCTCTTTTTGCAAACGAGAGGCAAAAATCTTTCTCATTGATTCACCATTCTCAGATTTGAAAAGTCATCCTGAAGTCAATGATAACCTCATACGTTCAACAACACAACTTGCACTAAAGAGTTCAGGCATCCCTGTTCAGCACAGACCTTTAATGGGGCATTTGAAGTGACATATTACTTGTGCCAGCAGTTGTTTACATGCTGAAATGTCCATGTGGCTTGATGTATGTGAGGAAGACAAAACGACAATTGTAAATTCAGATTTCAGAACATAAAAACACTATTAGAGACACGATCTAACTTCTTTAGCACAACATTTTCTACAGCACAGACACAATTTCTGGTCTTCACTATCAAGGCTTTGAGAAAGTGAACAGCAATAAGTGAGGTGGCTTCTGGATCTGCTGCTTTTGAAATGTGAAGCATTTTGGAAAAATAGATTAAACACACCACATAGACTGCAGTGACTTGAGGAGTTTCCTTACAAGCTCAATCTAACTGTTATTATTAAGCTTTCATACAATTTATTGGAAATGAAACTGGAATTTGGAGGATTTGTTTTGATTTAACCACAAGATGATGCCACAGTGTGTAAAGCAATCCCAGGTAGCGCTACAGGTGACAAGTCTCTTATTTGTCTCTTAACTGTGTCCACGTTTCCCTCACTTGCATCTTTTCCTTTCATCTTAGCCCCTCCCACCGCCGGTGCATGGAGAGACACAAGGAAACCATGTGAGGAGAGAGGAATTAGAGAAATTAGGCTTTAGGTCCTTTATTGAAAAGGTCATCCTTTATTCAAGGGCATCATACTGTTAGGTGTTCTTAGAATATGTGAGGGGGACACTCAAATTCCTGAAAGTCATTGTCAGCATGAGTGCAGGGTGGGAAAATAAAGACTCTTCAGTCAAGATCTCTGTGTGCCACAAATGAAAGTTTATTGAAGCTCCAAGGGAAGATGGAAAAGCATCACTCTACACATCAAAGTTGGCTTTCAGTTCTCCCAACTCTGGGTTGGGAGCTGTATCAATAAAAGCCTTTTGCCCAGAGATGCCCCTACATCACCGGTTACTCCTTACTTGGACATTAAAGATAAGATGTTTCAACCACGAGGTATTACCTTGAAACTCTTGCACCAATCAAAACTGTTACTTTCTGAAGGGCTCACTCCTCATGCCTAAACCAAACCAACCAAACCAACAAAGGCAACGAGTACTAGCCAATCAGAGGCAGAGAAGGGTGGGTCTTGACTTTTCCATCCTAGGAAAAAAAATTGGCCACATTCTACGGCTTGGTGAAACTAAAATTGGGGTTGAAAGGGACAAGATTCACCACTGTGGAAGAAATGCAGGAGGCTCTGAACACACTGACAAAAGATAACTACACAAAATGTCTCTAGGAATGGGAGAAGAGATGTGTGTCACATCTCACGGAGACTTTGAAGGGGATAAGGGGGAATAATACTGAATAATTTATAATGAGAAATATGGCTGTTATTGACTGTGACCCCAAAACAAAACACCTGAACTGTCATGACCCCTCCTCTGTGACATCTGCCTGCCTGCTGTGAGTGTGTTTTATTTTCAGCCTTTTTAGTATGAGTGCTGTGTACTTGATGTATTTTGGTTTTATCTGTCTGTTAGTTCCCTTTACCCCCTTGCTCTCTCTCTCTCTCTCTCTCTCTTTCTCTGCACACCTGCCCATCATCTGGAATCAATACACCTATCAAGTCATCACCATTTCCGTACAAGAACCCTGCACTGACAGCCAGTCCCAACAGGACTGTTGTTTCATTCACAGCCTGCCAGCCAGCTGTGAGCTGTGAAGGTGTTTCTATCATAAAGCCTTAGGAAATTGCAAATTATTTTAACAATTTTTTCATTAACAAAATTGAACGATTAAGAGCTAGCATGGCTCCACCGCATAGCTCTCTGTCATATGCTTTGATTAAGAACAATATTATAAAGGAGAAGCAGTGCACATTTGAGTTCAAACAAGTACATGTAGATATGGTTAAAAACACCTTTCTAATGATATATCTCCAGGTATTGACAATATGGATAGCAAACTACTCAAAGCTGCAGCCAGTGTTATGACCCTTGGTCATTATTGTGTTTTTTGCCCCTGCTGGCCATCTGTATTTCTATTTTGACAATAACTGCTCTCTCTCTTCCTTACCCTTCTAGTGTGTGCATGTCTGATTACGTGCAGGTGGTGCTCCCTGATTGGCCTGGGTGCCGGGACAGCTGATTGGCCAGAACGGATGATTTAAACACCAGCTGATGCCGGCTCCCGCTCTCTCGCTCTTTCTCCCATGTCCAACAATGGAGGCCCATTCTACTAGTCGTGTGTGTGTGTGTGTGTGTGTGTGTGTGTGTGTGTGTGTGTGTGTGTGTGTGTGTGTGTGTGTGTGTGTGTGTGTGTGTGTGTGTGTGTGTGTGTGTGTGTCAGTCATGTATAGGAGTGGTAAAGTGCTGCAGATTCAATGTTGTACATTGTAAATATTTGCACAAACTGAGGTAGCAGTTTAATTCGCAGGAGTGAGAGGCCCTTTTTTTGTGTGAACCTTTTTTCTCCTGTTTTTCTTGAGGAGAGTTAGGTTATGCCTTGTCTTTTGTTTCTATTTTTGTTTTTTGATAGGGAAGTTTAGGGTGGGGGTTTAGTTTAGTTTCGGTTGTTGTTTTTGGCATTGCTCAGCTCCGAAGTTCTGCAAAATAAACTGCCACAGTGAACTTTGATGGTTGTCGGGCTGACCGTTCTTGGGCCTGGGAAGAGCGGGGGCTCTAAACATGTTATGTCCAGGTTTCCCCTAGACTAGGGACGTAACACCAGATATTTATCTATCCCTATATGTCATATTTTTAACAGATGTTTGACAAGCTCTGTGCCCTGCACTATGGAAAGAATCTAAAGTCATATAATTGCCAAAAGATAAAGTGGGCTGCATTCTGTTGGGCCAATTAGTCTACTCAGCAAAATATTGGAGAGGATCATTTACAACATGCATACACAGCTGGTCACTAAACTAACTCTGCTATAGTTCACATGACCTCAGGATTCCCTCTGTCAAGCCTCCTCCCGGAGTCCTCTCCCCAACCTCAGCCCAAACACCACCCAGCCACCATCTCACCATCCCTGCCTGTCTCAATAAAACACTTGTTTTTTTCACCTTGCCTGCTTGTCTAGCATCTGAATGTGGGTTCAGCCTTAATACATGACAGTAAGCATATCCAAGCATAGCCAGACTCTGCGGGACATAATGGACAGCCTCCGCAAGCTCTGCAGGAACGTGTCCAGCATCCAGAATAGACTAAACCCGTATGCTAGCTCCACTCCCAGTCCACTGATCCCAGCTGCTCCAACTCCACCGTCTGTTAGGGAACCACAGGTTTCCTCTCCTAAATGGTATGATGGAAATTTGAGATTATGTCAATAATTCCTAATTCAAAGTGATCTTGTTTTCCAACAGCAGCAGTCTTACTCCACGATAAAATGCTTTCCTCATGGGCCTCCTCTGGGGAAACGCCCTGACCTGTGCGACAGCAGTGTGGGAGAAGCAGTCCTCCAGTCACCACGTCTTACTCTGCCTTCACTTTAGAGATTTGTAAGGTGACTGACCATCCAGTAGGGGTTAGGGATGCTTCCAAGAGACTTTCCTCCCTCTACCAAGGTCTCCAGAGTGTTGCAGAATACGCCATGGAGTTCCGAAAGGTGTCAGCAGAAAGTGGAGGGAATGAGGAGTCACTCCAACCTGTATTTTTCCCTTGTCTGATTTAATTAAAGACAAATTAGTATCTTATCCTGAACCTGCTGAACTTGTTGATTTGAATTCCTTTGCCATTTGTGTGGATAACCGCCTCCATGAGCAGAAAAGAGAGAAGCAAGCGCTGCTTCCCCAGTGATTCTCCCTCTCAGTGAACTTTTTGTGGTCAGTGTGTGAAACAGACAGCGTTTTTATACACAGAAAAGTCACTAGTTTGTACGAAGAGGACAAAAAATACAGATCTTCAGATTCAGAACTTGTTTCTGTTCGTTTCTGCTGACTGCAAACTTCAAACTTATTTCTGATGACTGCAAACTTCAAACTTCTTGTTTCCGCTTACTTCAAACTTCAAACTTATTTCTGATGACTGCAAACTTCAAACTTGTTGTTTCCGCTGACTTCAAACTTGAAACTTATTTCTGATGACTGTAAACTTCAAACTTGTTGTTTCCGCTGACTTCAAACTTCAAACTTATTTCTGATGACTGCAAACTTGAAACTTGTTGTTTCCGCTTACTTCAAACTTCAGGAAAGTTCAGGAAAGTTTGCAGTCAGCAGTTGTGATAAAGTCTCAGTGACAGCCAAGATATCTGTCACTGAACTAACTTTTTTTTCTGAACAAAGGCTTAACTGAACATTTTCTGATTGCTTCCTTCAATTAGTTTGATTTATGAATAAAAATATATATAATATTAAAAATATATCGGTAACAGTTGTCTTGAATACCCTCCCCATATTTATTATTTATAAACTGTATATAGATATTTGATAAATGGTTATAACTCTTGTTGGCACCCAGACATGTTTGCTGCTGTATAAATGGATAATGAATGACAACATAGTAAAACTCAGTTATAATAATATAAAATATGTCTTCATAGGAGAAGTTATAATAAATACTGAGACTTAATAAAATGTCTTTATACCTCATAACTATATATTTTTTTGTTACCAATTGTTTTTATTGCCAAAGAAAAAACATAACAGAATTTGTTACAATAACAACACAAAATAACAAAGTAAAATAACATATAATAACATAATATATACATAATATATCCCACTATAACGTGAAGGGGGCAACAGATTTGAAACATTCCAGTAAAGTCCATACTAATAATGATCTGTCACAACACAATTGACAATAGAGCAGACAATTTTAGGGATTCTTCAAGCAATTAAGATAAACTACAGTTGCGTTCATTTTCTCAAATGAGCAGACTGAATACATATCTTCATAATTCATGATAATAAACTGTTAGACCGATACCATTCAACTTAACAGTTAGGAGATTGCTTGAACATTTACTGCGGTAATGCTTATTCAATTAGTTTGCTGAAAAATCCATTATTGGACTGGATGTTTGAGATACTTATCACCCTATAGCTAACAAAGGGTAATCCCTCCCTCCCTCCCACCCATGTGGCGCCCAGTTCCCTCACAGATGTCAGACAATGAGTGGATGCCTCTATTACTCCATTGAGGAAATGAAAACGGGGTACCTCCTGTAAGAAGAGCATAATTATGAAAAATGGGACTGTGATTATGTCACTTTAACTGAGAGTGAGTTGCTTTTTCTACAAAGTGCCAAGTTGTTAAAAGGAAAGACATAATAGGGCCCAGCTTGGATTTGAAGAGTTTAGGAGACAGGCTTGAATATGTTGGGTCTTGTAAGCGATGTGGGGAGGCAAGGTTTTCCTCAAGAGCCCGCCATGAGACTGATGCATTGGGGTCTAACCAGATTGATAACGGGCGCAACACAAAAGACCAAAAATACAACCTGAAGTTGGGGACAGTTAGTCCTTCCTGTCTACCACGTTGCAGAGTTGTCAATTTTAGGCGAGGATGCTTGCCCTTCCAAATAAATTTAGAGATGAGACTGTGAATCTTGTCCCAGTATCCCTTAAGGATTTAAAATGCCCTGAAAGTTTTTAGTTGTAATTAAATATAGGGATGGAAAAATATCCACTCCCAGATATTTGAAGGACTTCACCACTGGAATGTGTGAAGGTATAGTTGAGGGGTCAAAAAATGAATTTAATGGAAGTAATGATGACTTAGACCAGTTAATCTCATATTCTGACAAATAATGATATGTGGCGAGATGTGTTACAAAAAATAATAAGAGAAATCAATGGATGCTACCTTATCTTTTGAGCTAATGGCTCAAGTGAAAGGGCAAATAATAAAGGTGATAGAACGCAAAATGTTCCCTGTAATGACCATAGCTGAGGGATTAGCATATAACGATTTTATCATCTTAATGAAATTTGGACCCAAGTGGAATCTGTCAAGTACATACCATAAATATTCCCACTCTAGGCGATCAAAAGCCTGTTTAGCATCTAAAGAAAGGACTGCACAAGATGAGGGAATGTCCTGAGAGAAGTTGATCACATGGAGTAATCTACGTATGTTATCTGCCACTTGATGGGTTTTAATAAAACCAGACTGATCATGATGGTTTGGTCATATGTGTTTCAAGTCTGATGGCTAACACTTTAGCATATATTTTAATTTCGGCATTCAAAATTGACAAGGGCTTTTAATTGTTACAAAGAGTGGCGTCTTTGTTTGGTTTTAAAAGAACAGTGAGAACGGCAGAGTTAGTATCACTATTAAAAAATCCTCTATCAACAGAAGTAGTGATCATCTGTAACATAAATTTACCTAAGCGATCCCAAAACACCAGGTAAACTTCAGGAGGAATACCATCCCAACCTGGTGATTTGCCCTTTTTCATTAGTTGTGTGGCATTTTCGAGTTCCTCAAGGGAAATAGGGGCCTGTAGTTGATCAGACTCCTCCTGATTTAAGGTCAGGAGATTTAGGTTCTGAAAAAAAAATATCACATCTATCTCTGTCTAGGGTAACTTCCGAAGAGTACAACCTTGCATAAAAATTTCTAAATTCACTATTTATTTCCTCGGGTTTGGAAAAAATATCATACGAGTGACTAAACTTGATAGCGGAAATAGTAGAGAATTTGTCATCATATCTCAATCTCTGAGCAAGAAGATGAAAATAATAATTTCTTCTAGTTTTATGAATGAGAAATTCGGCTCTACGTCTAAGAAGAGAATCTAATTCTATGCGTCTTACCTGAATATCTTGGTCTCTAATCTCACAAAATGTTAACTGTTGTTGCTTTTCCATTCAAAAAGCTTTGATTCCAATTCATGAATTTTACTAAATCGAGTTTTATTAAGATGAGAAGCAAAAGATATGGTAATGTTCCTAATGCACCCCCTTAATGCGTACCAAAATATCCGAGGATCATCCACAGTACCAGCGTTCTCAGACATAAATTTGTCAAGTTCACACCTGAAATATTTACAATAATCAGTATTTTTTGAAAGAGTGATGTTGAATCGCCAGCGCGATGCTTTACCGGGTGAATTTCATAAAATAAATTTAACCAATAGGATAGAATAGTCAGACAAAGGAGAGGGAAGCATTGTTGCATCATATATTTCAGAGATTCCTGAGGAGATAAAAATATAGTCAACGCGTGAGTAGGATCTCTGTCTATTGGAGAAAAAGCTATACTGCCTAGCTGAAGGGTTAACCACTATATATGCATCTAGGAAATTAAATTCTGATATCATATGTGACAAAGAGGTTGAAGCTGATATTTGAGAATGAGAACGATGATCCTGTAAGACTGAGCAATCTAAATTAGGATCTAAGGCAGCATTCATATCGCCTCCTAAGATTAAAGCAAAATCCTGGAGTTCTGAAAGTATCCCACATAGGTTATGAAAAAATTCGTGGTCAAATTTGTTAGGGGCGTAAACAGATAACTATATATTAAATGTTTATATGGTTCTCATGAATTGGGTAAAGTGATTATCCTTATGTTCAGTCAGCAGCTTCATCATGAAACCACTGATCTACACACATTAATATTACACTCGTTGTGTTCATATATATTATACTGTGTGTATATATTTATTTAATCTTCATTGTTGGATATCTCCTGGGATATTATACAGTATGTAAAGATTTGTATGAGGTCAATATATTGTGCTGTGAGATGCTGGTGTGTTTATATACTGGAATGTTTGGTTTGTTGGTGTTTAATGTGTCTGAATAATTCTACAGAGGTCATATGGGTCATATAATGGGGTCAAAAATAGAATTATTCATTAATGTACCCTTAAACACCATCATCATCATCATCATCATCATCATCATCATCATTTGGCAAACACGGACAGAGAGAGAAAGAGAGAGAGAGAGAGAGAGAGAGAGAGAGAGAGAGACAGAGAGAGAGAGAAGGAGGAAGAGGAAGGAATGTTAATTTAAATAATCGTCAGCTTCCTCATTGATCAGACAGACATATAGAGGCAGTTCTCTGACAGTTTGATGATTTTCTGCATCAGGATCAAACTCAGAATGAATATCCACCATGTTCTGTTCTTCTGCTTCTTATCAGGTGAGGACTGATTACCTGACTGTGTCTGTAAAGCTGCAGCACAAACTGCTTCTGGACATTCATTGTGTTCATTTTAACAAATGTCAGATTTGTATCACACAAGTTTTCATGTTGCTGTCATGTTAATTAGTTTTCCTGTCGTTCTCTAAATTATTCTGTTACTAATTACAACATCTCTATAATCTAAACATATGAACCATCCATCATGAATATTTGTTGCTCATTAATGTGTTTGATATTAGAAAGTATGAAAGAAAAACATTGAAAAACAGACGTTACACAGAGACACTGTGACTACAACTGCAGCTACAAGTAGAACAACAGCAACTGCTGTACAGTCAGTGAAAACTTTGCTAATGGCTGCCTCTGTATCATCTCTGCTTCTCTGTGAACTGATGGATTAGCCCTCATTAATCTGCAGTCTGTTTACAGTAAGTCTACAATACACAAAGTATTGATCATCAGTATTCACTGTTCATCTTTCCAACAGCACTGCAGGATGGAAACACTGGACTCGTCAATGCAATAAACCTTTATGCTGGAGCTGAAGGAGGACGTGGTTCACTGAGTTGCTACTTGACTTCATCTGGAAGCACCAAGTTCTTCTGTAAAGGAGAATGTAAAGAAGAAGACATTCTCATTAAAACAGAAGATGTCACAGCTCAGAGTGGTAGATACAGCATCAGATATAAAGACGAATCTTCTGGAAGAAGAATTGTGACTGTGACCTTCACACAGCTGACCAAGTCAGACTCAGGACGGTACAGATGTGGTTTGGGTGGATCTTCGGTCCCAGATGATTACTGTGACTTTGACATCACAGTTACAGATGGTGAGTTTCTACTGAAAGTCATAAAACCTGATATATTTACTATGTTCATCCCATTTAATGATTCTGAAGCTTAAGAATAAATGAAGTCGGATTGAATTTAATTAAATTGTTGAAGAATGTGAGACGTTTATGATATATTGACTCAGTGTATCAATGTTGGATGAAATCATTACTCCAGCAGTCAGACTGGTTGAACTGGGCAGCTCCCAGTGTGACTCTGTGCATCTGTGTAAATGTGAAGCACGAAATATTGTGATCAGACTGCAGCATCTTACAAGAAGTACAGACAGTAACTGTTGATTGTTCATCTTTTCAGCTGCAACGTTGGGTCAAAACACTCGTCTCTCCCATGCAGAAACTGTGGGAGAAAATATCACAAGAGGATGCCTCGATACTGTCAATGTAACCAGGAAGTTCTTCTGTAAGGATGAATGCAAAAAAGATGAAGACATCCTGGTTGAAACAGAAGAGAACAGAGCTCAGAATGGCAGATACAGCATTGAATATACACAAGGATCTGTATTTGGACTGTATGTGACCATCACACAGCTGAAGAAGTCAGACACAGGATGGTACAGGTGTGGTTACGGCAGAGCTTTGTCTCCAGATTCATCCTACACGTTCTCGATCATTGTTGTCGATGGTGAGTTTTATATTTAATTTTCTGTCCACATTCTGTTCAATGAATAAAAATTGTTAAATGGTTTAAATTATGAAAATTTGTCGTATTTTTATTTAAAAATGCATGAAAGGGTTAAAATAAAAAAAGAATGAATTTTGGGGGTGACCTGATAGCTGAGTGGTTATCACATGGACACTAACGCCCTGAGCAGCGAGTCCTCAGTTTGATTCCCAGCTGGCTGAACTGTCTGCTGCATGTCATCCCTCTACTCCCCACATGTCCTGTCTCTCTCCACTATCACTATCAAATAAGGGCATAAAATGTCCAAAAATCATCTTAAAACAAAAGAAATCTGAATACAAAATTTAAAGAGTTGATGGAAATGACATGACAGAAACAAATATCTTATTTTTTCGGGTTACAGCCAGAAGTTGATTTGTGACAACAAGAGGAGTGCTGAGGTTGGCAGAGTCATACTAGTTGTCCAACCTGGGACCTTTTCTATATTTCTATTAACATTAGGTAACATAGAGAAGAACGGTTCCTCAGGTTCCTTAATGTTCAAGACATCATACTCTAAAATGTTTCTAAAGATGAAACTCATTTGTAGAGTCACAAAGTAATCTGATGTAAAATGTGTTGCCTTTATAATGTTAGTTTTTAAATTTACAACAATCAGTTTGTATGATTTTTAAAAACCTTTTCAGACATTTGTGCCTTTATGTTTAATGTCAGAAAACCAACCTGTGGATGTTATTTTCTTACTCTTCTGTAATCAAAAATCAAATAACAAGACTTAATAATAATAGAACAAACTCACATAAATAATCTTAATCATTTACTTCATTAACATATTTAATGCTGCGTGTTTCTTGTGTATGTGATGGATGCTGTCAATATGATCTTTCTGTCTAGAGCAGCATCTCATTTCTCTGCATTATTGATTCAGTATCTGATTGTTTCAATGTGTTTTCATTGTTCACAGCTCCAACCACTTCAAAACCAAACCGGACTCTCCGACCTTTTCCAACATCAGTCCCATCAGCCTCCACATCAACAACAACACAGAGTTTAATCTCCAGTTCAGGAAGCTTCACACCTTCATCATCTTTCCCTGAAACCACAGAGCAGTTTACAGGTACAGGACAGTTCATGTCTGTCCATCTGTCCATCACTGTCTCTCTGCAACAAAACGTCCTCTTAAAACAGTCAAATTCAGCATAACAACGTTGTCTAATAAGAATAACAAGATGGTCCAACATGTGTTTCTGCACATAAGACAGTACAGCACCTAGAAGAAAACATTTCACATTCAATTTTACAATAAATTTCCTTGTTATCTTCACTTCTAATGTTTAAACACATCCTACGTTTCTAATGATGTAAGATAATTAAACATTCAGACCAAAGTCTGAGATGTTTTTTCAACAGGAAGATCTCATTTATGATAAAGGTTTCCTGTGTAGTTTTCTTGTAAACAAGGTTATATTTATATTCAGTGTTACTCACCAAAACATGCTGAGTGTATCCTTTAGGTCCAACATAAGTGTTGAATATGTTTCCTCAATCATAAAATATTTGCAAAGCTGATTATTTAAAGTATTTTAAATCTTGCATTGCTTGCAGTCTTCTTCTCTCCTGCTTTTGTTGGTGCATTGCTGTGTTTCTGGGCAGGTTCCTGCATCCTGTAGATCAGTGGGATGATGTGAAACCACTGGCAGGATTGTGTATCACGTCAACCACATGTGCACAATGTAGATCCACATGTAAAAACAAGCTACTTATAGTCAAAAACTCCACAGGGAACCTTTAAGCTACTAATACAAGACAAAAGATCCCAGTCTTTTAAACTACTACATATCTCTCCCTTTCTTCCTTCCCAACCAGACTCCTATGTCCCTCAACCAAGTTACTTCTTGCCTCCGGCTATAATCGTGCCTGTGGTTGTTGTGCTGTTGGCTGTTGTTCTGCTGCTCCTCTACAAACTGAAGACGAGGAGGAACTCTGGTTTGAACACCAGAGGAACCTCAGACAGCAGAAACATGGTGGTGAATTTCTATAACAATGTATGTCTCATTCAATTCAATTCAAAAATACTTTATTCATCCCTCAAGGGGGAAGCACATTTGCAAACAAGTACACATATACAATTCATTCACACACATTTAAAAATCTACAAAATACAAATATGACAATGTCAGAAAGAGTTTAAACACACAAGGAATAATGGCAGTGGCCCTTGTTAACATGTTAACTCTTACTGTTGGCAGACATTTTATTTTTGCAGTTAGGAACAAACAATCTCATGGCTGCAACTACTTCACTACTGTGTACAAAGTATAATTAAATAAAATCATAATTATTGTTAATAGACCTCTGGCCTGCCGAGTTGTTATCACTAAAATATCAACAAACAATTGAAGAACACAATATCTGGGCTGTTACCGTGGTTACTGCTATATTTTAGGTTTGATGTCATTCCTGTTTTATTTTCAGTTATCTTTCAGCAATGAGAACCGTCCTTCTGTCAGCAATGAGAACTGTCCTCCAGTCTCCTCGTGTGAAGACAACATCTACCAGAGCCTGGATCCAGACAGCAGCGATCCGGACCAAAACTACTCTGCACTCGCAGCAAACAAATGATGATGTTTGGATTTGGATCTGGATTCTGTACTGTGCAGGTTAACATGTGCTGCAAGATTCCAGTTTTTTCCACTTTCTTTCTTCTTTTTGTTTAATCAGCAGATATTATCTATAAACATGCTATTTTTCACCTCTATGCTGATGATACACAACTGATCATGTTTCTTCTTACTTGCTTATTCTGAAATGTTCATTCTGTCTTCAAAAATGTAGATGTTATTTGATATTGTTCTTCTACCCTTTGAGCCAAATCTGTCTCCTAGAAAATGTTCATATTTGACTAAATTGCATATTACAGTGCATTTAAAAAGTATACAGACTCTTTTTTCACATTTTGTTATGTTGCAGCCTGATGCTAAAATCATTTAACCCTCCTATTGTGTTAGGGTCAAATTTAACTGGTTTTCATGTTTAGATGTGTGAAACATACTTTTAATTTTTCTGATCAAAACAAGGCTTCATTACATCTTCTACAATGGCCTACTGAATATGTTACGCCCCTGAAATGGGGAGAAATAATCACAAGAGTGATACGGTAACGTTTCTTCAGTGAGAGCGTTTACTCGAATGAATAATTGAACATATACACAATCTACAAATAAACATAGGCTACCCTGCTTAACAGGCTGGTTACAGTAGCATACATACCCTATTCAAGTTACACAAATATACAGTATTTCTTTGAGACATAATTCCTATTCTCTCTACTGTTACTGGTAAATAATATACTGCTGTAACTCAGTAACCTCTCATAACCTTATAAAAGTTACTAAATAGACAATATAGAAAAACTGTGTAAAATACATTTACATATGTAGACAACTGGATTCACAAAATGGCGGAAGCAATTGGCGTAGTTACGGGTTGAACTCTGCTAACAAGCGGGAGCTAGCTCGCCAGACACTTTACCATACTCGGCAAACTTTACTTTAACTCACTTGAAATGTTACACATACATTCACTTGACACTCAAACATATTAGAAAATTTATTACAACCACCTTAATAGTGTCAAATGTCGACAACATACCTGAAACGGGGAGAAATAATCACAAGAGTGATACGGTAATGTTTCTTCAGTGAGAGCGTTTACTCGAATGAAGAAAACACCGCGAGTTCCCCTGGATACGTGGGTGGAGACAAAAGCAATTGATCTCACGCTAGTAGATTAAGACTACTTTGCGGATCACTGATAATACCATTATAGCTGAACCTCTGACAATAAAGGATGAAATGAACAATTCATCCAATTAATTAAAGACATTTTAAAATTTTAACCTCTTTTGACATAATGAATTCCTACTTTTTTTTAACCCATTTTAAACACATCTTATAAATTGTTTCTCATGACTATGATCTTTTTAACCTTATCACAGCATTTTAAGTGTACTGTCCTTTTTAAGCTTGTATGGCCCTTTTAGTGCATCAT
Organism: Thunnus albacares; assembly: GCF_914725855.1. Lineage (NCBI taxonomy): Eukaryota > Metazoa > Chordata > Actinopteri > Scombriformes > Scombridae > Thunnus > Thunnus albacares. Next base: position 34,662,345 of record NC_058110.1, on the reverse strand, counting down.
TCTTTTAACTTATCACATACTCCCCTACAAAATAAATGTCGTCCCGACATTAAACCAATTAATTAAACAATTTTCTCTCCTTTTCTTTTTTCAATCTCTCATGAGCTTGGCAATGAAGGGCTCCTGTGAGTTGGTACACAAACAAAGGTCACAGTCTGATGACTCAACAGTCCATAATCACAGGGCTACAGTCCATATCCGGTGACTGGCCAATGCATAAACTGTCTATCAGCAGTTTTTCAACAGTCCATTAGTTTTGCATGGCAATGATACACAGTCTGCAAATTGTCCATGACAATAGTTTTTGAAACAGTCCATGAATAGTCCATGGCAACGGTCTGTGTGAACAGTCTATGTATTGTCCATGGTGTTCGTCAAACTTAGTCAAGTCTGTAGGCTCATGGTTTGCTGGAGTCCATACATGAAGGGGGGCTGGAAGTAGTATGGCTGAAGGGGTGGTAGCCATGGGACCAGTCCTGATGCATGGTAGACAGGTAACATCTGAGTTGCTGGCTGGATGCTGTAGCAAGAGGGAATGCCAAGCTGATCGTAGGTCATACGTCTCGGTGGGTGTCTCTCTCTTTGTGGCAGCTGGTAGGATGGCTCCTCAGGTTCAGCAGCACTTGACGAGGGAGAGGCATGTGGTGAGTGTTCATCAGGCAAATTTCCAACAGGTAAGTCTATTTCCTCACCAGGCAGGTTTTCAGCAGGTGTGCTAGACTCCTCCAGCTGATCTTCCCCAGGAGACTGTGCTTGTGGTGCAACAGGAGCTGGCATTTCAATTCTCTCTTCCACTGGTGGGTGCCTGTGTTCAAGCGCCATCCTCGATTCACCCAAGGTTTCCTTTCTTTCTGCAGGCACTGTGGGGGCTCGGAGTGGCTCATAATGGAGTTCATACTCATCCCCGCTGTCCTCATCAGATTCCTGAGTTTGAGATGCAGGCTGGTGTTTCTTTTTCTGTGTCCCTTTTCCATTTTGTTAACTCTGGTGATGTCTCGAAAGGTAAGTGATCACAGGGCATTAGCAAGTTTCTGTGCAGAACTCTGGAGCATCCCTTACCCCTTTCTGGTCTCACTTCATAAATTGGCAGGTTAGACCCCATTCGTCTCACTACTGTGTGAACTGTGTCCTCCCAATAGTTCCGGAGTTTGCCTGGTCCTCCCCTGGGTGTCAAGTTTTTGATCAGGACGCGCTCACCGGGTTGTAGTGCTGAACTCCTTACTTTTGTGTCATAGTACCTTTTACTCCTTTCAGCAGCCTTTTGAGCATTTCTGTTAGCAATGGCATAGGCTTCCTCCATACCTTGTTTCCATTTCTCCACATAGTCTCGCTGGTCACTGGAGCCTGATTCTGTGTGCAGTCCAAAGAGCATATCAACTGGAAGCCTGGGTGATCTCCCGTACAAAAGATAGTATGGCGAGTAGCCTGTCACTTCACAACGTGTACACTTGTAAGCATACACCAGTTTGTTCAAGGACTCCTTCCAGTTTGATTTCTGTGCATCAGTCAGTGTCTTGAGCATCTGTAACAATGTCCTGTTCATACGTTCCACTTGACCGTTCCCCATCGGGTGATAGGGCGTTGTCCTGGACCCAGCCACTCCGCTGAGTTTCTGTAACTGACTGAACAACCGATTCTCAAATTCTCCCCCTTGGTCGTGGTGGATGCGAGAGGGGAAGCCAAACTTCAGGGCGAAGTCATTGAAGATTAAGTTGGCAGCAGTTTTCCCTGACTTTGATGTGGTGGCGTATGCTTGAGCAAAACGCATGAAATGATCAACAAGGACAAGGATGTACTCATATCCGCCTTTGCATCGGTCAAGATGGAGGAAGTCAACGCATATCAACTCAAATGGCTGTGTTGTCACAATATTTGTCAAGGGAGCTCTTGTGTCATGGCAGGGTTTTTTTTTTGTTTTAGACAAGAGCAGGCTTTAGTCACATAGTGCTTGATGTCTGATTGCATGTATGGCCAGAAGAAACGGTCACGTACTAGGGATACTGTGCGATCAGCGCCTTGGTGACCCATGTTATTGTGCAACTCTTCCAACACCTTTCCTTTGTATCTTTCTGGCAAGACCAGTTGCTCATGGGCAGTGGTAGTTCTGTACAGAACGCAATCATCATCTATTGTCAATTTGTCCCATTCCCTGAACAAGCATTTCGTCTTTGGACTGAGCTCTCTCAGCTCCTTAACTGGTGGCTTGGAACCTGACAGTTTGCACTCTAGTTCAGGACAGATAACTGGATCAGACTCTTGTGCTTCTCATAGCTGTTCTTTTGGTATGGGGCTGATAGATGCAGTGGCTGGCTCACTTTCAGCTGAAACTGACATGGATATAGCTGTGAGTGACCAAGTTGCAGGGGACTCTTTCTGTACCTCAACAGCTTGGATGGCAGCAGTGATGGTGTTAGGTAGCAGTTCCTCACAATATTCTCTCATTAGTGACTCTACATCCAGCGGCATTCTCAACAAAGCATCCGCATCACTGTTCTCCTTCCCTGGTCTGTACTTGATTGTAAAGTGGAAATCAGCCAACTCTGCAACCCACCTGGAAGTGGTTGCGTTCAGCTTTGCAGTCGACAGGATGTAGGTGAGCGGGTTGTTATCACTATACACAGTGAAAGTTGGAGCATAGTACAGATAATCGCGGAACTTGTCAGTGATTGCCCATTTTAAAGCCAGGAATTCTAGCTTGCCTGCATGGAGGTGATAGTTCTTTTCAGCTGCCGTTAACGAACGAGAGCCATAAGCAATGACTCTAAGCTTGCCATCTTGATGTTGATACAGTACTGCTCCCAAACCTTGGTGTGATGCATCAGTGTGTACAATGAATGGCTGAGTGAAATCAGGGAAACCCAACACTGGTGGATGGAGCAGGCAGTCAATCAAATGTTCAAGTACCTGTTGGTGCTGATCTGTCCACTTGATCAGTTTATTTGAGGGCACAACATGACTCACTTTCTTTAGCCTTGTTTTTATTTCTCTGCTGTTGACAGAGACTTCATCTGTGTCTGTTTTTAGGAGCTCATATAGACAGCTGGCTTTTCGTGAAAAGTCTTTGATGTACTGCCTGTAGTAGGTGAGTAAACCAAGCATTTTCCTGAGTTGGCCCACAGTCTGAGGTCTGATATCTTTTAGTGCTCTAACAGCTTCGAAGTCGGCTGGATCAACTTTACTGCCCTCTGCAGATACTATTCTGCCCAGATAGCGGACCTCAGGCTTGAATAGATCACACTTACTTGGCTTGAGTTTGATGCCGTGCTCTCTGAGGCGTTGCAGCACTTTTTGTACATCATTCACATGGTTGTCAAAGGTTTTACTGAAAACCAGTGTGTCGTCCAGATAAGGAATGCAGATGTTATCCCAAAGCCCTTCCAAACACTCCTCCATACAACGTTGGAAGGCCGCTGGGGCGTTCATGAGGCCGAAGGGGATGCGAATCCACTCATAAAGTCCCCATGGGGTAACAAAAGCTGTCAGTGGTCTGCTTTCTTCCGACATAAACCCCTGGTGGTAAGCTTTCCCCTGATCTAAGAGAGAAAACCAGGATTTTCCACCTAAACTGTTCATGATGTCTTGGACCCGAGGGATAGGCTGACGATCAGGATGGGTCTTCCTGTTCAGGTCTCTGTAATCTATGCACAGCCGAAGGGTGCCATCTTTTTTCCGCACACACACAATGGGTGAGGAGTATGAGGAGTTTGACTTCCTGACCCAGCCTTGTGCTATTAGGTCGTGGAGGTAACCCTTCATTTCCTGGTACAGGGGGCTAGGGACTGATATATATGTGCGTTTGACAGGTTCAGTGTCTTTGAGGGAAATGGTCATATGCAACTTTTCAATACAGCCGATATCACTGTCTGACTTTGAGAAGGAATGACACTCTTCTCACAGGATCCCACTGTTCACTGGCACTACTTGTGGGCTTCATTCTGGTGTGACTCACTGTGGCTGGTGTTGCAACTTTCTCAAATACCTGGGCGGGCAGGACTGTCATAATGGTTTGTACTGTGCCAATTAATGTGCGCCCTGGCAAAACAATGTCATGGTCAGTTGGGTTAGAAACATCAATTGTGATGACTGGGAATACACCTTTCCTGACTCTGACTAGTGTGTCATAAAACTCAAGACCATCTGGCCATTGTGGGTTCAGGTCTGGCTGAAACAGCATGGTCATGTCCTCTTTGAAGGGCTGTGTAGCTACACGACAGTTGATTTGGATGCTGCTGTGTTTTGAAACTGCAACCTCCTCTTTCTTCGTTTTTACTGCATACTCATCTTCTTGCTCTGCGCTAACAGCCTGTATGAAAGCTCTCACTTTGTTTCTTTTGAGGCTTGGGAAAGCTTTCCTCACTGTGTGATACCGTTTAGTCTTTTCAGTCTTTGTCAGGATGTGCTCAATAACATTGAAACCTATGATGGGATGAGACAGGTGCCAGCCTTTCATTATAAGCACTGGAATGATCAGTTCTTCTGCTTGGTCAGTTTCAGAGGCTAGCCGGAAAACTGTTTCAATCCATCCAAGTACGGCATTTCAGTTCCGTTTGCGACAGTCAATGTCAAGTCATCATGTGAGTCAAGGATCTCTGAAACATCTCTCAGCCTTGTGGCTGGGAAGTACCGACACCTGAGAACCTGTGTCCCATAGAGCTTGCAGGTGGTGGCCATTTAGGTAACATTCAACAAGACACTGCCTGCCAACTAGCGAGGTGACTTTGCGGGGGTGGCCAACTCGAGGTAGGAGGGGCGGAGTATCAGCAATTTTCCCTTTGCAGGAAGCCTTTCCACCGGCGCTTGGCAGGTGAGTGCATTTTCCTTTATGCTCAGCCCAGTTTTGGTTTTGACATGTTTTGGAACAGTACAGTGTCTCTTTGCAGGATGAACATCGTTTCAATTTGTCAGGTGAGTCTGCACTGCCACAATTTGCACATTTGTGGGACTCTTTGCTAGTCACGGTTAGCACCCGTCCCGTGGTGGTAAACATTCCCTGTTTAAAGGAGCCTCCCTGGATGGTCTGATTCCTCTGATTTTGCATCCAGCCTGAAAATGTTCTCCACTTCCACATTGGTAGCAGTGCATGCAGCGTTCATTCGCTCCTGTCTGCTGGCAGACAAAACATCTCCGTGGAGCACGGACAGAGTGATTGGTGTACTGATTCGGTCCATACTGTGGCCGCATTGGAGCAGATGTTTGAGGCTGGTTGTAGCTGCTGTAATACTGCTGCGGTGAAACAGATGGCTGAGGGTCCCTATCAATCAATCAATCAATCAATTTTTATTTATATAGCGCCATATCACAACAGAAGTCATCTCAAGGCACTTTTCACATAGAGCAGGTCAAGACCGTACTCTTTAATATACAGAGACCCAACAATTCCCCCATGAGCAAGCACTTGGTGACAGCGGTAAGGAAAAACTCCCCTTTAACGGGTAGAAACCTCAAGCAGACCCCGGCGGCCATCTGCCGGGGTCTGCTTGAGGCGGCCATCTGCTTTGACCGGTTGGGTTGAGAGAGAGAAAGAGAGAGGGAAAGGGGGAGGGGGGACAGAAGAAAAAAAAATCACAACAACAACAACAACAAGCACGAGCAGCAACAGCCAGGGAAGGATGCCATCAGGACTGTGAAGGACCGCGAAGGTTCGGCCCGGGACTTAGCTTTTCCTGTGAGATGAGAAAGCACAAAAAACTCCGGGGAAGAAGCAAAGTTAGTGACATGCATTGATGTTACATGAATGCATACAGATGGAGAGGAGGAGGAGGAGAGAGGAGCTCAGTGCATCATGGGAAGTCCCCCAGCAGTCTAGGCCTATAGCAGCATAACTAAGGGCTGATCCAAGGCGAGCCTGGTCGGCCCTAACTATAAGCTTTATCAAAAAGGAAAGTTTTAAGCCTACTCTTAAACATAGAGAGGGTGTCTGCACCCCGGACTGAATCCGGTAGATGGTTCCATAGAAGAGGAGCCTGATAGCTGAAGGCTCTGCCTCCCATTCTACTTTTAGAGACTGTAGGGACCACCAGTAAGCCTGCATACTGGGAGCGCAGTGTTCTAGTGGGATAATACGGTATTATGAGCTCTTCAAGATATGATGGTGCCTGACCATTAAGGGCTTTGTAAGTTAGGAGAAGGATTTTAAATTCTATTCTAAATTTAACAGGAAGCCAATGTAGTGAGAAATGTGGTCTCTTTTTCTAGTTTTAGTCAATACACGTGCAGCTGCATTCTGGACCAGCTGGAGAGTCTTTAGAGACTTGTTAGGGCAGCCTGATAATAAGGAATTGCAATAATCCAGCCTAGAAGTAACAAATGCGTGAACTAGTTTTTCTGCATCTTTTAGGGACAGGATGTGCCTGATTTTTGTGATATTACGTAAGTGAAAAAAGGCAGTCCTTGAGATTTGATTTATGTGGGAGTTAAAGGACATATCCTGATCAAAGATAACTCCCAGATTCCTTACGGTGGTGCTGGAGGCCAGGGTAATGCCATCCAGAGTAGCTTTATCATTAGATAATGTGTTTCTAAGGTGTTTAGGGCCAAGCACAATAACTTCAGTTTTATCTGAATTTAGTAGTAGAAAATTGCAGGTCATCCAGGTCTTTATGTTGTTAAGGCATGTTTGGAGTTTGTTTAACTGATTGGGTTCATCTGGCTTCACTGATAAATATAATTGGGTGTCATCTGCGTAACAATGAAAATTTATGGAGTGTTTCCTAATAATATTACCTAAAGGAAGCATATATAAGGTGAATAGAATTGGTCCAAGTACAGAACCTTGTGGAACTCCGTGTCTAACTTTTGCCTTCACGGAGGATTCATCATTCACATGTACAAACTGAAATCGGTCTGATAAATAGGACTTAAACCAGCTTAATGCAGTTCCTTTAATGCCAATTAAATGTTCCAGTCTCTGCAAAAGGATTTGATGGTCAATTGTGTCGAATGCAGCACTAAGATCTAACAGGACAAGTATAGAGACAAATCCTTTGTCCGATGCAGTTAGGAGGTCATTTGTGACTTTCACCAGTGCTGTCTCTGTGCTATGATGCACTCTAAATCCTGACTGAAAATCCTCAAATAAACTATTGTTATGTAGAAAGTCACATAACTGATTAGAGACTGCTTTCTCAAGGATCTTAGAGAGAAATGGAAGGTTAGATATAGGTCTATAATTGGCTAAAACACCTGAATCAAGAGTAGGCTTCTTAAGAAGAGGTTTAATTACAGCTACTTTAAAAGACTGTGGTACATAGCCTGTTACTAAAGACAAATTGATCATATCTAGTAAAGAAGTGCTCACTAAGGGTAAGGCTTCCTTAAGCAGCCTAGTTGGGATGGGATCTAAGAGACAGGTTGATGGTTTAGCTGAACAGATCATTGAAGTTAGTTCAGACAAGTCTACTGGAGAAAAACAGTCCAAATATATGTCAGGATTTACTGCCGTTACCAAGGTTCCTGTGTTTGGGGAGAGAACGGTGCCTGTTGAGGGCAGGAGGTGGTTAATTTTGTCTCTAATAGTTAGAATTTTATCATTAAAGAAGCTCATAAAGTCGTTACTACTGAGAGCTATAGGAATACATGGATCAGTAGAGTTATGACTCTTTGTCAGCCTGGCCAAAGTGCTGAAAAGGAACCTAGGGCAGTTTTTATTCTCTTCTATTAATGCTGAGTAATAGGCGGCTCTGGCATTACAGAGGGCCTTCCTATATGTTTTAAGACTATCTTGCCAGACTAAGCGAGATTCTTCTACTTTGGTGGAACGCCAAATCCTTTCCAGTTTTCGCGATGTTTGCTTTAATTTGCGGGTTTGGGAGTTATACCATGGAGCTAACCTCTTATGTTTTATTATCTTCTTTTTTAAGGGGGCGATGGAGTCGAGTGTTTGTCTTAGTGAGCCTGCAGCACTATCAATAAGATTATCAATTTGGGAGGGACTGAAGTTAACATAAGAGTCCTCTGTAGTATTGAGACATGGCAGTGAATTCAGTACTGACGGAATTGCTTCCTTAAATTTATATACAACACTATCAGAGAGACATCTAGTGAGGACATTTTTGTCTAGTGGTGTGTAATCCAGTAATAGGAATTCAGAAGTTATTAAAAAATGATCTGATAAAATAGGATTTTGTGGAAAAATTATTAAATGTTCAATTTCAATCCCATAAGCCAGAACAAGGTCTAGGGTGTGGTTAAGACGGTGAGTGGGATTATTTACACACTGAGAGAAGCCAATTGAGTCTAATAATGAGGTAAATGCAGTGCTGAGACTGTCATTATCAACGTCCACATGAATATTAAAATCACCTACTATAATTACTTTATCTGTACTAAGGACTAAATACGACAAAAACTCTGAGAATTCAGGTAGGAATTCAGAGTACGGGCCAGGAGGACGATACACTATAACAAATAGAACTGGCTGTAAAGTTTTCCAGGTTGGCTGAGAGAGACTAAGAACAAGGCTTTCGAATGAGTTATAATTAAATTTAGGTCTAGGGTTGACGACCAGGCTTGAGCTGAAAATGGCCGCAACTCCTCCTCCTCGGCCAGTGCCCCGAGGAATATGAGTATTAATATGACTGGGGGGAGTGGATTCATTTAGGCTGACATATTCTTCATGACACAGCCAGGTTTCAGTGAGACAAAATAAATCAATATGATGATCTGAAATTAAATCGTTTACTAAAACGGCTTTAGATGAAAGAGATCTAATGTTCAAGAGTCCACATTTAATTATCTTATTTTGTTGTACTATTGCAGTAGTGGTTTTAATTTTTACTAGATTTTCATGAATGACTCTTCTTTTGTTTACTTTGGATTTAATTGATTTATGTGGTCGGGGGACAGACACAGTCTCTATGTGGTTTTGGGTGGGTAACTGCTCTAATGGAAGCGCAGAGAAGCATGTAGGACTGCAGCTCTGCCTCCTGGTCTCAACTCTGGGTTGTCATGGTTTTGGTTTACTAATAAACTCAGCCATATTTCTGGATATGAGAGCAGCTCCATCCAAAGTGGGATGTATGCCGTCTCTCCTAATCAGACCAGGTCTTCCCCAGAAAGTCTGCCAATTATCGATGAAGCCCACATCGTTTGCTGGACACCACCTCGACAACCAGCGGTTGAATTGTGACATGTGGCTATACATGTCATCACTGGTCAGATTAGGCAGCGGTCCAGAGAAAATTACGGAGTCCGACATAGTTTTTGCAAATGTACACACCGACTCAACATTAATCTTGGTGATCTCCGATTGGCGTAATCGGGAGTCATTACCGCCGACATGGATGACAATCGTACCATATTTACGTTTATTCTTAGCCAGCAGTTTTAAATTTGACTCAATGTCGCCCGCTCTGGCCCCAGGAATACATTTAACTATAGCTGCTGGTGTCGCTAACTTCACGTTTCTGACTATGGAGCTGCCAATAATCAGAGTTTGTTTCTCAGCGGGTGTGTTGCTGAGTGGGGAGAACCTGTTAGAAACATGAACTGGTTGGTGGTGAACCGTGGGCTTCTGCTTAGGGCTATGCTTCCTTCGGACAGTCACCCAGCCGCCCTGGCTTCCCGGCTGCTCGGGAGCTGCCGGGGGAGTGGGAGCTACACTAGGTCGGCCCGCACCGGATACTAGGGGCTGGCTAACTATATTAGCAGCTGATTGTTTTTCCATGGTGCGGAGCCGCGCTTCCAATTCACTAAGCCTTGCCTCCAGTGCTGCAAATAAACTACACTTATTACACTTACCACTATCACTAAAGGAGGCAGAGGAATAACTAAACATTTGACACACCGAGCAAGAGAGAGCAGGAGAACGAGAGGGAGAGAGAGAAGCCATCGCTAACTACTTAGTTTAAGTAGTTAGCGATGGCTATCTGGCCTAACTGCAGGTGGGGCATAGGACTGTGGCTGGAACCTAGTCTGATGTAAAGTTTCTTTGATCTGGGCTATCTCTGCACTGAGACCTTTCAGAGAAGCTACACCTGTCTTAAGCTCTTGTATCTCTGTTAACAGTTCTGGGGAAATCCCTGTTTTGGTTTCCTTCACAGAGCACTTAGCAGGTGACCTATCTTCTGACTGCACAACACTTACACTTGTGGCTGACTGTTGGTTGCTAAACTTCCTTTTGTTTCTCCTTTCAGCCTCATTAGCATAGGCAACATTTAACCTCTCTAGCAGAAGCTCATCTGAGGTCTCAGTATCTAATAGGAGAGGCTGCATGTCTATCCTGATACTTTCATTCTGGAGACCAGTAAGTAGTGTGTGTAAACACATGCGCTGAACTAACGCTGGATCATACTTAAGCCCTGATTCTGACTCTTGGGAAGCAAACAGTACTTTCTGCCTCAAGTCTAAAACTCGCATGAGGAAAGTCTGAGGAGTGTCTTTGCTGTTCTGTGCTTCAGAAGCTAGCTGCTTGTGGAGCTCTGTGGCGCTCTTTTCTTGGAAGTGGGAGCGCAGGATGCGTCGGAGTGTGGGGAGAGTCAGGTGGGGCTTTCCTTCCAAATAGCTGCGTAACTGTGAGCCGGGAGATATAGCTCTAATTACAGCATCTACTATTTCTATTTCAGGATAACCTCTGTTCAGCCCATTCTCAATCTGATGAGCAAGGCTAGAAAATGTCAATATATCTTTCTGGCCTGCTTCGCCTATTTGACCTGAGATTTTGAAATCTTTGCGCCAGCAGGGGCTCGGCTGCTGCAGCTGAGCACTGACCGGGGGCTGCATACTGACTGGTGGGCTGACAGTAGGTTGGGACTGGCACTGAGACTCATACCCAGCAGCATTAACAGGGATGGACTGCTCAGTTTCCACTCCTTTGCATTGCTTTACAGTTCTCTGCTCCTCTATTTCTCTCTGAGTCCCTGCCCTTTCCACATTCTCCTCAGCCCATGGCCAAACCTGCAATTTTGTCTTTTAGCAGCAACAATTCTGACATGCCGTCATCTTCTAACTCTGCCACTTCTTCTCTTTCAAGATACTTCATTACATGAGTCACTAGTGATATGCGGGACTTTCCTTCAACATTTTCTCACCGCTCTCCTGAGATGTTAAGAAAATCACAGACTCCGAGCAAATTTTCTCTAGTCAGGGTATGTAGTTCTCCTACAACCTCTTCCTGTAGCTCTTCCAAGGCTGTCATCATGTCGACAGGGCAGGAGCAACTTTTACTGTGCAGGAGTTGACTCTGAACTGGATGGCCTTTAATGTCCCTGATGATCTCTGACTGGCCTCAGGTGACATGTACTTAACCACCAGCTTCCAGCTCTCCTCGAACAGCAACACGTTCCTCACTACCACCTGCCTGGGTTGTATTGTGGGGGATCTAGCTACCACAGGATTCGGCCGCCAGGTTGTGGACACCGGACATCCAAGGAGCTATCCCAGCGGTGCCTCCAAAATGTTACGCCCCTGAAACGGGGAGAAATAATCACAAGAGTGATACGGTAATGTTTCTTCAGTGAGAGCGTTTACTCGAATGAATAATTGAACATATACACAATCTACAAATAAACTTAGGCTACCCTGCTTAACAGGCTGGTTACAGTAGCATACATACCCTATTCAAGTTACACAAATATACAGTATTTCTTTGGGACATAATTCCTATTCTCTCTACTGTTACTGGTAAATAATATACTGCTGTAACTCAGTAACCTCTCATAACCTTATAAAAGTTACTAAATAGACAATATAGAAAAACTGTGTAAAATACATTTACATATGTAGACAATTGGATTCACAAAATGGCGGGTTGAACTCTGCTAACAAGCGGGAGCTAGCTCGCCAGACACTTTACCATACTCGGCAAACTTTACTTTAACTCACTTGAAATGTTACACATACATTCACTTGACACTCAAACATATTAGAAAATTTATTACAACCACCTTAATAGTGTCAAATGCCGACAACATACCTGAAACGGGGAGAAATAATCACAAGAGTGATACGGTAATGTTTCTTCAGTGAGAGCGTTTACTGGAATGAAGAAAACACCGCGAGTTCCCCTGGATACGTGGGTGGAGACAAAAGCAATTGATCTCACGCTAGTAGATTAAGACTACTTTGCGGATCACTGATAATACCATTATAGCTGAACCTCTGACAATAAAGGATGAAATGAACAATGAATTAATTAAAGACCTTTTAAAATTTTAACCTCTTTTGACATAATGAATTCCTACTTTTTTTTAACCCATTTTAAACACATCTTATAAATTGTTTCTCATGACTATGATCTTTTTAACCTTATCACAGCATTTTAAGTGTACTGTCCTTTTTAAGCTTGTATGGCCAAGTGCATCATTCTTTTAACTTATCACAAATACATTTTCTATTGTTAATGTATTTTAAATTTTAAGTGTTGATACTGAACATATGAGTGAAATGTTCAGAGACAACGTACCTGGTTGTTTTTTTTCCACCAAAATATCTGATGTTGCAGTAAAATCTCTGCTGGTAGAAACTCCAGCAGTATGAAAGTGTTTGTGGTTGTGTTCAGACTCTGGCAGCACTTGGTTCAGGTCAGAGAAAGATCCTGGTCTCTGTTTAATACAGAAAAAAATCTGCAGTGACTTGAAGCTCAACATGTTTATGAACATTTAAGCCACGGCAGCATCTTTCACTAACCTGAACCAAACCTGAACACACACAGGACTCAGGATGTGAACCCAGGTCTCTGCTGTCACAGTCCTGCATCTTGTAGCCCCCCATCCACCCCGACCTCCTCCCTCCCACTGCAGAGACACATAGAAATGTAGCTTCATTCATTCAACAAACCTCACTGTGAACATCATCCAGACAGAGATTATGTTTCATAAAGCAGCAACACTGTGAAACAGTTTAGTCGTATATTGAAGGTCATTTCTAGGAGACAGACTCGTTTTGAGCAACACATGAAGAAGTCAGAGCAGCTCAGTTTTTACTTAATGTATCAGACCAAGTCACATTTTCTAATGAAAGCCAAGAGAATCCTGATTTCTATTCAGTTGAAAATACTTTATTTGTCCCTCAAGAGGCAATTTGAGGCAAACAAGTACACATATACAATTAATTTACACACATGAAAACAATCTAAAAAATAAAAATATGACAGTGTTAGAAAGAATTTAATGGCAGAGGCCGGTCTGTAGCTGGTCAACAATATCCAACACCACAAAGGCCCATATTATGTCAGAAGAATCAATCATACATGAGGTAAACTGACCATTTCTTGTACTGTTCATAAGTCTGATGGAATAGAGCCAAACTTCCTTCCGTTTGTTTTACATGCAGGAGATATAAAACACATTCCTGATGGTATCAGGTTAAAGTAGTCATAGAGGACATCATGTGTGTGGTTGCTGACAATCTTCTCTGCTTTGTTGAGGACTTATTCAGTATTAAGATGTAACAGGGATCTTTGTGTTTTGCCAATAATTTTAGAGCTGAAGTTAACAACATGTTGCAATGGGTTCTTGTTCTTTTGACAAATGTAAAAGGAGGAGTTTAGTTTACAGGACAGACACTACTGAGTCTTTTTCACAATAACATCTGTACTGTCACTAAATCTCAATGTCATGTCATTGTTGCAGCCAAGGACTCAGGCAGATGCAGGACTGTTGTGCAACTAGCAATGTCTTTATTTTTGCTTTAAACAACAAAAACAAGGCAGTCTATGCTCACTCTTACAGTCTGGCAGCACACTTTCTCTGCTGCTAAAAATGATTGTCTTCTTCTCTTGGCTTCCATGACAACAACAACAACAACAACAACAACAACAGTTTTCTTCTTCTCCTTCACAATTCGCGTTTTCCGACTCAACAGCAGAACCTGGTGGCGGGAACCAGACAGTGCATCCACAGACAATACTGAATGAAATACAAACTCACAAACACTGTATCCTGGAAAGGCATTTAGAATTATCTACATTGCCTGTGGACATGAACTTTTATGCAGTTTAAATTTAACCCATTGGATTAATTACATTCTGCAAATTAACCTGTTAAAATCAACTAAATTACAAAAGAAAATAAATTGGGGGGGTCTCTGATTTAACAGTAGGGAATGCCCTCATTAACAAATATAAGATATCTTACTGATATCCACTGACCCCTCACATCATCAAACACAGTTCCCAAGTATTTGTAGGTCTCGATGAGTTCAACACTTACTGAAGTCAAGAATGATTGTTGGAACTGTCTGTGTGTTCTAGTGAGATTACTATTTATTTAGTTTTGGACACATTTACATCCAAAAAAGATCTCAATCTTTAGACAGGACATGACTGCTGCTCCAGCAGCAATAAGACGGTCTGTGTCCACCATAGTGAGTCATTTTACAGACAGTATGTGTGTACCGTATTTCCTCTAATAGTGGCTGGTTGTCAATTAAAAGCCGGGTGGATAAACTCCTGATGCCTGTTATATAATGTGCATGCCAGTTAAGCATAAATAATAGTTACCTGGATGTAACTCCAGTTCTATGAGTACATGCGTAGCCCTCTAACCAACCAGCACAGAGAGGGGAGGGGGATGGTGGAGATGTGATATCATCTTATAAGGGGATAACAGTTCATATTTCAATAATACTGATGGCAGCAACACAACATCAAGATGAGTTACCAAGGTAACCAGAGTAACTTGGTTAAATTACTACTGGAGGAAATACGGTAATTTAAAAGTGTCTGACTCTGGTGCCTCCTAGTGGTCGTATTGAAAAAGACATTTACACACAGAGAAGTTTAACATTTGATTCAAATTGTTTTGAACGCTGCAGCTTCTTAATCTGAGCTGCTCATCTTTGTACCTTTTCCTGTTTGACATCACATGTTGCTTCACATGTTTTCTGGCCTGTAATCATTATTTGTCACTTTATAATGTGATATTTATGAGAAGCTTTTAATGAGGTTCATCAAAACTACTTTACTGAGTTGTTATGAAACTCTTCCTAAATTCACTTAAAGGACTCAGTTTCTTTGGCTGACAGTGTGGAGCTTCAGGAACCCAGTCTCTTTATTCAGAAAACCTCCTCTGATACTCTTAAATCATAGAATTAATATGCAGTTTCACATCTCCATTTTCATGGTTGACGTGCTGATCGTCCACATTTGGCCAGTTTGTACTGTAACAAACCAGTTTAGACAACAGGAAGCAGAACCCTCATGCAGACACTCAGACAGGCTGGTTGAGTGAAAGACAGTTTTACTTTTAAATTCAATAAACAGACTTCTAGTCGAAAATCTCAACTCAAGGCAGTGAAGCAGGAAGGCAGGTGACCACAGACACACAGCAGGTCAAACTGGATCAGCACAGCAGCTTTGCAACACAGAGGATCTGGAAAACTGATCATCATATTGATCAGTTCTCCTCACTGATCTGTTGGCCTTGGTGTTACTGTGGTGATTGTGAAGAGATAATGTCACACTCTGCAGTAGCTTTTGTTACACAAAAGATTATAAAGTTTTACTCCAAATAAACTGATGTGACTGGTCATCAATCACAAACAGACAGCAGGTCAAACTGGATCAACACAGCAGCTCAGCAACACAGACGATCTGGAAAACTGGTAGTGATCATGTTACTTTGCTTTGATAATTTAATGAAGAATTATATTTGAACAACTTTAGCAAGTTAAATTTGGTTTTACTGTTTTCTTGACTGAATCATTTTTATTTCACAACACACTAACATAATGAATTTCAAGTCAGTGTTCATGTCTGACACTTTCAGAGTTCTAATAAATGCTCTTGCTAGGTGTATTTCTTAGGCAAGTAGAGTCTACATATTTATAACCCATCATAAATCATAAATGTAGCTGTTTACATCATGTTTCTTCATTTACAAATAGCTGTGTTATTGTAAAACAAAAAAGAAAAGAAAAATAAATGAGCAATACATTTTAAAGCTCATGAGAAAACTTTGGTTCTGAAAATTGTCTGATGCATTTTAGAAATAAGGAAGTTTACTTTTACACAAAGAGGAACACACTCCTCTCACCAAGTCTCAGTTAGAGCCAAAATATCTCTCACTTATCTATTTCTATTTTTCTGGACAAACACGTCACTGAACATTTTCTTGTTGCTTCCTTCAATTTGTTTGATTCATGATTTAAAAATCTATTGGTAACACTTGACTTAAACATCGTCCCCACTTTTATCATTTATAAGTTGTATATTGATATTTAATAAATGGTTATAACTCCTGTTGGAACCCAGAAGTGTTTGCTGCTGTATAAACTGATAATGAATGACAATATAGTAAAACTCAGTTATAATAATATAAAATATGTCCTCATAGGAGAAGTTATAAAAAATAATGAGAATGAATCAAATATCTTTATACTTTATAACTATATATTAAATGTTTATATGTTGCTCATAAATGGGGTAAAGTGATTATTCTTATCTTCAGTCAGCAGCTTCATCATGAAACCACTGATCTACACACATTAATATTACACTTGTGTTCATATAGATTAGACTGTGTGTATGTATTTATTTAATCTTCATTGTTGGATATCTCCTGGGATATTATACAGTATGTAAAGATTTGTATAAGGTCAATATATTGTGCTGTGAGATGCTGGTGTGTTTACATACTGGAACGTTTGGTTTGTTGGTGTTTAATGTGTCTGAATAATTCCACAGAGGTCATATGGGTCAAATAATGGGGTCGAAAATAAAAATGATTAATTCATTAATGTACCCTTAACCACCATCATCATCCTCATCATGTTGCAAACACAGAGAGAGATAGAAAGAGGAAGAGGAAGGAATGTTAACTTAAAGCGTCTTCAGCTTCCTGATTAATCAGACATCATCTTGCTGCTCCTCTTCATTTTTCAGCAAGTTTTATTAAATTAGTGTTATGCATTACTCTTATTGGGTTTTTACTTGCAAAGCTCCTATTGTACTTACAGAAACATAACGAGTGTAGTTGTCGTCAACTCGAGTATTTCACCTGGTTCACTGTCTCTCCTCTGCTGCGCTCAGAGGACACACACACACACCGAGCTCTCAGCCTCGCCTGCGGTGAAACAGAAGAGAGGAGAGTTATTTACCTAATTTATGTCTACTCGTTTTATTTCAGCTCAGTGTGAGCGTCTACTGCATTTTGCTGTCATTTATGGTTGCGCTAAGTTTTATCTCCTCTCTTCTGATATGACCGGGACTCACACTTTTTATTTCTTTCCAGCTCTGTGGAAAAGTGATGTTTTCATATCACAGATGATGAACAAAGGCATTAAAATGTGTCTTACCGTTAAACATGAGACTCAGCTGCTATTAAAAAAACATAAGTAGTGCTGAGTATTTATAAAAACAAAAAATATCCAGACATAAAGCATGAACCACAGGCACATAATCTTTATAAACCATATATCCTGATTTGAGTGCAGCCCTGGAGCTTTTTCTTCTTTTGCCATGTTTTTCTTCCTCTTTTGTTAGTTTTCTGGGCAAATGTGGTCTTACATTTAAAGATGTAAACATTAAATAATCTGCTGGTTTTAAAGTCATGTCATCCTAGTGGATCTTATCAAAGGTATAATAGGTAATTATTCCACATTAAATGTCTAAAAACAACTAGACCTATGTTATATATGTTGTTGAGTTGTGTACTTACATTATCCCAAATGTTTCCAACAGTTTTCAAACCCAGAGAAATCTGTAATTTAATCAAAGTAACGGACCGTTTCATTTGGTCGCATGTCAATGGCGTCATACCTCCTCTACCAAAGAGTAAACACACACAAGATGCATACGGCGGCACTGTGTTTGTCCGCTACAATGGCGTCTACCAAAGAGTAACTTAAGAGTAAGTGTTGTCGTTCTTCCACACAAACTGTTATAAATGGACTTTTATTCAGTTTTAAGCCACATTTTCATGATAAATTTAGGTGGTTTTTAACTATATCTTTTAGCCAGAATAAGGATTTTAGTCATTGGACGTCTGGATCTTAAGTTATCAGAGAAATAAACTGGACAAACGTTAGCAGCAGCTTGGCTAACAGCCCCTCCAGGAAGTCCAGTGGTCACTGAACATCGTCGGAGAAATATTGATTTTTTTAGGTGAAACAGCTTTAATTAGTATTTTTAATCTGAGTGTATGTTTGTTTTTGGAGAGGAGGAGACCTCTGCGGATAATTTGGCTCCTTGGAGAAACCGACTGAACGTCTGGATCTTATGTTATAAGAGAAATAAACCGAACAAGTGTTAGCAGCAGCTCGGCTAACAGCCCGTACCGGGCGTCTGGTGGTCGCCGAACATCGTCAGAGAAACACTGATTTTTTAGGTGAAACAGCTTTATTCAGTGTTTTTACCTGTAATCTCCGGATCCGTTTGTTCTGGAGAGGAGGAGACCTCTGCGGGTAAAAACATCCTGAATGATGAACACTGGAGTAATCCTATCCCGTTGAAGTCAGTTATTTAACAATGAAGACAACAACTCCCATGATCCCTTGCTCCTTCATACCGTCATCACACTCCATCTTTTGCTATTGTTTTGAATGAACATATTGTGCATTTAAGTTCATCACTAATAATAAATGCAGTATTACAAAGAAAAAAAAAGAACTGTCTATCTGTAGCACAGACAGGGTTTGGGAAATCAGAAGCATTGACAAACGGACACATAGTTGGTTTTAATCCATTTTTTGTGAAGTAGTGTAAAGTAAGATGCTACCACAACAAACAAACTGTTGTTCAGAGCTACATTCACACATAGTTTATTGTACAAAAATGAAACTTTAGGCCTTCACTGTATTCAGGATGGGTTCCATCAGACTAAACCAAACACACATTAGCATTTTCACGTCATATCTCTAAAAACAAGCATTGATCTCCAGACAGAAGTTTGAGTCAAATTCTGACACAGAATTTGTTGCAAGGTGTTTTAAAAGTGCCACATTGCACCATTAGCACCTTTGTTCTTACAGCTTACAGCACAAAGGCAACATTACTCCAGTTTTATAAAAACAGTAAAACTGATCAAGCCTGAAACATGCAGATCCCAGGCTTTATAGACCTCATCTATGTTAAATTATTTTGAGAGACAGGTCATGTGGTAGATTTCTTGTAATAAATTTTAGTTTCCATTTACTTTTATTTGAAATGTAAATTGTTTGCAAGTTTGTAGTCATTTCAGAAATAAATGCACAATGGAGCACGTGTTCACTTGTTCACATTTTGTGGCTGTTTAAAGTAGTGCTGTCACTACACAATTCTTTAGTGCCAATTCTATGGCAGGTATCATCATGAAGTAACATTAAACTTAGTGAAATATTGTGACAACAGTCTGACTCAGTGTGACTCCTGGAGCCAATTGCCTTCGCAGTCCTGTTGGCATCCTTCCCCGGCTATTGCTGCTGTTATTGTTATTGTTATGATTGTTGTTATTCTGTCTGAGCAGCAGGTGAGCCAACTGTCAATCACAGCTAATAATCATCGTCCACACAGCAGACATCAAAGCTACTATAAGTCTTCAAATCGTATTAACAGAGCAATAATTTCCAAAATGACCACCAGCACACTTATTAGAGGACCTGAATTTAGAGATTGAGACCAGAATGACTCATTGAAAACAATGATTGACTCCATATTTCCAGAGAGAAGTTGAGGCTTTTTGAATGGGAGTCAGTTGGAGCAGCTAGTGGCCGTCTGTAGCACTTTTATGTTCTTCAGCCTCAAGATGAGGCAGCTGCTGATTAGTTTAAATGAAATGCTTGTTGAACTGAGAAAACTACCTTTGTGTGGCCCATCGACAGCAGCGTTTGCTCGGCCAAAGTGACGCCTGTGTCCAACTTTCTATGTAAGAACACCCCAGTGGTGTCTAGACAGATGCCTCCTGATAGTGGAAACTGGAGCAAAGTGCATCAGACGGATTTAAAAGAATTAGAGAGAACACATATATTGCACATATCCAGGTGTATATTTATATTCTGGGGCTGTACTGGAATATCTTTGCATGATTTCCAGTTAAAAATTCCTTATTTATCTTCTACTGGTCCTTTAT
Source organism: Thunnus albacares (assembly GCF_914725855.1). Lineage (NCBI taxonomy): Eukaryota > Metazoa > Chordata > Actinopteri > Scombriformes > Scombridae > Thunnus > Thunnus albacares. The sequence goes on along the minus strand of NC_058110.1, from coordinate 34,642,363 downwards.
GCAGCCCCTCAGTTCAGCCTCTGTCTCAAACAGGCCGTTTTAGCTCCTGTCTCTTTAAGGTCCGCCTCCTGATGAGCCCACTCTGTTCTGATTGGTCAGCTTCAGGAAGCTTCCTCTGGCTCCAGAGGCTACGTAAACAAGCTATAGTAGCAGGATTTCACTTCTTTTTCTCCTTCTTTACTCCAAATGTCAACTTCTCAAATCCATCCGTACATGTTGGAGCTGAATCAGATCTGAAATATGAGAGTGGGCAATGTGAACAACACATGGAAACACGTTAGCAACCACCTTAGTAACAACCTTAGTAACAACGTTAGCAACAAAGATTACAGAACAGACGCACATATGTGAACATGGGATGAGCTGACGTCATCTTGTCAGGAAAGTAAAAAAAACTTGGCAAATGCAGAGCAGGGCAGCTGAAACCTGGGCTTTGTCTTACAGGCAGCATTGACATATGTCAGCGGTATCGGCCAATAAAGGCTTTAAAATGAAATATTGGCATTAGCCAGAAATGAACATTTCTGCTGATATGACAGGCTGATTTGTTGCCTTCTCCTCTGTCACCTCGCTGTGAAACAGTCCATGGAGGAGCTGCTGTGTTCAACTGCAAAGATAGGAAACACCTCGGCTGACAGGATGTACCACTCTATTTGAAAAAACTTCTACTTTTCAGTTTATACTGGCGATTGGCAAACAGCATATTAGGTACATTATTGCCACCTGCTGCTTTGGAGTGTGGACCAGAGATAAAATCCGACCCATCAATCCTGTCTGTCTAATAAAATCAAAAAAACTGCTTGACCCACTCGGCAAGTTCATTAAAGTTTTAATGCTGAGCTCCTGAACTCCAGTCCCCCTAAATTCTTCCTTCAGATATTGTCTTTCTTAATCACACTTAGTACAATCTATGAATGTATGTGTAATAGTCTCCTCAGCCAGGTGGAAAAAATGTGTGCATATATTGGTATCAGCATCATATCGGCATAAATGAAATGGAAAATATCGGCATATCGGACCAATATTGTGCATCCCCAGATATAAATGACAGAAAAACAAAATAAGCTGAAAACGAACCCTTTAATCTAAACTGGTTGAGAGTGCTGACATTCACTAAACTTTTACTTTGCTTCATTCAATTTAATATAAAAGGTTTAGGATTTAAAGTGACTTCAGTCAGAGCTGTTCTTACTGCACATCAAAACAGCTGCATCATGAATTTTACAGTTTACTTCTCCCAGAACTGCTGCAAGTGGTGTGAATGTTGCTGCTGCACAGAGCCTCGTGCCTCTAGAGGTCCTGCAGTCTTTCACTGTTTTCTTCACTGAATCTTTTTTTATTTCCCAACAAATTTCAAGTCAGCTTCAAGTCAGTGTTCATGTCTGACACTTTCAGAGTTCTAGTAAATGCTCTTGTTAGGTCTATTTCTCAGGCAAATAAAGTCTACATATTTATAACCCATCATAAATCTCAAATACAGCTGTTCACATCATATGTTTCTTAATTTACAAATAGTTGTGTTATTCTACAGAAAAAGAAAAAGAAAGAAAAGAAATGAGCAATATATTTTAAAGCTCATGAGAAACCTTGAGAAGCAAATTGAAGGGAACAAACACATTCATTGGTGTGAGTTAACACTCAGGACACTTTGGTTCTGAAGGTTGTCTGATGCATTTTAGAAATAAGGAAGTTTACTTTTACACAAAGAGGAACACACTCCTCTCACCAAGTCTCAGTTAGAGCCAAAATATCTCTCACTGATCTATTTTTCTTTTCTGAACAAACACTTCACTAAACATTTTCTTATTGCTTCCTTCAATTTGTTTGAATATCTGTTGGTAACACTTGACTTTAACATCGTCCCCATTTATCATTTATAAGTTGTATATTGATATTTAATAAATGGTTATAACTCCTGCTATTTATTTAATCTTCATCGTTGGATATCTCCTGGGATATTATACAGTATGTAAAGATTTGTTTGAGGTCATATAATGGGGTCAAAAATAAACTTATTCATTCAGTAATGTACCCTTAACCACCATCATCATCGTCGTAATGTTGCAAACAGAGAGAGAGAGAGAGAGAGAGAGAGGAAGAGGAAGGAATGTTAACTTAAAGCATCGTCAGCTTCCTGATTGATCAGACAGACATATAGAGGCAGTTCTCTGACAGTTTGATGATTTTCTGCATCAGGATCAAACTCAGAATGAATATCCACCATGTTCTGTTCTTCTGCTTCTTATCAGGTGAGGACTGATTACCTGACTGTGTCTGTAAAGCTGCAGCACAAACTGCTTCTGGACATTCATTGTGTTCATTTTAACAAATGTCAGATTTGTATCACACAAGTTTTCATGTTGCTGTCAAGTTAATTCGTTTTCCTGTCGTTCTCTAAATTATTCTGTTACTAATTACAACATCTCTATAATCTAATCTTGTAATTTAACTAAACTAAATGTAATTTAACAATACATATAAACCACCCATCATGAATATTTGTTGCTCATTAATGTGTTTGATATTAGAAAGTATGAACGCAAAACATTGAAAAACAGACGTTACACAGAGACACTGTGACTACAACTGCAGCTACAAGTAGAACAACAGCAACTGCTGTACAGTCAGTGAAAACTTTGCTAATGGCTGCCTCTGTATCATCTCTGCTTCTCTGTGAACTGATGGATTAGCCCTCATTAATCTGCAGTCTGTTTACAGTAAGTCTACAATACACAAAGTATTGATCATCAGTATTCACTGTTCATCTTTCCAACAGCACTGCAGGATGGAAACACTGGACTCGTCAATGCAATAGACCTTTATGCTGGAGCTGAAGGAGGAAGTGGTTCTATTATTTGCTACTTGACTTCATCTGGAAGCACCAAGTTCTTCTGTAAAGGAAAATGTAAAGAAGAAGACATTCTCATTAAAACAGATGGTGTCACAGCTCAGAGTGGCAGATACAGCATCAGATATGAAGACGGATCTTCTGGAAGAAGAATTGTGACTGTGACCATCACACAGCTGACCAAGTCAGACTCAGGACGGTACAGATGTGGTTTGGGTGGATCTTCAGCCCCAGATGATTACTCTGACTTTGACATCACAGTTATAGATGGTGAGTTTCTACTGAAAGTCATAAAACCTGATATATTTACTATGTTCATCCCATTTAATGATTCCGAAGCTTAAGAATAAATGAAGTCAGATAGAATTTAATTAAATTGTTGAAAGAATGTGAGACGTTTATGATATATTGACTCAGTGTATCAATGTTGGATGAAATCATTACTCCAGCAGTCAGACTGGTTGAACTGGGCAGCTCCCAGTGTGACTCTGTGGATCTGTGTAAATGTGAAGCAGGAAATATTGTGATCAGACTGCAGCATCTTACAGGAAGTACAGACAGTAACTGTTGATTGTTCATCTTTTCAGCTGCAACGTTGGGTGACAACACTAGTTTCATCCGTGCAGAAACTGTGGGAGGAAGTGTCACACAAGGATGCCTCAATACTGTCTATGGAAGCAGGAAGTTCTTCTGTAAGGATGAATGTAAAAAAGAAGAAGACATCCTGGTTGAAACAGAAGAGAACAGAGCTCAGAATGGCAGATACAGCATTGAATATACACAAGGATCTGTATTTGGACTGTATGTGACCATCTCACAGCTGAAGAAGTCAGACACAGGACGGTACAAGTGTGGTTACGGCAGAGCTTCGTCTCCAGATTCATCCTACACGTTCCAGATCTTTGTTGTTGATGGTGAGTTTTATATTTTATTTTCAGTCCACATTCTGTTCAATGAATATCAATTGTTGGATGGTTAAATATGAAAAGTTGTCATATTTTCATTTAAAATATGAAAGAATGAGTTTTGGGGGTGACCTGATAGCTGAGTGGTTATCACATGGACACTAACGCCCTGAGCAGCGAGTCCTCAGTTTGATTCCCAGCTGGCCGGACTGTCTGCTGCATGTCATCCCTCTACTCCCCACATGTCCTGTCTCTCTCCACTATCACTATCAAATAAAGCCATAAAATGCCCAAGAAATAATCTTAAAAAATGAATTTTGAATACAACATTTAAAGAGTGGATGGAAATGAAATGACAGAAACAAATATCTTATTTTTCGGGTTACAGCCAGAAGTTGATTTGTGACAACAAGAGGAGTGCTGAGGTTGGTAGAGTCATAGTAGTTGTCCAACCTGGGACCTTTTCTATATTTCTATTAACATTAGGTAACATAGAGAAGAACGGTTCCTCAGGTTCCTTAATGTTCAAGACATCATAGTCTAAAATGTTTGTAAAGATGAAACTCATTTGTAGAGTCACAAAGTAATCTAATGTAAAATGTGTTGCCTTTATAATGTTAGTTTTTAAATTTACAACAATCAGTTTGTACGATTTTTAAAAACCTTTTCAGACATTTGTGCTTTTATGTTTAATGTCAGAAAATCAACCTGTGGACGTTATTTTCTTACTCTTCTGTAATCAAAAATCAAATAACAATAATTTCTTGTGATTAACAGAACAAACTCACTTCAAATATTCTTAATCATTTACTTCATTAACATATTTAATACTGCGTATTTCTTGTGTATGTGATGGATGCTGTGATAAATTTCCTTGTTATCTTCACGTCTAATGTTTAAACACATCCTACGTTTCTAATGATGTAAGATAATTATTAACATGTGATGTCAGCACATGACAAGTCAAGAAACATTCAGACCAAAGTCTGAGATGTTTTTTCAACAGGAAGATCTCATTTATGATAAAGGTTCCCTGTGTAGTTTTCTTGTAAACAAGGTTATATTTATATTCAGTTTTACTCACCAAAACATGCTGAGTGTATCCTTTAGGTCCAACATAAGTGTTGAATATGTCTCCTCAATCATAAATATTTGTAAAGCTGATTATATTAAGTATTTTAAATCTTGCATTGCTTGCAGTCTTCTTCTCTCCTGCTTTTGTTGGTGCATTGCTGTGTTTCTGGGCAGGTTCCTGCATCCTGTAGATCAGTGGGATGATGTGAAACCACTGGCAGGATTGTGTATCACATCAACCACGTGTGCACAACGTATATCCACACATAAAAACAAGCTACTTGTGGTCAAAAACTCCACAGGGAACCTTTAAGCTTCTAATACAAGACAAAAGATCCCAGTCTTTTAAACTTCTACATGTCTCTCTCTCTCTCTCTTCCTTCCCAGCCATCTCTGAGGTTTCTCGCCCAGGTTACTTCTGGCCTCTGGTTGTATTCCTGCCTGTGGTGTTTGTGCTGTTGGCTGTTGTTCTGCTGCTCCTCTACAAACTGAAGATGAAGAGGAACTCTGGTTTGAACACCAGAGGAACCTCAGACAGCAGAAACATGGAGGTGACTTCCTTTAACTCTGTATGTCTCATGTTAACTCTTACTGTTGGCATTTATACATTTTATTTTTGCAGTTAGGAATAAACAATCTCATGTCTGCAACTACTTCACTAGTATGAACAAAACTATAATTAAATAAAATCATAATTACTGTTAATAGACCTCTGGCCTGTCCAGTTGTTATCGCTAAAATACCATCAAATAATTGAAGAACACAAGATCTGGGCTGTTACCGTGGTTACTGTTATATTAATTGATGTCATTACTGTTTTATTTTCAGTTATCTGTCAGCAATGAGAACCGTCCTCCAGTCTCCATGTATGAAGACTCTGTCTACCAGAACCTGGATCCAGACAGCAGGGATCCGGACTAAACCTACTCTGCACTCACAGCAAACACATGATGATGTTTGGATTTGGATCTGAATTGTGCACTGTGCAGGGTAACTTGTGCTGCAAGGTTCCTGTTTTCTACTTTCTTTCTTTTTTTTGTTTAATCGGCAGATTTTATAGCATGTTTATTATCTATAAACATGCTATTTTTCACCTCTCTGCTGATGATACAGACCTGATCATGTTTCTGAGAATGTTCAACTTCTTACTTGCTTATTCTGAAATTTTCATTCTGTCTTCATAAATGTAGATGTTGTTTGATATTGTTCTTCTACACTTTGAGCCAACTCTGTCTCCTAGAAATTACATTCATGTTCGACTAAATTGCAACAGCACATGTTTTGTTAGAAACGTAACGCTGCTGAATCACATTTTCTCTCAAAATGATGAAAAAATATTGTTAATTCATGTATTTAAATTGCAAAAATGTTATAGTTAATGCATGAATAAAATGTTCAGAGACAACGTACCTGGTTGTTTTTTTCCCCAACAAATATCTGATGTTGCAGTAAAATCTCTGCTGGTAGAAACTCCAGCAGTATGAAAGTGTTTGTGGTTGTGTTCAGACTCTGGCAGCACTTGGTTCAGGTCAGAGAAAGATCCTGGTCTCTGTTCAATACAGAAAAAAGTCTGCAGTAACTTGAAGCTCCACATGTTTATGTACATTTAAGCCACAGCAGCATCTTTCACTAACCTGAACCAAACCTGAACACACACAGGACTCAGGATGTGAACCCGGGTCTCTGCTGTCAGAGTCCTGCATCTTGTAGCCCCCCATCCACCCCGACCTCCTCCCTCCCACTGCAGAGACACATAGAAATGTAGCTTCATTCATTACTGTCATCATCATCCAGGCAGAGATTATGTTTAATAACACATCAACACACAAAATTAGAAAAAAGTGCTTCATGTGGCCAACCAACCCTGAACATAAATAAGTGTCTCAGTGTCTGCGTTTGGTTGAAAACTGCTAAACAGTTCTTTGCTCATTAAGGCTACGCCAAATAAACTGATTTGACTGGTCACCAATGGTTGTTGGTCACATAATCACAGACAAACAGCAGGTCAAACTGTAAAACAGCAACAGTCCCACTGAAAGCTGTCTTGATGTAAGGCATTAAAGGACCAGTGTTTAGGATTTAGTGACATCTAGTGTTGAGGTACCAGTAACTTAAAGCATAAAACTGTTACACATTAGCATTGACAGGATTTCAAAATTAAGTTTGTGTATAAATATATATATATATATATATATATATATATATATATATATATATATATATATATATGGTGTATGTATGTTTATATATATATTTTGTATTATTTTATGTTTTTAAAGGTACTTTTTACTGGACTGGCTGAGCTATGAAGATTTTCATTGAGACCTGATGATAGGCATATCCTCCTACTCTGGCTTCAGTCAGATTTGAGCACTGACATTGATACCATGGAGTAATTAAGGACTGCAATATTGTTAATAAAATTCACTTGTTCAAAATTTGTTTGTCGACTTCATCTTAACTGCACACTGTTACTATTTACTGCCTCTTTTTGTAAGATGGTGTTCTGTGTTTTAACACCTGTAGTCTGTTTGCAGTTGAGTAGTGACACAGTTGATACTTTATTCACTTGGTTCAGTTTGCTTTCACATGGTTATGTCACACATGGTCACATGTCAGCTGATTGGTCAGACAGATTTCTAGGTTGAAAGTTGGAAAAAGGACATGTTTACTTGGGAGATTTTTTTTTTTTTTCCTCTCTCGCTTTATTGTACAAACACATTTGGCGAATCCTGTCTCCAACATGGGCATGGAGCGCCTTCAGCAGCTTTGGCATTTCTTCTTTATTGTAGAGCTTGTTTGGGCTAAATATACAGAAGGCAATGTATTACCTTGTTGCTCCATGTCAACACTCCACTCATTTTGTTTCTGTGTTGCTAAATACCAGTTGCTAACGTTTCCGAGTTGCTTCTTTGCTAACGCTTGCTTCTTTGTTATTAATTACAAGTCCATAACACTCACCTGAACTACGGGAGCTGCTCCATCCCAAAATGCATGCTGGTAGTCGGGTCGGGTCTTGGTTTGTTCAAGTTCAAATGAACCACTCCAGAGTTTGTTTGTCACTGAGAGAGTCCACCTCCTCACTGAGTGTGACTGCTGGTTTCACAGCTGAACAAACAAACCGAACCAAGAGGGGAAAAACACTGGAGTTCCATTCTATCGGACTAAACAAGGCAGGTGGGATAACGCCCACATTTGAGGACAGCCACCTAACATCTTGACTGTAACGCTGGTTTTGAGACTGTAGCTGGTGTGGTGAACGATTCCCCTCAATGGTGGTTCCAGCCCTCCTTGAACAAATGCAGATGCCTATCGATTTGCAGAAGAAAGGTCCAGTGTAGTGCACATATTTGGATATCATTGTTGGATTGAGTAGGCCCTCTGTCTCCAGGTTGCAGAAAGTTGTATAAAACAGATCCAGCACTCCTCCAAAGACAGACATTAACATCTCACAATAATTGAACAGATTGACAAGATGGGTGTTTTTAGCCCAGATATTTAGGATGATGTAGGCTTCCATTAACACTGCTTACCTTACAAAGTAGTGAAAGCAAACTTTTAAAAAAATGGCATCCTGTACGGAATGAATTGTAGAACTACAGTGTCCTGCATGGGACAAACAGCAATAATTGCTAAATTATTGCCAAACATTACCAAACAAGGTAGGTGAAGAGGGGTCATGCTACCCTAACCAAAGACCATATCTATGAAGTAACTATCTCACTGGAACAGTTTGTCACACTTTATATCTCAAGAATCTACAAAACAAGGTTTTAAAAAGAAGCTGGAGGTGTTATTATATCTCAAAGACAGGCCTGCAAAATAATTAAGCAAAATATATATATTTTTTGTAACTTCTTTGCAATGTGTGTTTAGATGAACTGACATTGTGTTGTTTTATTTGTCAACCTGCTTAAATTGTTCTATTTTGATGTTTTGTATATGCATGGTATTAATGTCATTTTATTGTTGGATGGAAGTGCACACACTGATTACATGTATTTATTACACTTTTCAATATAATACACTCCAGTAAACCACCACCCACTACAACCTCAATAATAAACATAAAGTTGAATTATTACCTTTCTGGCAATGTCAACAAAAACTGAAAATGTATGAATGGTAAATTTTTATAGTGCCTTTCTAGTCTTTTGACCACTCAAACTGCTTTACACTACATGCCAACATTCACCCTTTCACACACACACTCACACACTGATGGCTAAGGACACTTCAGCATGCGGACTGGAGTAGCTGGGGATCGAACCACCGATTTTCTAGTTAGTGGACGACCCGCTCTACCTCCTGAGCCACAGCCATTGCAGCTGTGAGCTTCGTAAAATTTACAGCAGAGCTGTTGTATTGGATTTTATTTGATTTCAAGGTGTTCCTAATAAAGTGCTCAGTGAGTGTGTATAGATATACAGTGTCTGTATAATATTCACCCCTTTGTAATTTTTCATGTCGCTGAATCAAAGGCGATTTGTTTTTTGACACTGGTCAACAGAAACAGATCATTTAATGTCAAAGTCAAAACAGATCTCTACAAATTAATAACAAATACAAAATACATCATATGTTTTACTCATAAAATCTAAGTCAGTGTTTCAATTTCAACATAAAACATTCAGTTATGATTAAATTTCACAATTAGGTGGTTTCTCATAAAATTCAAATAATTTCAGCCTTTCTTTGCTTCCATACAGTGTTGGTCTGGTTGATTCATGTATTCATTCAACTGCACCTGCCAGTGTCCACAGTTTTTTATTATTTGCTGTCATTCAAAAACAGTTCAAGACAACTGATGAGGACAAACAGCAGGAACATATTAACATACAACATGATTTTAAAAACAGTAGCTTGGTGTTTATGAAATCATAATGAGGTTCAGCATTTGGCAAGAAAGAGGAGCTGTACATATTTTTGGTGGCTATTACTTGTCTATAGCGCCTCCCTGAGGGTAAAAGCACAAAGTGCTGGAAAGCTTTGTTCTTTACATTTCATTCAAATTTCTAATGTGGTTGCCTTTCCTATAATTTTAATATGTTTGATTAAGATTTTCATGTGATTAAATATGGTGGTTCACAGTTTTCATGTGTAAAAAAAAAAGCAATTTTTGTTCAACACAAAAAACAACAACAACACAAGGATTAAATGCAAATGGTTTTTAAAGTGAGGTGAATTTGTATCTTTTTTGCAGCTTGTCCTCCACCTGGTGCTGAGGATACACACCAGGGTTACAATATTCTTTCCCATGTTTGTATGCTTCTTTAAAAAGGTCAGAGGGCAGCTGTCAGAAAGTAAGTACATTTACTCAGTTAATGTGAGGTATTTGAGTGTTTTTATGTTCTGCACCTACTTACTAGACTACAGTTCAAAGGGGAAATATAACTTTTTAATCTCCTACATTTATTTGACAGTTACAGTTGATTTGCAGATTAAGATTTCACATACAAAACATAGTTCAATAAATGCATTGTTATTAGTATCAACAGGTTTTCCATTTACAAAAAACAAAGGATCCAGCGCAGCAGGGAGGCAGAAAACATGTAGACACAAGGTGAATTCCATCCTTGTATTTCAGAAAAAGGTTTTTCACCACACGACCTGATAGGTATCAGTCAGCTCTGGCTAACATGACACATATTCATAGCTTGTTGCAGTGATGATGCTAACACAGACTACACAAAGTTAGCTCTACATGTAGTGAAAAACTAACTGAATGTATCACAAACATCAACCAGCAGCACGGGTTAAAAGCACTGAAGCTCCCCTCACACATATATTTCAATTGAGTGGCGAGCAGCCAATGAGAACCATTTCAACTGCAGGGAGTGAGTATTGAGTATTGGGAGTGAGTATTGGGAGTGAGTATTGATTTTGAGTGCTTATATCATTGACTGTATGTCTATGGAAGGGTTTGAGACAGATTTGGGCAGCATCCATCCATAATGATTAATATCTTATTGAGGTGGCAGTGTGTCACTCTTTGTTTAGGTTTTTTTTTTTTTGCCCAGAGACTTTGTTACCACCCATAGGGAAATAGTCTTTCTTGTTGACCACACAAGAGAGGTCAATTAGAAACAAAGCGTTGAACGGGCCCTTGCGCCTCTGCGTACATCAGGCCGCAACGCAATTGAAGGGCTTCTGTCACGGGCATGTAGATGTCTTCAGACCCGGGCTGTTTTCAGACAGTGCAAGAAGGAGATAAACATCACTTCCTTTATCCACTATTTTGCCTGCTGCTGGGGCTGCTTCACCGAAATTTCGTAGGGGGCGCTGTTCAGCCAGTTTACATCACTGATGGAATATTGTCATGTAGACGTGTTTAGGCCGGGTTTGGTGCAGACTGGAGCATTTACAATAAAGTTATAGCAACTTCCTCTGTCATGATGAAACATCAAATCTCAACAGTGTGAGAATAAGTAACTGCAGCTGGACACAGAAAAATACTCATATATTTGAATGGAGAGTGTGAGCGAACCGCTAGGTGCTCGGGCCCTAATAAAGGAAAAACTGCAGTACAGAGCTACAAATTTGAGTTTTGATGGTATTTTTCTACAGCACTTTATCACTAAACTGTCATCCTCACTCCATTTTTTCCCTTCCCCTCATAGGTCATCCCCACTACTGAATTATACATATAAGACCTATAATTATTGTAAAATAAATGATAATAACACCAAACTTCATACAAAGTTTGTATATAATGTACTGTATGTATATAGGCCTTTCTGCTGTATCCTACAAAAATGAGCTGCATTCAACTCCCACACCAGTGGCGGCTGGTGACTCAAAAAATAGGGGAGGACAGGAGGAAAACCAAGATACCGCATCAAACTATATCATTGTCCCCCACCTGATGAAATCGGAGGGGGGGGGGGGACAATTTTATATGCCAATAAAACAATTTGCTTTTAAAAACAAAAACCCCTGAGTGGTGTAAAGGCTGCTTCTTAAAAGACATTTAGCATATACATGTTGTTTCTAAACAAAGAAGAGCTCATTTTAGCCATGGACTGGTTCAGATGTGTGATTTTACCAACAAAGTGATCTCTCTCTTGCTTCTTTTAACAACTTTTTCAGCACAGTGTCATAAGTCATTTATCAAAGTTTGAAATTGATACCATTAATGCCCTCAGAGGAGATAGCGTTTGTTTGGGGGCCAAAATTGAGGCAAAGTCTTATATTGGCAGGCTAATTGCGGACTTCCTGTTGGATTTAGGTCAGGGGTGTCATCATATGATTTGTAGGTCTTGATGAAATGAATAATTGAGTTTTGGTTCGATCTCTCTACGACATTCCTACAGGCCATGGCGGCCATTTTAGTTACATAGGTGGCGCTAGAGAGCACATTTCGGCACTTTAGGGGTTCATTTTTACATTTTATCAAAGAGCTCAGGCCCTAATTATGAAGGGTTATTAAAGGTATAAGGTCTTTTAAGGTTAAGTGACTGAGATGCAAGCACAAGAAAACACAAACAAGTCCACTTTAGTTACATACACATTTATTACTAATACTACAGCTACAAGTACTAAACACTACAACATTTTACAGACAAGACATAAGAGAGAAAGGGAAACTGGTACACAAGGCTATGGCTAGTGAATGATTGAAATGCATGATGCAGAGTTATCTATTGGGTAGTTGGTATGAGAGACCTGATAAACAGATGAGATGACTGTTACCTGAGAGGCAGTCAGTCAAATCAATGGTACAACAGCTTAGTTCTGAATTGCCAATAGAAATTACAAATCATGAAGGCACCAGAGTTTAAGGAAGTTGGTGAAGGTTTTGTACGAATACTTGCTCCCTGGGGTGGCTTCTTGCAAAGAATGGAGTCCGATGTGCTGGGGTGAAAAGCTGGAGTCTGGATCTTGTAATGATGAGTGAGTCGGCTGGTCCGGACTTGAAAAGTTTCCATTGGAAGAGAGCTCCTGGCTTATGCTCTCATGCTCTCTCAGGCTTGATCCTCAACTCATGACTCTACATTCTGAGGTTTCACCTCCTGTTGCTCTGATTCACATCTTCAGACTAGCAAACTGCAAGCTTTCCACCAGCATGGCAGAAAGCAAGAAAACCAACAACCAGCATCAAGCAGCCTAAACCTAAAAACAACTTAAAAACAACAGCGCAGAGTCTCAGATAAGACAATGTTTTAAAGTTTCGGTCTGCCCACCCAGAAGGTGCATCCTGGCCAATCCCAGGTGTTGCAGAGTTCTGGGGGAGCAGAGTCAGTCCCCTCCTGTCCACAGACAGGTGGGTACAGTTCCTGAATACGGTTACTCCAATAATCAAAGTATTTACAATTTAACAATTTCATGATACCTAATTTTGCAATTTCGATAGTATCTTTAGCGTTCTGAAAGTGAAACAAGCAGAATGGCACTAAACATGATAGTGTTATCATGGATGACGGGATTATGTTAGTGGTACCTTTCTTGTCTTAAAGGCAGTGGAATAAAAGTATAACTAAAGTACATAACAACACATATTGTGATATATACACACACATACTAACATACAATATTAATTGTCCTTAGACAAAATCTAAAACTACATTTGTAATTTCATGGGTTTTACAGTCTTGATCTGACTGCAAACAGAAGGGGTCCATGCCATTTGAGGGTGTGTGTGTGTGTGTGTGTGTGTGTGTACTTCCTACTTTTACTCCACATTTCAGATTCTGATACTGTACGTTTTACTTAATTACTCTTCATCTGACAGCTGGTGTTCATTTATGTCTTAAAATGTAATTTTTTTCATCCTTTTTTCCTTTCCTTCTTTAATTCTGTCCTTTCTTTACTTCTTCAAAGCATAAAACCCCCAAACTGGAGATATAAATTCTTAACCTGACAGTGAATTACTTTTCCTTTAAATGTTGGTATTTCTTTCTCTGTCATTTTACCTTTAAAGGGTTTCCTGTAGTTGGTATCTAAAAGCAGGTAGTCTGGAGCTAAAATAAAATGTATTAGGCTACATGAACTCAAGCTTTGCTAATAAATCAAATTTGGTCTTTTTGGTGACTGTAGGAGACCAGCAGAACAAAGGACCAAAGCATCCAGATAGGAGCAGACGAAAGCGACACACCAGTGTGACAACAGTGTAAGTGGACTGGCTGTTTTCATAAACAGTATACACTTTTAAAAAACAGTATTGAGCAATACTAGTAACAAAATCATCTAAGCTCAAAAGTCCACTTACTGGCCTTTTCAAAGCATTCAGCTGCTTCTCACTGTCTTCATTCATGTAACAAGCTGGTTTAGGTGTAACTGAAGTGTGAAACTTCAGCTACATGATAACAGGCGGTCGTATATTCAGTACAAAGGAAGACTGGAGTGGTGAATGACAGAACGTGTGAGTGTATGGAGGCAAAGAAAGGAGAATAAAGTAAAATAATTTGAATTTTATGAGCCAATGGGCCTCAGGCAAGCAGCACTCGTATGAACAGATCTGTTCCTAAAAGACATGTACGAGTGATTTCAGAGAATTTGTGACATTCACAGCAGCAGCTTCTACATTTCAGTTTCTAGGAAACTTCTCTCACAATGACAGCGGCCTTGTTGTCTCTCTGCAGCTGTCTGTTCAGCATCGTGTTGTGTTACAGCTGTAACATCACCTACTGTAGGCTGTAATATTCTCTCCTCTTATATCTCTGTGACAGTCACATGACGCCTCTTAGAAAAATGTTTTTAGTATCTAACTTCGTGTCAAAGTGTTCCGTCTTTATTTCTGTCACAGTACAGTGCTGCTCTGATGACATGTTGTTGTGTTAATATTTTCTAACTATTCCAGGTCCTCTAATACTGACAATCTTAAATGTATTATGTATATAATGTTATATATACATCTTATATACACACACACACACACACACACACACATATATAAACTGTGCAGCTTCCTCTCTACTGTGTGATTGATGGACATGTAATATGCACAGAGGTCACTAGAGGTCACTGTTGCATCACTTCTTACTCCCACCTGCATCCAGTTACACTAAGCACAGTAGTTCTGAATACTGTTTTTTCTGTTTCTGGAGTGTCTGATTCAATTTCACTACACTTCAGAGGGAAACATTACATTTTTCATTTCACTGCATTTACCTGATGGCTGGAGTTTGTGACTACAGATTCAGAGTTCTCATCCACTAAATACGAGAAACCCCAAAGTCCCCGAAATGTGAGATATGACTCTACTTTTTGGGATTTTCTTAAGTCAGTGGTATTTTAATTTCATCATAAAGCATTCGGTGGTGATTACATTTCAGAGTTTTGATTCATGCACAGTTTGAATTATACTGTGTCCACAGTGTTTTTTTATTTACAGACAGTCAAAACCAAATCAAGACAACTGATGAGCACAAAGAGCACGAACACGTTAACATATAATTTGATTTCAAAAACATTAAAACAATAAAAATAATAACAATAAAATAATGATAATAATAATAAATAATAATAATAACGGAGAAGAGGTGGGTGATTGTGAAATCATAAGGATGTTCAGCATTTGGCAAGAAAAACAAGTTGTTCTCATTTTTGATGGCTCTATAGTGCCTCCCTGAGGATAAAAGTGTTAATTGCAGATGCAGACGGTGGGATGAATCCCTCACAGACTGCAAACCTTTGCTCTTTATATTTCATTCATATTTCTAACACAGTTTCTTCCATGTCTTCTCTATAATTTTAATATGTTTATATATAATATAATCATAATATGATATAATCTGAGATAGTGGGAGAATATTGATGTTGAACAGAAGAGGCTCCAGGATGGAGCCTTGGGGAACTCCACGTCATTTTTGCTCAGACTTCAAAGGAACATCATCAGAGGTGAAGATCCCTGACAGAGGTCACGGGTCCCAGGTACACATCAGGCCAAACATCCAACCCCATCAAATGGCTGACAGGCAGGTAAAAGACCCATGAGTGTAGCTACTCTACCTTTCAGGAAGAGAAAACCTCAGGATGACAAAATGAGGAAAACCCTTGATGCACTCCATGTCTATCAGAGTTACACAAACATAAATCAACACAATGAAGATGGATAATACAAAGATAAAACAAAAACATGGCTATAGTCAGATTTCTTTTAAATTAGCAAACATCTCAATCTTCATTAAATTAGCTATTAGCTGGGTATTATGTACAAATAAAATCTCAATCGCTAATTAAAATAAAAAGAAAAGGAATCAAGGGTTACCAAATCAATGTGAAAGCTTTTAACTGATACTGTATAAATGTCATCTGAACTGCACCACTGCATATGAGTTATGAATACATTCATAACTCAATATCTTTCTTGACTGTACACAAAAATGAAGTTTTAAACACACTTTAATTTAGTTAAATTTTTGTTTATTTGGTATAAAGATAAGAGTGTAAGTAAAAACACGGGAAGAAATATACATTTACAAACAAATTAATAATTATGTTTTAATTCAGTAAAGCTACAGAAAACTAAAAATCATGGATCTGTTTCAGTTTTACATTCTGTTTCCTAGGAACCTACCTGTGGTAGGCTTATCTCAGACATTCAGCAACTTAAAAGTAAAAATGTCCTGACAGCTCTGATGGAGCTCAGGATTCATCCATTAGGGCTGCTTTATTACAATTCCACCATATAAACCTGGAATCTGTGTTTAACAGCTGAGTTGTGTAGATGTGCAGCAGAACACAGAATATTAATTACTGTCAGATCCTGACTGATCCGGTGTTAATGAAGTTACCACTGCTGTGCCAAGCATGAATGTGCACAGCCTCTCTCTCAGTTTGGAGACGCACTTATTATTTCAGCTGTTTGTTGCCCACAGCTGGCTGGATCATCAATACTGATGTTTTTGTGAAGCCCTGAATACATTCAATGACACCTGAACAACATTATTGTAAGATTCAGACATTAATCTAACACATTTCAGACCTGCCTGAGTCACATTAATAGATGTATTTTGACATTTGACATTTCAGTAGATTACGTTATAGATGCCAAATACTAGAGAAGTAAAAGAAGCAAATACACGAAAGTTGGTTTTGCTCTATGTGTGGCACCTTTGTTAATTAAAGATATGCAACATAAGGATTTTATGCTCTCTGCAGCTTTCATTATGGACCAATCTGTGTGCTGAAATGTGGAGAAAAGCCTGAAACACTGAAAACATCTCTGCTCACTCAGATGCAAAACAAGGGCAAATTGCACTCAGCTGCAAAACTGTATTGGCATGTTTGTGCCAGCATATCATCAGCGCAAAAGGGGGCATTCTTTGTGGATTTGGTCCTAAGAGTCTTCAGTCATGCTAGCAGCTCTGTGCGGCTGTACTTTAGCACAGCAGTGATTTCAGCTAAATGCTAATGTAAGCATGCTAACATGCTCACAGACACAATGCTGTTATGTAGATGTTTAGTAGGTATAATTTTTACCATGTTAAACATGTTAATTTTGCATGTTAGCATGATTTTATTTGCTAGCACTAAGCACAAAGTACAACTGGGGCTGATGGGAATGTTGTCAGTTTTGCAAGAGTTTGGTCAAATAAAAATTTGACCTGACGATGCTATATGAAGTCAGATGATCATCAAATTTAGTATAAAATGAATATCTGTACCAAACTCATGGATGTATAATAAGAACTTGATACGGTGCCGCTACTCAGCCTTGCTTCCATTTTGCTCTGTGGCCACTCATGGTAAGCATTTTCCCCACAGACCACCACTGTAAAAGAGACGTCTGTAAAACTGCTGACAGGACACTTCCAGCTGCAAACAAGGTCAATTATAACAATTTCTATAATGAATTTTTGATCCATGAGGGTTTAATAATTGCAAAACTTTCCTCGAGCTGAGAAAAGCAGTTTAAAATCTGTGACATCATCACAATGTAAAGTCCATGGCTGAGCGGAAACTTGTGGGCGGGGCCAGCAGCAGTCAACTGCCCAACCCGGAAGTAAACCCGGAGGCAAGAAACTCTTTCAGCTCATGTACCAGACGATCAGTTCTCATTAGACTGAATAGGCTCCATCTTTGAGTCCATATCCAGTTCCTATAATACATCCATGACCGAATTACACTACAATTCATCTAATAGTTGTTGAGATTTTTTATTCTAAACTACAAAATGTCAAACCTCATGGTGGTGCTAGAGAGAAAGTCAGAGGATCACCAAAGTCAGTGGGATTCATCCTCTAAACATGAATATCTGAACATTTCATAGCATTGTTATTGAGATATTTCAACAGCCTTGTATTAGTTCTTCATCAGACGCCTCCTTCAGATACTGAGCACAGTAGGTCTTTATGCCAACATAAAGCTGGATTATGAATTTAGGAAAATAAAGATCTAGTTTCCTGTAGCTTTAACTTCCTGTTATCTATCTTTCTGTTCTAACAACATAATCTGACAAAAATTAAAAATCATCCTGAGAGATGAAAACTAGACTAATTACAGTAAAAAATTAAAATTAAACATGCAGACATGAGAACATTTCTACAGAGAAAGAGGAAACTAATTTAAATGTGAACAGAGAAACAGCTGATAGAAAACATCTTTCAATTCCTGATGAACACATTATATTTGCAGTAAAACAATAACATTTGTTGACTATAGAGGCATCTATCATGTAGAAGTTTAAGCATCATCAGACTTCTGGATTTCTGTTATGTGCGATATGTGAAATCCTGGAAAAATAAAAATTGAGAACCAGTCAAACTCCACATAAAGAACTATAGACATTACTGATGTATGAAGACCCAAAGGGTTCAATATTAAACAAATAAGATATTAAGTAATAAACAATAAAACACATAAATACAGATAAATATGTAATATGACCATTAAATTTTTAATAATTCAATAACTTTTCAAAATTTAGCTCATTATTATGAAATGTTATTTCTTTTCATAAGTACATTTATTACAGGTCATTTTCATTTTATCCCTGCAGTTTTTACATCATTTTTTGTGCAGGACAGAACCAGTCATGTGATTGGCTGTTCACTCATTCAGACCAAAGCAACAGCCAATCACAGAATGGACTCTGTCCTGTTTGTTGGTTGATAGAAAAGATTTTGTGATAAAAAATAAAATAAAATAAAATAAAAAGTAACATTTAAATACCCTCTTAAAACTAATTTCCTAGTTCAATTTTTAAATTTTAATTTAAATGAACACTGGAGTTTTAGTCCAGCTCAATCTGTGGCAGGTACTTGTCCCATTTGCCACCACTTTCCGAAAAGTATTTAGCAAGTTGATCCTTCAGTGTCCTGTCTCGTCTATCTACCATACCATCTGATTGGGCATGATATGGTGATGTGTGTGCCAATACAGTTGTGCAAATATGCTTTATGAGGTCTGACTCAAACTGCTGGCCTTGGTCAGTGTGAATTGACTCTGACAAGCCATGTTTTCTTATATGGTCCTCAAAAATGCACTTAGCTACAGTAGAAACATGCTGGTCTTTCAAAGAGAGGAGGTTAACATAGCGTGTGAAATAGTCCACCACTGCCAAAACATACCTGCTGCCCTGTGTAGCGACTGGTAGCTCTTTGATGTCCGCAGCAATCTTCTGAAATGGTCTCTCTGCTTGGATTGGCTGTAGTGGGGCTCTATTATCCATGTTTGACATGGCAAGCACTCACCACAAAACTTATGAATACCAAGAGTCATGTATGGCCAATAACAGATGCGTCTAACTCTTCACAATGTACACTCTGCCCTCAAATGGCCACTAAACTCATTTCCATGCAAACCCATCAATGCTGAGCAAATGAGACCTGCAATGACCATGCTGAGGCATTCATCCTCCCTTTGCTGTTCCTGCAGTTTTCCCAAGTCAATTGCCAGTGTGTGGCTGATTGCAGGAATCACTGAGGTGGTGTTGTTATCACCATCTCTGTCAACGTGGGTCATCTTGTCAGTGAAGTTGATGGTAGAGATGACACACTGCACAGCTTTGGTGAGGGTGTGTTGGGACACCTGGACATGGCATCTGTGGCTTATTATCTATGATCACTGTGAATGAGCTCCCAGCCAGGAAGTGTTTAAAATGCCTCACAGAACAAACAAAAGTAGACCATTTTCTCTCCAAAGGGTTGAGTGTGTGGCTTGCATAGGCAATAACATGCTTTTTATTGTCTTGACATTTAGCCAGCATAGAGCCAATATTGTCCTGTGAAGCATCTGTGTACAGCAAGAAAGAATGCTTGAAGACGGGGTGTGCCACAATCGGTGGGCTAGTGAGGGTGTGTGGACTGGGGGAGCCGGGAATCGAACCACTGATCTTCTGATTAGTGGATGACCTGCTCTACCTTCACAGCCGGGAAGGCTGTGGTGACGTGAGGTGAGGTGAGAGCATTTAGTGGAGCACAGTCCAATAAAAGCTGCAGTATGGAAGAAGGTATGACTCTTTAATGGTGGCTGCATTCAGCTCTCTGTAATCAATGCGGAATCTGTAGCTGCCATCTGAAATGTAATCACTACTGAATACTTCATGATGAAATTAAAATACCAGACTTAATAGCATTGAAATATTTTATTTTCAAACAATATATTGATCCCATTATCCATAATACTATACAGATCCTAATTAATGGCTTAAAAATCTATAAAAATTTGACTCAATCAAAGTTGAATCAATCAATTATTAAAAATGCAAATGATGAAAAAGGGCAAAATGAAGGTGTAAATACGTTTGTAAATCACTCAAAATGGACAGTCAACAGGTAGCATAAAAAATATAAACTGAGTGATAAAATACAATCAAAGGTAATGTTGAAATGAAAATCAAAACAGCAAAAATGAAAAAAAAAATCAAAACTAAAAATGATCTGAATTTTAATTATTCTTTAGAATTGCAATAAGTGAATAATAAATAAAATGCAATTATCAATATGCATCCATCTTACAGAATAATTATATCACTGATCGAAGCAGTCATCATTTGAATGAAATTATCAACAAATAAAACTAAATCAAGACTAGAACATCTGACATTATCAGTAAATGAAATCGATCAATAGCAATCAACAGCATTTATCAAACATAAGGAATAATCTGTCCAATAAGGAAAAGGTGAGTAAATAACAGATTGTGAATCAAACAAGAGGAAAGTTAAAACCAATCTCAGACAGTCTGAGTTCTCCCAGAAATTGATGAAAAAGTCATTTTTACCGCCTGTTTGATGGACCTGCTTCTGGCTCCAGGGGGCTGCGTCTGTTGGAAAAACACAACTTCAGTCAGTCATCTCCAATGTATACCAACTACCCATCAACACACTTTTCCTTTTTTCGTGGTGTTTTTGGTTTTGTTGTTCTGTTTTGCACCTCAGGCTGTATTACATTAATTATACTTGTTTGTTGAAGTTGTAGCATTATATTATCACTAATTTCTGAAATTAGTATTTGTTTAATGGCTGCTTATGTGTTGGAACAAACAAAGATGGCCAAAATGACGTGTGGCAAATGCACGATCACCAAATTCTGAGTTTGTTCACCATGAGATGAGGAAATGAATGAGAGGTAGCTTAAACTCTTGGTCAGTTACCATGGTTACTGTATTGAAGCGCATTAATTAGCAGTGGTTTACTGTATGTCAGAATCAAAATCCCAGTTGGATATTAGTTTGTTACTTAAGGACTTGTTAACAATATTATCGCTTTTTTGCGGTAGTCAGTCCTTTCTTTGAACAGCGGTTTTTGCTCTCACATTCAAATATAACACAGCATGAATTCAACCTCAGTTCAGAGTCAAACCTCTTCATGTCCTTCTTTATTAACACTATGACTCTGTGCACACTGATCAGGAAGCTGTCTGGTTGTTAGATCAGTTCCTGCACTGAAACATTTGTTGCACATTTAATGTGTAATCTCAGTTTAAATTTTAAAAATCTTTATGAAGCTTCAAACATATACGATCAATGAATGATTATGTTGATCAATCATGATGTGATTGGTTGCACTGAAACATTCCTATCATAGTTTTCATGTCATATTTGAGATAATATGTTCATATTTCTGAGTGAACAGGACTGTGGTTTACCTTCAGACTGCAAACTAAATGTAATTTAAAAGTGAGTGCTTAAATAGGCTGCTTCTAGTCTTAATGTTACATATTTTAACAGCATTTCAGTTACTCTGCTTAAATTTACTACATTTGTTGAAATAAAGTCACTGTATGCTGTTTAGGCAAGATACAAATAGATGTCTAAAAATGTACTCTTAGTTTACTCCTTTTCAACTGAAAATGACCAAACTTATTATTACTGGATCAGACTGTGAGTTTACAATCATGTCTCTATGTATCTGTTTTATCTATACTTTTTTAATCTTCAAGTATAACTTTCATCTTCACTTGCTGCCCCTGTGTTTTATCCCCGTCAGATTAAAGCTGAATAAATATTTGTAACATCATCCATTAATGAAATTCAAGTCTGGTAAATGATGAATTAATGGCCTACACTAGATAAAACTTTATTTTGCTAACTTATTAACCTTTTTCCCTGCTCTGGCTCAGGATCTGTCACTGCTGTCTTTTTTTAAAGATAAATGTTCACAGTGCACATTACACATTCATTAATGTTTCTACATCCACTGGATTAAAATGGAGGCTCTGCCTTTTATTTACCTATTGCCATGGTGAATCATAGTACTGGAGCTCCACTGAGGATGGCTTTTTTCATTCACCACGCACAGGCTTAACTCACTGATTGAACAAACTCTGATCAGCTGTTCTGGAACATCTCAGGGTTCATCGACTCTGAGTCTTGTTTTGTTTGTTCTTTCCACATTCACGTTGCAATGGAATGGTTAATGGATTTTCTGAGGAATATTAATCTAAATATTATGAGATAAATTAGTATCTACTAAAGACTTTGATGTTAAAATTTGTGTTTGTTGTGTGCAAAAAAATACTTCTTGCATCAAGTTTTACCAGCATGCCAGTGTATGTACTTATGTCAATATGGGCAATAACATTGACAGAATATGTATTGAAAAAAATTAATTGTGTTTTCAAAACATTACACAAACAAGTGCATTTAATCAAGAAAAATGTCAAGATGTTAAAACGATAGTCAGTTAAAAATGAATAAATCAAATTTGAGTTTTTTAGCTGATTTGTTGTTCAGCTCAGTGTTTTTTTTTTTTTTGAGACAATTTGTCCTGAAGAATATGTCTGGTGCTGCTTGTGTCAGAGTCACAAGCAGCACCAGGAAGGGATAGACAGAGAAAACAGATCACACATATATGGGTGAGTGACAGGAAGATATACTCACCACACGATTGGATAGCATAATAATGGATGGATAATGGATAGTAGATAACAAATGAAAAATATAAATCAAAAATCAAATGGAGGCCAAGAGATGTTTGTTTGAGTTACCTCGTTGTTTTGCCCTCCTTGTTGTCAAGAAGATTAGAATCCAGTTGGATTATCCATTAAATTGTCAGCGATGTCAAAACATTTTTCCCATTGCCCTGAAGCCAAGTAGGCATTGAGGTCTGAAGTCAACCTCTGTTTTACTGCACTTTTCAAGGTGTCTTCCAGTATATTTTCCTCCTCTTCCAAAATCAGTTCGTTAAGTCGATCTTGTCTCGTGCAACATCTCTCATCTTTCGGGCGTTTTAATGAAGTCAGTAGTGATGTCAGAGAGGCAAAAAAGATGATACAAATGGATAACCTCAAGCCAATTATCTGAAAAAGAAGCAAAAAGGTCATACAGTACAGATCCATATCATCACAGTAGTATTGTGTAATAGCAATAAGACCAACAATTTAAACCTATCACAAAATTACCATATGATCAATACATAGATAGATATGTTATTAACGTCAAAGAGAAAACATAAACAAAAACAACAAAAAAGACAGAAAGAAAACCTGGCAATGAAAAAACAGACAATACCTATAAAACAAACATAGGTTCAACTTTAATTTATTGCAGTAGTATAAGCCTGCTGTTACTTTGCATTTAATAAGTGTTTTGGTATGACAACCATAATTTGTGATCAATAAAGTATTCTGTATTACACATAAATGTTGTTTGAAAGGCTAGTCAAAAGGGAACTGTTGGATATGGTGGGGAAGGGTCTGGACCCCATGCAGTTTGCATATAGGGCTGGGATGGCAGTAGAAGATGCCTCAATCACATTACTCAACTTCCTGTATAAACACATAGAAAGTCCTGGCACCCATGCCAGACTTTTATTTTTGGATTTCTCATCTGCGTTTAATACTATCCAGTCACATGTTTTAGCTAGGAAATTGCTTATTTATTTTAATCTTGATGTAAATTTTGTGGGCTGGATTGTAGATTTTTTAACATGTAGGTCTCCGAGGGTGAGAGTAAATGGATTCCAGTCAGAACAGCGTTCCTCTTCCGCTGGCTCTACTCAGAGCTGTGTCCTGTCCCCTTTGCTGCACAGTCTTTACACCAGTGACTGTAGAAGGCAGCATGGGGACAGGTGCATCCTGAAACAATCCTTCACCGATGATAAAGTTATCATCAGTATGCTCCATAAAGATAAATCTGAGCATGGGCCGGTGGCAGATGAGTTTGTCAAATGGTGTGATGAGGCCTTTCTCTGATTAAATGCCACAAAGACCAAGGATATGGTCATTGATTTTAGAAGGAAAAGACCCCACCCACTATCTCAGACCTTCATCAAAGGAATTGAAATCGAGTTAATAGAATATATATATACATCATAAATATCTTGGAACAGTCATTGATAAAAGTTTGATGCCAACTCTGATGCGGTCGGAAAGAAGGGACAGCAATGTTTGTACTTCCTCAGGAAGTAAAATGCTTTTAATGTTGATGGGAAAATTATGTCTCTGTTTTTCAAGTCATTTATTGAATCTGTCCTGCTGTTATTGCAGACATGCACAGTGAAGCTCAAACATTGCACTGAAGGAACAAGAGGAAAAACACATTTTGATTTTATTTTCAGAGTAAGCTGGGCTGTGACCCGTGCTATTTTCCCCATCAGTTAGTAAGCAGACAGATGTCAGTGCTAATTCAACCCTAAGACAACCGGTCCTGGATGTAAATTTAAGCCTCAGTGACATATTTCCCAAGATAAAACAAGATTTACAGGTCTTGGTCACCTATCATTATAAAGTATATCATGATATCACTCTTCTCAGCTGTCAATTGGATAACAATCACAGATCATCACTGATGGTTCACAACTGAACATTTTCCGTTCTTAATTCTTTGAACAGAACTGACCAAATCATTGGACTTCAGTGAACTACAGTGGGAAATAATCTCAGAACTCTCAAGCTATTGGCCTGCTGGCCTGACCCTATCTCTAAGGCTGAGCCCAGACACTCTCCACAGGAGACCCATTTTGGTCGCTTGTATCTACAACAACCCTGGCCCAACACCAACTGAGAATGAATCTGACTTACTGCCGAGAATGCAGTCACAGATCTCACTACAGTTATATAAGGACCAAATGGCTCACAGCAACAGCCCTGGTACCCCGTATTCCTGCAGCACCATCCACAAGGTACCCTAAGGGAAACGGTCATAAGACTCCAAGTCCACAAAGCACATGTAGACTGGATGTGCAAACTCCCATAACCCCCACAGTATCCTCGCAAGGTTGAAGAGCTGGTCCACAGTTCCACAGCCAGGAATCCACATTGTTCCTCCTGAATCCAAGGTTCGGCAATTGGCCAGAGCCTCATTTGCAGCACCCTGGCATAAGCTTTCCCCGGGAGGCTGAGTAATGTGATCCCAAATAATTGGAGCATAGTTAAAGATGGGAACCACCACCCCCATCTGCCAGTCCACAGGCACTGTCCTTGATCTCTGAGTGACACTTAAGAGACCTGTCAGCCATGACAGCCCATCAATGTCAAGAGCCTTCAGAATCTCAGGGCAAATCTCATCTACACCTGGCACCTTGCCACTGAAGAGCTTATTGAATACCTCAGAGACCTTTGCTTCAGCAACCAACTGAGCTACCACCCTTTTGGCACGTCTATACCCATTTGCTGCTTCAGGAGACCCCTGGGCCAGCCAGACCTGAAAGGCCTCCATTTTCAGCTTGACAGCCTCTTTCTCTACTGGTGTCCACCAGTGGGTTCTTGGGTTGTCACCCTGACAGGCACTGATGACCTTCCGGCCACAACTCTGAGCAGCCGCCTCCACAACTGAGGTCCTGAACATGGCCAAGAACTGAAGAGCCATACCTATCTGCTACAGTATAATAATGGACTGCTCACAGCATGACTTTGTACTTTACCTAAGACAACTCTCCATATCTGTTGCTGGTATTGTACCCGCTTGCGAGCGTAATATTAAACACAGAAAGACCCTCTCTCAGAAACTGCCACAGTGTTCTACAAATGTTTTTATCTGTTTTGTGTCATGGTGTTCCTTAACCGAAGTGTGAAGAATGACCTCCAGGAGGAGATGTCAGACACAGGCAGACAGAGACAAAGATCCATAAATTTTTCCATGTTTAGCTGACCCTGACCCTCACATCCTTAAGGCAAATTCATGCTTTCTTTGTTCCACGTCTACAGACAGATTTGGTTCCACATCCATGGACAGCTGTGGTTTTACATGTGCGCACTAGTAAACAGGGTTGCAGCATGATAACTTTCCAGAGTTATAAAATCCACAAACCACTGTTCAGTGTTTTTCTGATCAGCCTTTAAACGAAATAGTCTGTTATTCCAACGGGACTTGCTGGATCATATGTCATTGTCTCACCAGCACTTTAAACAACATACCCACACCAACACAGCCCCTAGTATTGTTTTGCACATGACTGTTTCCAGTCTGAATGCAGCTGAGGAGTTCCTGGATATTGCTGAACAACAAGAAAATACTGAAAGAAGAAAAGCAACAGCTTAATGAGAACAGGAATACAGTACATGCATACAGTAGACCAGACAGGCATTCCTGTTCTCTTCACTCATGGAACTCAGAGAACCAGAGTTATGTAAATAACCTAGAGTTTGCTTTTCTAGCATATGTGTAGTTGACACACCTGCAATGCATACAATCTATGCAGTCACAAATTCTGGGCTGTGTGTGGATGTCCACAGATGGGGCAGATGATGACATTTACGCCACATGACCAACGTGGACCCTCATGGCCACGCAAACGTGAAAAGCATGAATTGGCCTTTACACTTTGACTGGACATGACAGAATGACGTCAGATTGGAGGAATTCATGAAATTCACAGATTTTTTCCCCGTTTTTTTGTAGATCTACAAAATGGTTCTGTAGTTCACTGTCCTCATCTTTATAATGTTACGGAAGGCGTAAATTTGTGTTGTGAGAGAGATCCTGACCCACCATGCATCATGGAAAGCAACAAGACATTGTGAGGTCAAGTTTTTTGTCCAAAATCATATTATCACTGCCAGTAAACAGCAGGACCTACCTGGCTCTCACTGCTGACATTGAATGCTGTTTTCTGGGAGGGAGTGTGCCAGTGAGTCTTTAGGGAGGACTGACCAGGTTGCAGCAACTTGGCAATTTTTTTCCATACAAGTTTGACTGTTGTTGTCTGTTCTTATAACATTGCTGCATGGGTTGAAGTGTTAGACATTTTCTCTTGTACTTTGAAAGTCAAGCATTATCCAGTGAAAGATCTGTTTTGTTGTTAGACTCTAAATGTTGACTCAGGAAGCAGACAGAGAAAAGTTGTGGATCACATATTTGTTACAAAATTGATCTGAGGTTACTTTCTCTTCTTTTAGGTAGACTCAGATGCACTTCGCATTGAATGTTTTGATTGTTAGGCAAATTTTACATTGATATCATGTATACTAAGTAAAAAAAGTAAAAAAAATTATAGGCTATGATTTGTTAACACTAGGAAGCAGATGGAGAGAAATGTTGTAGATCACATTCTTGTTGACCTGGAGTTACTTTATCTTCTCTTAGAATCCATTGTATCTCTCACTGAATATTTTGATTGTTTGGCATCATTATATTTATTCATTTCATACTGTGTACACCTAAGTAAAAATAAATAGGATGTTACCAAAAGCTTTACTTGCTGACTTTGAGATTTTTCTCTTTGTAACTGCATGTACAGTTTGTAGTGACTTTTACAGTTATCATAATAAAGTTTCTTCCAAAGAAAATAGGTGTGTGTGTGTGTGTGTGTGTGAGGAAGATAGGATAAATTGTTAAATTATATTTTCATGTTTCAAACTGTAGAAACTGATCAGTGCCTCATCACATACATAACATCTTGAGGGGAGGTGGGGTTACAAGTAAGTGCAGGTTTATAGTGATAATTACTTGATTTTTCTGCTACACATGCCACTTATTGGTACCAAATTAAAGAGGAAATTGTGTTTTTTAAGATGAAAACAACTGTTGATTGTCAATTTCTTACTATTTTGAGATAGAGCTGTTTGTTTGGACTGAGTAGGAAAATGCTCATTTAAGAGAGGGTTCTCAGTGAACTGAAGCAACATTCTAGAATTCTACTGGAGTCTAGAGGGTTTAAAGCAAGAGACACACCAAACCTACATCAAAGAACTAGCGGCAACCAAAGCCAACTGTTGCGTCGTCTCACATCGCCTCTCGTCGCCTCTCGTCGCCCTGTTTCAGTTGCATTTGAACACACTACAAAGACTATACATCCAACGGCCAACTAGCATTTACGTTCTGCGCCTGCATGAACTCAAAAAGGGAAACTGGAAGACCTTGGAATCCATGAGAAACAAAGTAGCAGTTGCCTAGCATTTTCAAACCACTCTCGCTCGCCACAGACAGTTTCATATAGTTACTAAAATGTCTGATAAGTTGTAAATGGCACTGGCATTGTCAGCCTTTGGTCATTTGCTTGTGGAAGAAGAAAGGAAGAGGCGGAGAGGAAAAATAAGGAGAAACCGCACTAAATGGGTGAAATCATGGATACTACAGCGACAGGCTCAAGGGGCTTTCCCGAACCTGTGTCGAGAGCTGGAGACAAATGAAACCTCCGATTTTAAAATTTTTGCTCGGCTCTTTCCTGTCCAATTTCACGTGTTGAAGGAACTTCTCAGTCCAATCATCCAGAGGCAAAACACTAACTACTGGGATTGTATCTCCGTTGGGGAATGACTGATGATTACACCGGGTTTCTTGGCAATAGGTAGGCAAGCTAAAGGTGTCGCTATACACACACACATATACATATATATACATATATATAGTACTGTGCAAAAGTTTTAGGCACTAAAAGTAAAGTGAGAATGCTTACAAAAATATTGCTATAAATTGTTTTAATTTATCAATTAACTTCTTACAAAGTTGAGTAAACAGCAGAAACATAAATGAAATCAATATTTGCTGTGAGCAGCTTTGCTTTTAAAACAGCAGCAGTCCTCCTTGGTACACTTTAACACAGTTTTTCATGGTAACTTGCAGGTAGGTTGTTGTAACCATCCTGGAGAAAGAATGCTGTTCTGTGGATTTATTATTTAGGCCATCTCAGGTGCTTCTCTATGTAATCCCAGATTATTATTATTTACATCTGTTACAACTTCATAGATGAGTAAACTGTCTGTCAGAGGTTTCTGATGCCAGGCTCTGGTCCACCAAATATTTGAAGAGGCAGTTGTCCACCTCATGTTGGAAATATTGCAGTAAATGTGGGGGCAACTTCCGCATTCTGTGCTCAGTGTTTTTGCAGTAGGTGTGGATGGCATCATTGTTCTCTTTTTTACATTTTATTACATTTTTATTAGGATATTAAAGTGTTAAAATAAGTGTTTATGAATAAACTATCTTATGAAGGACATCCTCACACCAGGTCTCAAACTGGAGTCTCCCAGATCATAGACGACTGCGCTGACTACTGAGCTAAAACCAAGTGTATTACAAATGCGCAGACAGACTTTGATTCTTGCTTTGCACTTTTCATTTATTGCCTATTTTTTACAACTTAACTTTGTGGAAAGGAGAAGGGGAACAACAGGTTATGGAGAGTCCCTTAGGAGCACTTCACTTGTGTCAGTGGCTCAGCTTTACCTCTGGGAACACCCCGAACTCCGAGAGTGATGTCCAAATTAGGAAATGTGCATCATGTAGCAGGTGGATGTGACTCCCCTCATTAAGACCTGCTGATAGACATAACAGCGGAGCAGATGAGAGAGACTGAGATAGAGATGTAACCGACCTATGTACTGGTGTTTGACTTGTTTTTTTTTTCTTCCTGGAAACAAATTTTTAACACATTTGTACGAAAGAAATGTTAATAAAAAACCACCATTTTTGCTTTGCCGAATAACATATTTGGACTTGGGCACACCCCTACTTCATAGTCCCAAACTGGCAGTATTCCGCCAACTGGTAAAATCCTCTCACCAAAGCCTCCACGGACTCACCAGTCCGCCACATGCACTGATGAAAGTACACCTGTTAGTGAATGACATTTTTGCGGGGTACAAAGTGTACGTTCAGCTTAGCTACCACATGATCGTAGCTGTTAGCATGAGTTGGGTCATAAAACAGGATTGGATTGGAGATGAGTTATTGTAGCAAGTTAAACTTGTACCTCTCTGTCTCCCTTATCCAACTTCGTGGCAATACCAAATGGGTTAATCTCTGTATCTAGAGTGGCAAGGGGTCGAAGCCGGAGCACAGAATTTTGACATGCCGGCCAGGATTCTCTGTTACCGGGTATGTTGGACTTCTCACACCATGTCATGACAGACTGCACACAGACACAAAAGTCGTTTCCCCTGCTTTATTAAACTCAAGCAGCCCTAACAGTAACTTGTTAGCTCATTGGTTGAGCATCTCTCTTGCCCGGAAATGAAACAATCATTTCTCCTCAGAGTTGCCCCTTAGTATCATGGGAAAAGTAGGGCCAACTTAAAACATATTCATATGTAGTATTGGTTTATATGTCAAAATAATTGTCTAATGTGAACTTGCATGAAAAGTGGTGTGTGATTTTGGTGAGGTCTGCGTGATATCCCAGCTTAGGACATGAAAATTGCCCTTTGGGATAAGAGGTGGTCTGAGCAGGAATACCGCGGTTGTAAATTGGCTATGGCATGCCACACTAACGCAACATCACTGGTTTGATTGCAGCTGGGGACCTTCACTGCATGTCATGCCCCTCTCTCTCCCTTTCTTCCATTGTTTTCTGCCTGCCTCTTCACTAAAAATACCCCCCAAAAAATTTAAATAAAAGAAAAAAAGATTTGGTCTGAGACTGTGGAAATCCAAGAACAATTCCCTTCTGTAAAAAGCACCAAAACCATACTGCATTCATTTGCATAAACATACTTTTAGCAGGACAACTCCACCCACCTCAGCACAAAAAGATACTTTTGTTTGAGATTAAAATCAAAGTGACCAAGCTTTTGCTGTGCTGGCACCGTTGGTCTGAAACAACCCTCCTTTTAATCAAACTCGTCTTTTTATTCAGTGTTTCCCCTCTAATAGTAAAAATGCCAAAAAAATAACACCAAGTATCCATTCATTCGAAAATCAATAGTGTTTGGGAGTCTCTGTGCAGCGCTGTTCCGAAATGTGAATTAACCTCTGTGTCGTTGCCTGGGAAACTCTTGGTAGCATACCTCCTTTTAAGGTATACAGCAGTGCATGAAATATGGCGTAGCAGGTGAATGAGTGGTTGAGTGAAAGAGCGCAGCAGAGGAAAAAGTTAACAGTAGGTTGTAAGTCTGGCAGTAAATATACAGTACAGACTACAGCGTGTCAGTTAAAAAAATGCTGCAGCTTGTCAAGACCAAGAAAAGTCACATCTGTTGTTTCCCCAACTGCTGGAAAAGTGAAGGGGGTTAGCCTCGAATCTAGCAACAATGGGTTAGCCTAATCTGAAGACACTAAACAGAGAAACAGAGAATGGAGAACTGTGTAGCTGCTGAACTGTCAATCTGATTGGTTGACAGCCTGCTCCACCTCTGTGTCAAATCAGACAGAATCCAGGAAAATGGTTGCAGCACTGTCTCAGATTTGTCTATCCAATGTTTGGGTCCTGAAACTAAGGCCTTTAAAATATTTTTTGTTCAATCCCAGTGTTTTTATACTTTTTAGCCCTTGATATTTTTATTTTTTACACTCTCAAAAACACCTTATCTGGGAAGCCATGTTTGGGCATTAATATTTTGTATTAAGAATTATTGCTAGCCTCACCAAACTTTGTAGGATGTAAGACAAACATGTTCACAGTATGACTGAACCATTAAAAGTTTGTACTTCATGCCTATTGATAAACAAGAGTGACATTGAGGGTATTATAAACCCTTTTTTGCACCCATATGGCATCAATTATTATTTTTTTCTTTCTTTTCTAATTTTGTGCCAATATTTTAGGTCACTACCACCAATGGAAATTAAGATATTATGAATAAAACAAGGCATGGTAGCATTTTTCAGTCATATTCATAGGACAGGGTAGCTAGTAAGAGCATGAAAATGTATGTGGAAATAACTTAATGTATGGTCATTTAGTATAAGAAGTGCCAATGTTCTTCCATTTCTCCTCCATACAAAAACAGACACAGAGTTGAGAGATATTTTACCTATGGCAGAAAAACATCAATTTCAGGATTACATTTTTTTTGTAGAGACCTCAAATATTGGCATAAAATTAATACATTTTGCACTTTTTTCCAAATTTAGGGCCTTATAAAAATAAAATGAATGGTTTTGGCATACATAACATGTTTGTCTTCCATCCTGCAAGATTTGGTGAGGCTAGGAACAATACTTGTCAAAATATGAATGCCCAAACATGGCTTCCCAAGGTATTTTTGAGGCTATAAAAATGAAATAATATCAAGGGCTGAAAAAATATGAAAACATAGTAATTGAACAGAAATATTTTACAGGCCTTGGTTTGGGGACCCATTCATGATATAGACAAGGTCTGACAACCTTATCTGATTTGACATGGAATGATCCATTAAAATTCATCCATTAATATAATCATTATTATTATTATTAAAGAAAGAAGGGAAAACCTACCCTTGACTGATTTATTAGTTCAGCAATGATTGCTTGTTCCTCAGCTGTGATGTTGTTTTCCTTCTTGCAGGCTAACAGTGCCTGTTGCTCAGACTGATCATTCTTACAGCAAACATACCAGCCTCCATCGATGAGCACAGATGCAATCCACAGCAGACCAACCAAAACTGCCTTGAAAATGTGAGACCATAAAAAACCAAAAAGACATCTCTTGCATGTTGACCAACAATAGATACAGTATCTCTGAAATGCCTTGTCTGTCCAGAGTATTAAAAGAGTTAAGGCCAGAAATGGCAGAGCCATGTATAAATCGCATTGAGTTGCTTGTGGTTTGCAACTGCAGGCAAATTCCTTCTCTAAAAAAACATGGTAGGAGAAAATCAAAACGATAGTGACATAGATGTTAACAGTTAGAGAAAATCTTCTATAAAGCTCTTGCAGTGCTGTTTTAAAACCCTGCATCTTGCAACTACTCACACTTACAGCCTGCACTGAGTAAAAGCTTCAAGTATGTGTCATGTTATTGTTCACATGTTGGAATACTTTCGATTTCTGTTCTGAAGGGGGGGGAAAAGGGAAATGGGCAGGTGCAATGCGGCATGGCTACTTTGTTACTGATGGCACTGATCCTTTACCAGCACATACCAAAGGTAAACAAGAAGTGTGCTGAAAGACTGTTTTTAAAAGTCTCTCTGTATTTAGCTGTCAGTATTTTTGTAGCTTCTAACTGAATCTCTGTGGTTTGGAGTTTTAGTTTCTCACCTGAGTTAATGTTTGTTATTTTAGATATCTGCATAGTTTACTGTTTCTGATCACTATCAGCTGTATTAGTTCTGTGTGAAGTTACTGCTGATGGACACCAAATATTTCCTGCTGCTTCATTTTAACAAACATTCCACTGGCAAACTAACATGAGTTACTTTTGATGAAGTTATTGAAAATTAAATGTCACCGAATTAGCTGAGCTTCATCAGCTGTGCTATTTAATAAAAACAAGTCTACACAATAAGATATGAAGATATTTGGAGTAATATGAATGTTGCAGGGAGGAATAGTGCAAGAAGAAACAGCCACAGTGAGATATTAGGTGAAGAGCAGCAGACAACAGACCCTTACTGCATGCTCTGCAAACCAGCACACCTCCAACATGTCAACTGTTTATCTTGTTATCTTGTCAGTAGAAAAGCACTTCTACGTGCTCGACTGCTCATGGCTAGGCTTGGCATGACTTTCCCAAACACCATGAAAAAACCCTTATCATTAGAATTTACATGACTGGTGAGTTTCCCCCAAGAAACACACTAGAGGACATTTAAAATCTAAACCCACAGCGAAAAGACTCACGTCACAGTTTTAACAATTGACTTTTGTTTATTATAGCAGTAGGTTTGCATTCAGTGTTAAAATTGTGTTTGTTAAATTCATCAAACATCATGATCACCTTCAGACTTCTGTAAAAGTCCCAGTTCATTACATCATTTATGACTGACCATAGTAGCCAGACCTGTTTTTCACAAATCAGCAGGGACATGTTGAAAAATGTGGCTTTTGCAGTTTTATCTTTATGCAGATCTCTTTCATACAGTAAGTTAAAGGTCCTCCAATCAGAAACACGTGTTTTTTCTTGCTCCTTCAGTTGGATATTGTTCTCTTCTCTGTGCAGAATGATGTATGTACAGAGTTTGTTTTCACATTCATCTGCTGAAAGAGGAAAGTTCTTTTTCATAGTATTTGTTATGTGTCTCATTCATTGCCTGTCATGAACTGGGCCCACAACAAGTCCCTTTACGAGAGCAAATGGTCAGTTTTTGAGAACCGGTGCTCTGACTTACAGGAAGTTCCTTTTTCAAGGCATGGTGAATAAGGGGAAGACTTCCTCTGCCATCAAGCTGTACTTGGCATCAGTTTCCACCTACCACCTACCACCTCTGGGACATTCCTATTGTATTGGATGTGCTTTCAGTCAACATATAGAACAGGTGGACTTGTTGCTGGACCTTGCTTCAGATAAATGACTTGGTGAGATTTTATGGAGCCAGAACAGCGACAATTACATTTTGGCATTGAAAATAAAATTTGGCATTGAAAACAAAACCTGAAGTGAAAAAAGGGAAACATTTGCTTGTATTGAAAAAAGTTCCACTGAAAAAAAACAGGGGCATTAAAAAAAAAAAAACATATTTTTTCCATTATTCAATTCAATTCAATTTTATTTATATAGCACCAACCATAACAAAAGTTATCTCAGGGAATCACACATGGAGGACTCTTTAATTTAGATACCCAACAACTCCCCCCAGGAGCAAGTTTTTGTCTTTTTTCAGGGACAGATTTTTTCAAATGTATCATATTGTAATGTATTCCCATGCATGATTCTCAGAGTAATCTCAGTCAGCGGCTCTCCTGGCAGCAGCACAGCCTCTCTCTCTATCCTCTCGCACCGTCCGCATGCAGGCAGGAGTGAGAGTGAGTTACTATGGGTAGGGGAACACTCAAGGCGTTTCTCAATACCAAGTATGCCAAGTTTGGACTTGCGTACTTGCTAGTTTGGATTTTGGAATTTCGACTTGGGAGTACAAAGTCCTGGGGACAGGAGGACGCAGTACGGTCATTCTGCAATTGGAACAGCAGCAGCTCAGCTTCAACACACCTACCTGACTGTGCTATGACAAAATAATCTCAATTCAAAGCTCCACTAACACTTTTTTTCTCACAAAAAATAACCTCATTGACAGAGATGCAGTAAATTATGTTGTTCAGTCTGTAATGTAGGTGTAATAAAAATCCAAACCGTTATGTAGCTTAATAAAATAACTGAAATTTAATATAGACTGATCTGTTCATTTCAATACATTTATATTTATGTAATTGTGGTGTATCTGTACATATGGAGCCCCAGAGACAGCGCTGTTCTATCCAGCAAAAACATGAAGCTTCACTTTACATTCAGACAAACCAACATTTATCTTCCAAAAGGAATTATATCATATATCAAAATGCTGCAGAGACATTAGTGTCAGCGGTAAATCACCAAAGAGCTGCAGGTCAGTATCAGCCAGGTATTGTTTTCAGCCTATTTAATGAAGGTAAACACAGTGAATGGCCATGCATAACAGCACTGTGCTCTTCTCACAGGCTGCAGATTTATCAACATATCACTCCTGCTACCCTCAGATGCTGCAGGGATTTAATGAACGGGAGGAGAAGCTTCTCATACAGTATAAAGCAGCTGTGGACAGCAGATACTGTAAAAATCACCCACATTCATTTACAGATCAATACAGATGCTTTAACCACATTAAACGTTCTTTTCTGTCGATTCTGGTTCGAGAGTGTTCAATTAAAATAGCTTGTTTATATTTCATACATTAATCCGCTATTACAGCACATTGACAGTATTTAGTTTGCTCTTGTTGACCAAAACACCAAGTGGCAGCAGAGTGACTTTGCTCCATAAACAGACGTGGTTCTGACATTTCTAAGACCCATTTCTAACACCAACAACTCACTTTGCACTGCCTAATTGTCGCTGACTGAACTTTTTGACACAAAATAGTCCCTGTCCTTCAAATAGGATTCAAACTGAGCACTGTGCCAGTCAGTGCCAGTCAGTCTAGTACGTCCAGTCAGTCAACACCACACAAAGGAATGTGCAGCTGCCTGCTGCAGGAAGAATCTCTGTACAGATTTGTGTACAGATTAATGATACATGATCTCAGCTGCTGAAAAAAACATTAAGTACTGTAACCTGGAATTAATATCAGTTGATATAACTATATATTTTGTTATTTATTTTAAAGATAAATCCCTCCCTTCTTTTGTATATGTGTGTTGTGTCTAGTTAACACTTTTGCTTCTGTGTATTTCTTTTGTTTATATGTTGTTGTTTTTTTTAAAACCCTAATAAGAGTGAATTATAGACAAAAAAACATGTACTATAATGTACCTAATACCCGTATGTAACTGTTAATTTCTGTCAATCTCAATTAATTTTTTTAATGTCAGTGTTTCCCCTTGGTTGACTGCTTTGGAGCGGTGGTGGGGGTGGGTTGGTGTGGAGGGTCAGGGGGGTGAGGGAGACCCTATTCCTTAACAGAGCTACGCCAATCTTGTACCTTTCATGTAGATGTCCTTTGAAGAACGAAGAGTAGGAGGATGACTCAAAACAATAACGTAGGCTGTTATTGTGCTCACACAGTGTGTGAGTGAATATTATTAGTAGCCCACTGATATTAATGATCATCTGACATTTTAACAGTGGCTCATAATTTTGTGGCAATGCGCTGCTGCTGAATGAATATAGGGGAAACACTGAATTTTAATAACAAATTACCACAGTCTGAGTACATCTCTCTAGAAATCTTTATCCTTCAGACATTTAAAATTGAAGCCACCTGTTTGGGTCATTGGTTCAGTTGTGCACATTCAGCATCACTATCATCATGGACAGTGCTCCACATTATACTGTAAATTTTATTGATTTATTTTTTATTTATTTATCTATGGTTATTTAAAAAACAGTCAACTGAACTAGTACTGAATACATTGTTCAGTTTGTTAAGTAGTTTTAATGTTAAAACATACAGTAGCATGTAAATTGTTACAACCCAGAAAAGGTTTAGGAATAAGGGAAGCAACATAACACCGGTGTAGTCAGGTAAGCATTGCCATTTATTCATGAGAAGCAAGTTGATTATGTTCACAACCTTAAATACCAAATGGAAATACCAAGTAGGCAACAAAACTCACAACATGGCTAAATAACTGAGGTGAGCAACAAAGGAAAAGGGTTGTGGATGGAGCCAAAACAAAAAGAAACAAATAAAACATTAAAGCTACAAGCAGCGTTGGTCGGGACCTCACACTCTGGCAAGTTGGGATCAGATCATTTTGCTTTTTAAAAATGAGGGATATTTCTTACAAGTGTGGTGTGCTTTTATTTTGAAAGTTTGATCGACAGGATGAGATTTTTCTGCAGGGTGAGACATGTCTGTCTTGCTCACACCTGTGTCATCAAAATCATGCAAGTTTTGGGCCCATTCACTTGAATTTCAATTAGTAAATTGAAAACTCTTGATGAGTTTGAGTGTGAAACAAATTAATTTCCTAATTTTCATCAAGTCTATTTTTAGAAAAGGAAATGATTTCAACTCACATGACCTGGTCAAAGTTTGATTGACATGTGTACTGT
Organism: Thunnus albacares; assembly: GCF_914725855.1. Lineage (NCBI taxonomy): Eukaryota > Metazoa > Chordata > Actinopteri > Scombriformes > Scombridae > Thunnus > Thunnus albacares. The sequence goes on along the minus strand of NC_058110.1, from coordinate 34,604,382 downwards.
CAGGTGTGTAGAGACAATAAGTAACTGCAGCTGGACACAGAAAAATACTCATATATTTGAATGGAGAGTGTGAGCGAACCGCTAGGTGCTCGGGCCCTAATAAAGGAAAAACTGCAGAACAGAGCTACAAATTTTAGTTTTGATGGTATTTTTCTACATCATTTTATAACTTAACTGTCACCCTCACTGCATTTTTCCCTTCCCCTCATAGGTCATCCCCACTACTGAATTATACATATAAGACCTATAATTATTGTAAAATAAACGATAATAACACCAAACTTCATACAAAGTTTGTATATAATCTACTGTATGTATATAGGCCTTTCTGCTGTATCCTACAAAAATGAGCTGCATTCAACCCCCACACCAGTGGCAGCTGGTGACTAAAATAAAAGGGGAAGACAGGAGGAAAACCAACATACCGCATCAAACTATATCATTGTCCCCCACCTGATGAAATCGGAGGGGTGGGGGGCAATTTTATATGCCGATAAAACAATTTGCTTTAAACCCCTGAGTGGTGTAATGGCTGCTTCTTTAAAGACATTTAGCATATACATGTTGTTTCTAAACAAAGAAGAGCTCATTTTAGCCATGGACTGGTTCAGATGTGTGATTTTACAGTAGTGAATGAAACAGCCTCTGTTTACATCATCAAAACTTGATGATAACTTAGAAACATGAACACACGTCTTGTCCTGCAGCTTGTTGAACGAGCCACCAAACAAACATTCACGGTTAACATCAGTTAGCAGCTAGATGCTAATGCATTTTATGTGTCTCTTTCAAAGAAGAGAGAAAAAATTTGTTGCAAATAATACTAAGCCTCCTTAACTCCTTGTCTATAAAATGCATAAACACTTTGTAACTGACATTAGTCTGAAATTACACTCTGTTGTGACTGCATGCTGATCTTTTGCAAGGTTTTTCATTAAAAGACAAAAAGACAACTTGGTCATTGTCAGCTTTTTATTTTCAGATTTCCACCACAAGCTGGTGTCAGAAGTGGGATCGCTCGACTGAGAGTGTCTGGAATCAGAGTCGAAGGAGATCGATCATCTTGAAGCCAAATCTTCAGGTTCAACCTCCACAAAGACAGGTGAGACGGAGGGCCTAAAATCCAATGCTAGACTCAATCAGTGCTGCGACCAACGGTCCTAACTGATGAGAATCTGAAAATTGAAAAAAAAGGGTACTAAAGACGTTGAAAATATTAATGGTGAAATAAAGAAATTCTCTACTGATCTACTGATCCGGAAGTCTATAGGGTCCCGACAGTTTTTTTCAACCAAGATTTAGTAGAAACCTGGAGGTGCACTGACGAGTTCACCTTAAAGAGAGTTTACTGTAATCACAATAGTGTGTGGAAGAATTATTACTTGGTAATAATTATAATATTGTGTGAAGTAAGACTCAGAAAACACACGTAGGAAACATAGACAGTTTCTCTGTTCTGATCACTTTGAATATCACTCATAATTTTTTTTTAAAAATAAAGAATTTGGCAGTAATAAGACTGACTAATAAGATACTGAAATTGGTCACATTATTTTGGGTGTACTAACATTGATTAGTTTTCTGATATTCGTAACGGGTGTACTTTGGAGATTAGTTGAAGACATAACTTAAATCTCCTACTAATTTTTTTTCTTTTAATCTGCCAAAATGGGTAGTGTTAACAGTAGAAATCAAACAAAGGATAAATATGATAATGTGGACTGTGGTGATTCATCTGTGAAACAAATAAAAATCTGGATTACTGAATGTGGCTTTCTGAGCCCAGGAAGTTTCAGTATCAGAAATACTGCAGGAAAAGGAAAAAGAGACTGAGGATAAAAAGGTAAGAGTAAGAATATGTTCATAGCAGATTAGAAAGCTTTTAGTTTATAGATAAAAGAAGTACAGAGCAGGGACAGGAGAACACAGGCAGGGACAGATAAAACCTCATCTGTGTCTCATTGTGTAAAAATGCAGGATTCTGAACTCGACTGGGTGCCGCCCAGGAGACGCCTCAACCCATCACAACAACAAGATGAACCAGCAGCCCAAGACCGTCAGACATCTGATCCACAGCCAAAGCCACCACTGCCATATAACTCTGACTTTCCCCCATCTCCTGTTCCCCTCATCTTCCCTGATACATCTGGCTTACAACAACTTTTGGATGAGGACACAGCAACAAAAGATCAACAGGACAATGCTGCCTCTCTTTCTCATACCAGGTCTGGTCTGGTATTCATAAGGTCTCAAAATCCAAAATCCAGATGGAGGTGGTGCGAAATTTGCTGCTAAACTAATTGTGTTTTGCAGAGAGTTCCACCCAACAACCTTTGAACTGAGACGGCTCCTGATGATATAATGGGCAATAATTGGGCCAAGATCTGAGTGGGATATCCAGAAAATGATTTGAGACTAGCTAACTCCAAGCTCATAATGACAACGCAGCCTATAGAGTACACATCGCAGATCTCTGTGAGCGCATCGAAGAAGCATTCCCTGTGAGATTGGACATGAGCAAAATCTCATCATGTAAACAAGAAGATGATGAGAATGTTCACTTGACAAACACAGGGAAGGAAAATGGCAAGATTTGGGTCTCTTGGGTGAGACGATGTGTTAATTCACAAATGTGGGAATCAACATGTGATCCTTATGTGCATTAAAATCCTGTTTTGAAGGTTTATCGACAAAAATGCACCTCTGTTGTTCACATACTCAGATCTGTTCAACTGATACCAGACACACAACACACATCTGCATATTTGCATGATACCTTTGACATCACAAACAGCCCAGCACTACAGGAAGTCCCAAAGACTCTGTGGGCCAAAGGCAAACATGATGTTGGTCTGATTAAAGGAATGCAGCCAGTTGTGATAAATCTGATCACAGGCCCTGTCAACCACAACATCCACTCAAAAAAGAAGCAGTTGAAGGTTTTACACCAGTCTTTAATGCTTGATTAAAGGCAGATGTAATCGTTCCCTGTGAAAATTCTCCTGTGCACACACCAATTTTTCCAGTAAAAAAAAACAGAGATGAAGGACAGCCAGACGAATGGTGTTTTGTGCAAGACTTGCAAAGTGTGAATGATGCTGTACAACAACATGCTCCAAATGTCCCTAACCCGTATACTGTTCTTTCTCAGGTGCCACCTGAAGGTGAATAGTTTTCAGTGGTTGATTTGGCGAACACATTTTTCAGTGTTCCAGTCCATCTAGACAGTCAGTTTTGGTTTGAATTTTCTTTTAATGGCAAAAACTACACATCACATTATTGTTTCAAGGGTTTTGTGAATCATCTACCATCTACAACGATGCGTTGAAAGAAAGTTTGAGCTCATTCAAACTGTCACCAGGAAGTGCACTGTTGTAATATGTGGATGATTTAATGATCTGTGCTCCAACTCAGACTCAGTGTGAAAAAGACACAATTACACTGCTGAAACATTTGGCTAATGAAGGTCATAAAGTTAGCTTGTCAAATTTGCAATTTGTACAACAAGTGACATTTCTGGGTCATGTGATCACATCTGAGGGCAAATCCCTTTCCCCAAAAAGAATAAAAGCAATCCAAAACATTCCAAAACCAATTACAAAGAAACAAGTCATGTCTTTTTTAGGAATGTGTTCTAATGTGTTCCCAACTATGCTGTCCTCGAGGCACCCCTGAGCGCAATCGCATACAGGCAAGGCCTGCAGGCACGCAGTAAGGTGACATGGACTGCTGAAGCAGAAAAAGCATTTGTTGACTTGAAACTTGCTCTCCAAACAACTCTGACTCTTGGATTACCCGATCCAAATCGACCCTTCACCCAGACTGTTGACGAAAAGGGAGGATGCATGACTTCAGTGCTGGTCCAGGACCATGGAGGCAGACAGAGACCTGTAGCTTACTTTTCAACTAAACTTGACCCTATAGCTGCAGGACTTCCTACATGTCTGAGAGCTGTTGCAGCTGCAGAAAAAGCTGTGGTGGCTTCCAGAGACATAGTGGGGTACTCTGACCTAACTTTGCTTGGTCCACATGCTGTTTCACTGATTTTGCTCAAACAGAAAACATCTCATCTTTCTGCAGCAAGATGGTTCCGTTACAACATCACTGTGAAAAGATGTAATGTTCTTAATCCTGCTGACATATTTTCCAAATGGATTGAAGTTTTTCCTACAGCAAAACAAGACACTGGTGCTGTTGCTAAAGCTCTTATCACTGAGATCATTCCCAGGTGGGGAATCCCGGGAAGAATTAGCAGTGATGGAACATCGTTTGTCAGTGCTGCTGTAAAACAAGTTGGTATATATATATATGTATTGTCTCACTTAGCTGTCTGTTCCATGCTGAAATATTAAGTTCATTAAGTTATTTTCTATAAGATTTATCATTTACAAGTTAGCTGTCTCCTCATTCAGGCCTCAAGTTTTCCTCCATAATATGCTAATTACTTGTCAGAGGTTTTGACTAAAAAACTATTTATAACATTTAAGCAGTCAGGAAATATCATTTTAGTATCTTGAGGACATTTTGACATGTTGCTCGGACCAAATTGGTGCACTCACAGATCATCATTACTGAACTGTATTGCTGGCAGATACATCTAACCCTAACCCGTGTCGGGGTTTGTCCATCCATGATGGTTCCTCCTCCTCCTCTGCATCATGGGGTTTCTGCTGCCTGAGGTATTCACTTAGCAGTTCATCTTTGGGAGCCATATTCCTGATGTATTCCTGGATGTTGGTTGTTTCATCCTGGACAGTGGCTCTGATGCTCACCAGTCCTTGGACTCCCTTGTTCCACTTAGTGTACAGTCTCAGGGTGCTGGACTTGGGATGATACTCTCCATGCATTGTGAGGAGCTTTCTTGTCTTGATATCAGTGGCCTCTATCTCCTCCTTTGGCCTTTTTACTTTACCAGCGGGGCATCTGATGACTGGCAGGATGTACATGTTGATGGCTTGTATCTTGTTCTTCCCATTCAGCCAACTTTTCAGGACCTGCCTTACTCTGTGTAGGTATTTGGCTGTGGCTGACTTCCTTGCAGCCTCCTCAAGATTCCCATTTGCCTGTGGGATTCCAAGGTATTTGTAGCTGTCCTGAACATCTGCAATGCTGCCTTCTGGTAGTTCAACCCCCTCGGTTCTGATCATCTTCCCTCTCTTTGATACCATCCGACCACACTTATCTAGTCCGCATGACATTCCGATGTCATTGCTGTAGATCCTGGTGATGTGGATCAGTGAGTCGATGTCTCGTTCATTCCTGGCATACAGCTTGATGTCATCCATGTAGAGGAGGTGACTGATCGTTGTTCCACTTCGGAACCGGTACCCGTAGCCATATATATAAATATATATATATATATATATATATATATAAATAATATGACTTTGTGGTTTAGTACTATGTATTAAATACTAAATCACCCAAATCACAGTACAAAAAGACAAGGAAACTCCTACCCCCACCAAACCAAATACAGGGGTTTGGGAGATTTGGGGTTGTTTGTCTTTTTGTGCCGTCATTGTTATTTCAAAGGAATGTTCATTGTATGATTTTATTGAACATTACTCACTGTTTTTTTGTTTGTTGTTGTTGACCCTTCTTTTCTAATTTGGCTGTTTGTATTGTTTTTTAATTATTGAAAAATATTAAATACAGAACAAGCATTTTGGTTTCTATGCATGCACTGTCCAATAGTGCTTTGATTGTATTTTCATCAATAAAAATCATTATATTAAAAAAAAAATATTGAATTAAAGGATTAATATCTCAGCAGGATTTGTAAAAGCCTGTCCATGTGTCTATCGCCAGTAGATTCAACTACTGTAATGGTGTATTCACAGGTTGATCAGACAGCTGAGGGAAACTCACCAGTCAAATAAGTTTCTCCAGCTCAGACACACAATTTGGGTGTTGCAGACTGATAAATGATTATGCAAAATAATCATACAGCATTGCGCCTCCCCTTTGTCCAGTTTTTTTTTCTTCAAAAATGAAAATGAAAGTATTCTAACGTGAACAATAAGACACATGCTTAAGGCTTTTATTCAGTGCAGGCTGTAGGTGTGAGTAGATGCAGGATGGAGAATTTAAAAACTGCACTGCAAGAGATTTGTATAAGAATTTATCCAACTGCTAACATCTACATCGCCATCATTTTGATTTTTGCCTATCATGTTTTTTTAGAGAAGGAATTTGCCTGCAGTTGCAAACCACAAGAAACTCAGTGTGATTTATACATGGCTCTGCCATTTTTGGTCCTAACTCTCTTAATATTCTGGACAGACAAGGCATTTCAGAGATACTGGAGATATTTTTTGCCATCATGCAAAACACGTCTTTGTGGTGCTTTATGCTCTCACACTTTCAAAGCAGTTTTCGTTGGTCTGCTGTGGATTGCCTCCGTGCTCATTGATGGAGACTGGTGGGTTTGCAGTAAGAATGATCAGTCTGAGCAACAGGCACAGTTAGCCTGCAAAAAGACAAACATCACAGCTGAGGAACAAGCAATCATCGCTCAACTGAAAAATGATTCAAGGGTAGGTTTTCCTTTCTTCCTTTATTATTATTAATAATAATAATAATAATAATAATAATGGTAATACTACATTTTAATGTATTTAAATGCTCTCCAGAAAAAGAAAGTAAAGTATAACATTAAGAGCCATAACAACAATACCATGAAGAGATAAAATGCCATAAATACAATTACTATCACTCAATATTCTACAATAATGACTAAACAGAAGTTTGTGTCAGAGGAATGGTGCCAGCAGAATAAAAGCTTGGTCACTTCTTAATTTTATTCTCAAATACATTTGTTGAGCAATTCCTTTTCAGTAGTAATCCTACTTTTGAGCTCGCACTTGTTGGCATTGTTGACGCTCTGAGTGCATCTTTTTGCAGTGATAGAATGGGAAGATAAGATAAGATTTATTTTATATGTCCCCATTGGGAAATTTGATTTGCATTCCATACTGCAGTTCTGTGATAAATTAACAATAAAAAGCACAGAGGAAGGTAATAAGAACACACATTGCATATAAAACCAGAGGCACACATCATATCTAACCCAAAGATAAAATATAAACCAGCAGCATAAAAAACAAGAAAATCAAACTGACAGCAGTAAACATAAAACATGCAGCGTCACATCAGTCCCACTCAACACCCACATGTTTATCTATTGCACATAAACCTGTGTACCTGTACCCAATAGCACTGTTGTGTGTAAAAATCTTAACGTCACCCACAACTTAGCATTAAACTCAAAACTTATAAGAGAGACTCAAAAATACACTTGAAGCTGGTAGAGTTCATCTCTACCAGCTATATGGGTACTTTTGTAATAGGTCTAAATTGTTGGTCTTTTTGCAATTACACAGTACTACCTTGATGTTATAGATTTGTAGTTTTTTTTTTCTTTTCCAGATATACGGCTTGACTGCAGCCATTTTAGTTATTTTTGTGGCTGCCTTTTTGACATCACTAAAGAGCCTGAAACATGAGACCTTGACATGTTGCAGGAGACAAGATCGACTTAACGAGGTGATTTTGGAACAGGAGGAAAATCTACTGGAAAAGGCTTTGAAAAATACTGTAAAACACAGGTTGGCTGAAGACCTCGAAGCCCGCCTGTCTTCAGGGCGATGGCAAGAATGTTTTGACATTGCTGACGAATTAATGGATGAACAGACTGGATCCTCATCTTCTGGACAACAAAGGGGGCAAAGCAACAGGGTAAATCCAAGAAACATCTCTTGGCCCCCATTTGATTTTTGATTTGTTAACCATTTAATTTTTTTTTTTTTAATTTTGTTGGAGAATGACAATTAATATTATGCCTAAAGGGAACAAATGACACAAACTGCACTGTATTTTCAATCTATGTATCTGTCTAATGTGGGTGGCGTTTTACATGTTTTCTGTGTTTGTGTGTGTTTTTATGTATTTCTTCTCTGTCACTCTGTCATTCGTCTGTCCCCTCCTGTGGCTGTTTGTGGCTCTGACACATTCTTCAGGACAGATTGTCTCAAAAGAACACTGAAATTAAGTTATCAGCTTAACTCATATTTCATAAATTAATTTTTAAGTGACTTCATCATTTCGACATCTTGACATATTTTTCTTGATTGAATGCACTTGTTTGTGTAACATTTTGAAAATGTAATCAATCATTTTTGAATACATATTCTGTCAATATTCTTGCCCATATTGACATAAGTACACACACTTGCATGCTGGTGAAACATCATTTAAGCGGTACTTTAACATCAAAAGATACTAATTTATCTTAGAATATTGATAATAGGTTTTTGAATCTTATGGTTTCCTCGCAGCCCAGTAGCAAACATTCTGAGGACCAGTACTGGTCCCCGGACCAGGAGTTCGGAGCCCCTGTCATTGCATATATATCCGTGGCCAGCCAGCCAGCGCATCCGTGGGAGTTTACTTCCTTGATTAACAAATCTTGTTCAGCAATGGATTCGATCCTGAATTAACTTGAGTTTAGTCCAATCACAAACAAGAATTGTTGTCGCTACCTTTTCCTTTTTTTTGTTGTTTTGCACCTCAGGACGACCGTAGACAGTTCACATGGAATAGATTATAATGTGAATTTAAAATATGTACATGCTTGGTGAAAAGACTGATATTTAGTTAGTTAGTTAGTTAGTTAGTTAAAGCTATAGATTTATTATGATGACAGTAACATAATTTTATAAAACACATACAATTACACTTAATATTGTGTTTGGACTTGTTGAATACTATACTATTGTAACTCACAGATACTCACATAATAACCATGTGGTTAAATTAGGGGACAATCGTGGTCATGGTTTTTAACTTGATGTGTAAAGCATCTCTGATGTGTGACAACACATTTCATGTGTTCTCACTAAATGTGTTTTTTAACATCACTCACTGTGTGAAATGTTTTTCAGGAGGAAGGGAGTCCACCACCACCACCACCAGAGGTAAATCTATCAATCTATCTACTAATCCAGTTTTATACCAATAATAATGACACAAATCTTGTACATCACTTGTGGATCCTTTTTTCACCACTGTGAGGTGCTGACTTTAACTGTAGCTAACCTATCAGCCCCAACTCTAAGTGAGATTTGCATACGAACCAATTGTTTGATCTTGCTATCAATCAAAGCCATGATTGATAGCAACAGCTTCAACTGGTCATGATGCTGTTGTAAGTCCATAGTTGCTGTCATTTTCACCCAAAAAATAAATAAATAAATATTAGGGGACAATTGTGGTCATGGTTTTTAACTAGATGTGTGTGTGTGTGTGTATATATATATGTGTATCAACTCATGACTCTACATTCTGAGGTTTCACCTCCTGTTGCTCTGATTCACATCTTCAGACTAGCAAACTGCAAGCTTTCCACCGGCATGGCAGAAAGCAAGAAAACCAACAACCAGCATCAAGCAGCCTAAACCTAAAAACAACTTAAAAACAACAGCGCAGAGTCTCAGATAAGACAATGTTTTAAAGTTTCGGTCTGCCCACCCAGAAGGTGCATCTTGGCCAATCCCAGGTGTTGCAGAGTTCTGGGGGAGTAGAGTCAGTCCCCTCCTGTCCACAGACAGGTGGGTACAGTTCCTGAATACGGTTACTCCAATAATCAAAGTATTTACAATTTAACAATTTCATGATACCTAATTTTGCAATTTCGATAGTAGCTTTAGCGTTCTGAAAGTGAAACAAGCAGAATGGCACTAAACATAATAGTGTTATCATGGATGATGGGATTATGTTAGTGGTACCTTTCTTGTCTTAAAGGCAGTGGAATAAAAGTATAACTAAAGTACATAACAACACATATTGTGATCTATACACACACATACTAACATACAATATTAATTGTCCTTAGACAAAATCTAAAACTACATTTGTAATTTCATGGGTTTTACAGTCTTGATCTGACTGCAAACGGAAGGGGTCCATGCCATTTGAGGGTGTGTGTGTGTGTGTCTGTGTGTGTGTGTCTATGTGTGTGTGTGTGTGTGTGTGTGTGTGTGTGTGTGTGTGTGTGTGTGTGTGTGTGTACTATGTGTGGACTTATTCTGTAATGTGTTCCATGTGAGATGACTGAAATTGTGTTTTTCTAACAGAATCAGCCCCTTGTACAGCCGGAAGCAGGTCCATCAAACAGACAGTAAAAATGGCTTCTTCATCAGTTTCTGAGAGAACTCATGTCTGTCTGAGATTGCCTTCCTCTTGTTTGACTCATAATCTGTTATTTACACACCTATTTAGACAGATTATCATTTATGTTTGACAAATGCTGATGATTGCTATTAATCAATGTTTTTTGTTGATAATTTCCTTTGAATGATGACTGTTTTGATCAGTGATATAATCACTCTATTTGATAAATGCATATCAGATGCAGATCATTTTAAATTAAATTTGATGCTGTTTTGATTTTCATTTAAACATTACCTTTGATTGTGTTTTAATTACTCAGTTTATATTTGTCATGCTACATGTTGACCATTCATTTTCAGTTGAACATATTTACATTTGATTTTACCCTTTTAGGTTTTCCATTGTTTAAACTTTAATAATTGGTTTATTCAACTTTGACTGAGTGAAATTTTATATATTTTCTGTGCTACTGATTAAGATTTTGATACTAGTTGATTTGACCTTTGACATCACTAGATTTCTGACATTCATTCATTGAGTTTGCTTGACTTCTGACCTCTGATAATTTGCTAAGATTGATACAATGATTGATTATTGCTCACTTCTAGACTGAGACTGATTTATTGATTGATTGGCTAAATTTGATTTTCACTCTCATGAAAAGTGTTTTCTTGATTTTGACTCGCATGCAGACATATATTAAATGCTTAATAAAAGATAACTGTGTGTTTGTTTTGCCTGGTAAAATTCTCCCATCTTTCCCTGCTGTTTATTGTAAACAAAAAACTGACACCACTGTAGGGATGTGTGCACTCAAATAGCTATATGATTTTATGAGGGAATTATGAGTTATTATTGTGCACAACTCCAACATGAAATTATTTGTCCAGCAACATAACTCATATTAGAGTAGGTATAATAATAAGGAAATAGTACTCTTGTCAGACAAACAAGAGAGGTCAATTAGAGTTATGATTGTTATTAATCTTAATTATGATTTTGTAAGGGTGAAGGTCTTTTAATTTATTTTTACAATTCGTGAATGTGGTTATTCTCTTAATCAAAGTATTTACAATTTAACAATTGCATGATTCCTAATTTTGCCTTTTTTGATTGTATCTTTAGTGTTCTAAAAGTGAAATTTTACAGATTTTGTACATATTACTGCTGTGTAATTGACTCTGTTACACTCACCCCCCTAAGATTACCTTAAATTCTGGGTTGTAATGCAAGCCCAATTCACAAACATACAAGTGAGTGAATCAGCAATATGAACTTCCTATCTAAAGGATAAGAGGATTAGAGACCTGTTTGGTGCCTAGTAAGAACTCGTAATACTCCACAGACATAGTGAAGTGACTTATACACCACACATACACACACAAGTGAAAGTTGATGCAGCAGCAACCTCTAGTGAAATCTGTGTAGATGTCCAGTCCAATAATTTGAATTATATCAGCAACTAAATACTTAGTGTTAAAAATTTAAATACCACTGAATTTAATGCACTGAAATACTTGACTTTGAAAACCATCTTTCTGAATTTGCTCTGAAAAAATATATCATAAACAAGAAAGTAGTGGAGCAATTAACAAAGTTCTAAAAGGTTAAAGGGGCTCAAGTGTTGAGGTGAATGCACCAAGAGAGTCAGCAGACCTTGTGGAGCAGGAGCTCATTATGCCATCATAGAACCACAAACAAGAAGATTTCATACCAGCCAGTGATGGTATTACCAGACATCATTCATTTGCAGACCAGAGCAGATAGGAGGGGGGCATATGGCCTGATAAGTGACTCAGCGTAGGAGGGAGCCATTTCATTGGTTGCTCATTTGGGTTGGTGGAACACCGACGTGCAACTGCATCCTGTATCATCTACAGAAGTTTAACTGGGAGTCCAACTGAGAGCGATATAGGAGGACAACCACTTGTTCTTTAAATGTGTCAACTAATCTTTGATTCCTAAGATGAAGAAAAGACAGACTTGCCTAGATTCCAAAGTTGGTAAGAGCGGACCCTCTGCCTGCAGAACTGACCTTAGTAACCCTCTACGTGGGGGTGATCAGTGATGTTCAACAGACTCAGAAAGACCTCCTAAGAAACCTTTTCTGATCAACAATTTGAATTATGGCCTGAACTATAAGCATAAACTGACCCTAAGTCCACTTGAACTGGAGCAAAACAACTTCCACCTCGGATGGAACACAGACTCTCTTATCTCACTCAAGCCATACACTCAAACCCACATTCCTGAGGACTTTGTGAAGCCTCCCTGCAAATCTGAGCCAAACCTGAAAGTCATGTAAATTAAATGTCTAATCATTATGCAAGTTATATCATGTTATTTGTCATGTAAATACAAGAAGACTCTAGTTGTGTGACTATCTACTAAAGAGATATTGGGTTTGGATTTTATTACCTTTGTACTGCATGTAATAATACTGCCCTCTAGTGACATGAGTTAAATTCTCCTATGTTAAGAGTTGATGAATGTTTGGTAATAACTATGTATTTGTATTTTTAAATCACCTAAGTGTCTAACTTTATCTTATGAAGTAAGAGTTATGTTGAATTAGTATTTGAATATGTTTCTGAAGGTTTAATCTAGTCACATAAGTGTTAACTTTAATCATATATGCATATATGATTAAATAAATAACAAATATAAAGCTCCTCCTCAAACAAAGCACCCACCTCATGGCTTAGCATTCCCTGAGGTTGGGGGTTCGTGGCATCGCTCCCCTCTCCCAGCTGTGCTGAGCTCTGTGTTTCCTTATGGGGAGTGACAAGATCAGAATATATTCATGAAAACATTAATGCTGTACACATTTTACTTCATAATCTATGCAATGTGAGCTGGTTGTGATTTGGGTTCTATCTAATCACATTTTTTCTTTCTACATTTTCTGTTTCATGAAATGTGTTCATGTGTGTTTTGTTGTTGTGTTTTACACTTCAGGACCCCACAGTGGCTGAATTATATTAACAATAGTGCTTGATGATATTTTACTATTATATTATTGTTAACTTCTTCTGAAATTAGTATTTGTTAAATGGCTGCTTATGTGTTGGAATAAGCAAAGAACGTTAAAATGTTGTGTGGCAAATGTGGCATCACCACCCATCTGGTTGCTGAATAGCTGTAGACATAACTGAGTACAGAAAGTGTTGTGGAAAAATACTTTATGCAGCATTATACTGTGTGTATTACCCCCCAACTGATAATGAATTTTGCATGATGGTTTTGAATCTCTGTTTGTTTGTTTGTTTGTTTTTTCCACATTGCATTTCAATATTTGTTAATGGAATGGTAAATGGATTTTCTGAAAAAATGTTCCTGGATGAATATTTAATGTGTGTGTATTTAATGTGTAATGTAATATTTAATGTGATAATAATCCTGATAAAACTCTACTGTATGCATGTCAGAGTGAAAAGTGACGGAGCAGCGACCTCTAGTGGCCTCTGTTCTGATCACATGTCAGTCAGCCTCACAGTGGTGAAAAAACATCCACAAGTGATGTACAAGATTTGTATCATTATTGTCATTATTGGTCTGAAACTGAATTTGTAGATGATATCACAGATAGCTTTAAGCTTGATGTTATCTTCTGATCTGTGTTTGCCCTATAATTTGATGAAAAGAAAACATTTAAAACTGGGTGCTGAAAGCTAGTCTGATTTAGAAAATATGAACCACAATAGAAACATGTCTTTAAAAATGTTACAGTGGAAACCACTTGTAGTGAGCACTTTTGTCCAGGTCGAATTGATCATTACGAGCGGATGATGATTATAACTATTTTTTTTTCTTTTTCTTAATTTCTCATGCAGATTATTCAATTCAATTCAATTCTATTTTATTTATATAGTGTCAAATCATAACAAAGTTATCTCAGGGCACTTTTCACATAGAGGAGGTCTAGAGCGTACTCTTTAATTTACAGAGACCCAATAATTCCCCCATGAGCAGCACTTGGCAACAGCAGTGAGGAAAAACTCCCCTTTAACCTCAAGTTTAGTCAATTACATTACCATCTAATTGTGTATTAGATTACCATCTAATTGGCATTTGTATATTTATTACATGAATATAATGTAATGAAACGGGCAGCCTTGCTATTTTCTGAATTGTATCGACTGTTTCAAAATACAGAACAGCTCTTTAAAACAGTTCTTGTTTCGCTGCTGCATCTCGTTGGCTCGTTTTTGGCAGTTTGTCATAACCTTTGAGGAGACTGTCTTTCATTGAGAGAAAATTACTTTTTCCTTTTCTTTCTCCTGTCATGATTTCAATGTGCATGCAGCCTCCCAGCCCGAAGCAGACAGATTGTGGGTTGTGCGTTGTGTGTTTAGGCTGTGGCGTTAGGGGGGCCGCAGGGTTGCCGCAGCAAGAAAGTTGAACCAGAATCAATTTTTGGAGAAATGCAACCTATGGTACAACCCTGCCATGAGAGAAGACAAAAACATTACTAGGAAGAGGGGAAGATATTTCTATATTCTATATTCGTTTGATAACGTTAAAAGTAAAGTTAGGCTTTGCTGACGGCTTCCCGACTCATTTTAAAAAAAGGAGAGAGAGAGAAATATACAGAAGCGATGGTCGAGTGAGCTAGAGAGTGGATGAGGAGAGCGAGCAGTGGTAGCAAGAAAGCTGGTGAATGAGAGGAAGAAAACATTATTTTGTGATTATTTTACGCACTTACGAATAAACACACTCACACCCCGCACCTCCAAACAACCCTGCAGAGGTGCACCGCAACACCTGATAATGGTGCCACAGCCCCTAAATACACATCATACATGCATTATTGGAGTAAGGTAAAAAGAAAATAGAAGTACCGTAGTTTAATTTTTTTTTTTTTACATATGTTTTCATGTATGTAATGAACCAAAATGAACATTGTAAGCGGACTACTTGATTACTATAAGGGAATTATTTAAACAGCATTTGTATAGTAATGATTCTGAGCTTTTTGATCCATATAAGCAGCTGATCACTGTAACCGTGATCACTATAAGCGGTTTACACTGTATTACAAAAACCATAGCAATAAAAAACAAAAAAAACTCCCAGTCTGTATCCAATGGATATGTCTGATAAACCTGGACGCCCAGCCAAAAGAGACACCCCCTGTTTAGAGAAAACAACATATTGGCTGGTCTTGCAGTCTCGGGTGACTGCTTTATCAACCAGTAGCTGGTGCTTGGCTCCCCTAGTATTACTACCAATTCCTTTCTGGGCCCTGCTCATGTATTGGGCTATGTACCTATTCATCTTAGCCGCTATGATGCCTGATAGGAGCTTCCATGTTGTACAGAGGCAGGGTATTGGCGGGTAGTTGGATGGAATCACACCCTTCTGGGGATCCTTCATGATCAGGACTGTCCGTCCTTGGGTTAACCACTCTGGGTGGGTCTCATCCATCAGCAGTTGGTTCATTTGTGCTGCCAGGTGTTCATGGAGTGCAGTTAGTTTCTTTAGCCAGTAGGTGTGGATCATGTCCGGGCCCGGTGCTGTCCATCTCTTCATACCTGCTACCATCGGGTAGCGGATGAATTTAGAACTTCAGAACTAAACTTGAGCAGAACTAAATGTTTAGTCAGCAGGTGTGCGGTAAAATCAGAAAAGAGTATTCACCCAGGTACAATGAGTAGTATATCATAAGTGCATTGGCAACACTGGCCATTATGTGGTTTCGAAAATTATTGCTCACAGTTTAAAATTACCTTGCAGGGAGCATGCAGCTTTTCAAATGAAACAGAGGTAAATGAATACACTTAACCCGCGGGTTCAAGCTAAACAAGGTTTTTTGCTAAAAACTTTTTTGTTTCACTAATCTGTTTGGGAAATTGTCATGGGAAATCTCAAATGGGCCAATAAATCTTCAGGTCACCCACAACTTAGCATTAAACTCAGGACTTATAAGAGAAAGACTCAAAAATACGCTTGAAGCTGATAGAGCTCAACGTGAATAGGTTTACTGTGCATAAAGAGCAATACAAAGCAAACTGAGGCCTTTATCCCAGGATAAAGTACCTACTGCAAAATCATAAAACATCGTATTACATACCCTTCATAACCCCTCCTATTGTGGAGCTTATTTTCTAGACTCCACCTCGTTCTTTACCATATTCAAAACTATTCTTCCATTATTGCCGAGTTCATTAGTGACCTTGACGCTTAGATGATAATCCAAGTATGATTCATCTTAGGAACAATGGTGTCTCAGACTTCTCTAAAATATATCAGTTGCACCTAGCTTAGAAATAATACAGTCCCAGCATCTTCCACATTTCTCAAAATAAAAACGGGTCTAGTGGCCTTCAATCATCTTACACAGAGAACCAAAATGTTACATTACTGATAAGCCTTCTTTCTAACTTCCCTGGGAACTGTTTCTTATTGACATAAATATTATCTTTAACTTTGCACATTCACTGGCACATCCGTTTGATCATGGGAAGGCAGCCTCCACCACAAAATCAATGTATCTATCAATTAATCAGTCTCTTTCATCTAACAATCTGTCTGTGTCTTAATCTTTCTTAATGTTTCCAATCAGTATTGCTCCTGACCATGTTTGTGCCGACCTGTATGGGGTGTAGAGACATTTACATTTTCAATCATAGTCAGTTGATTTTCTTTTTGATTTTCTTATTGCAGTTATAATTTCATTAAATAAATTATAACTGCAATAAGAAAATCAAGCATTTAAAATATAATAAATAATAAAAAGATCATACTACTTTATATACTGCTTAAAAAAAATAAAAATAAACAGATTGTCAGCTCTATTCTTATCTTTCTTTCCTCTGTCTTTAAATTGTGGTTTAATAGTTTTGTTTTCAAATTAAGCTGGTGGTTTCAAAGGGTTTTTAAATGTTTTATATTTTTACACTTTTTATTTTTCCATTTGATTATGTGTCTCACGCTTCCATTTTCCTGCTTTACCATGTGAAGCAACAGCTTTGTTTCCATTGACTGTTTTATCTTTTTTCAGCCATTTCTATCACAAAGCCTTTTCTATCAACCAACAAACAGGACAGAGCCCATTCTGTGATTGGCTGTTGCTTTGGACTGAATGAGCAAACAGTCAATCACAACTGGTTCTGCCCTACACAAAAAATGGTGTGAAATAAAAAATGCAGGGATAAAATAAAAATGACCTGGGATAAATGTTCTTATTGTGAAAAGAAACATAGCGGCTGAAACGATAAGTGCGTCTCCAAACTGAGAGAGAGGCTGTGTTAACTTCATTAACACCAGACTGATTAGGATCTGACGGTAATAAATGTCCTGCGTTCTGCTACATCTTTACACAAATCAGCTGTTACACACAGATTCCAGGTTTATCCAGTGGGATTGCTGTAATAAAGCAGCCCTAATGGATGAATCCTGAGCTCCATCAGAGCTGTCAGGACATTTTTATTTTTAAGTTGCTGAATGTCCGAGATAAGCCTACCACAGGTAGGTTGCTAGGAAACAGAATGTAAAACTGATACAGTAACAAATTCATGATTTTTAGTTTCCTGTAGCTTTAATGAATCAAAACATAATTATTAATTTGTTTGTAAATGTATATCTTTTTAATCCCACTCTTATCATTATATAAAACAAACAAAACCTCCATTAAGCTTAACGACAAACTGTCTCATTCTGTGTCTGACTCTCAGCTGCAGTGGTGGTAAATAACTCACCATAATGTATTCAGTACAATTTAGAGGTACTGGGCCTTTGAGTGTTATAATTTGTTTATATTTCACACTTAACATTTGTGAAAAAAGAGAAGTGCAGTGATGACTTCACACCATTTATTATCATATATATAGAAAAAAATACATCCAATGAAATACAAATTAAAATGTGATTAAAACATTTTTGTGTACAATCAAGAAAGTTATTGACTTATGAATGGATTGTTGAACAATTAAGCCAATAATAACTTTAGTAATGTGTAATATGGTTGAAATCATTATCACAATATTAACAAGGTTTTTTTTTCCATCATTGATGTGCAGTGATTGAATTAGGCTGGTACTGATCTGTACTACAGAGGTTGGGCCATATGACCATACATACTGTGAGCTTATGTATATAAATATGTCAGCCGTTTACACCGTTAACACATTAATATCTCTGTGTGTAATAGTCTGGTGTGGGTAATGATATAAATTGGATATTTATATGATTTTTGGAGACTGTTCTCCCAAGAAAAATGACACAACAGTTTGTAATGTCAGTCGTCCAAAAATGACAAATAGTTTACATTTGAGTGACAGATGACATATAGCGGCCGTAGTAATGATGAGCCAGTGCAGTGGTGGAGTTCTTTGTCCCACCATCTGCATCTGCACTTAATGCTTTTACCCTCAGGAAGGCGCTCTCGAGCCATCACAGCTGGTCTTTCTTGCCAAATGCTAAACATCCTTATGATTTCATAAACACCCAGCTCTTCTCCCTTATTTATTTTTTTTACAGTATGTTTTAAAGTCATGTTGTATGTTAATGTGTTCCTGTTCTTTGTCCTCATCAGTTGTCTTGAATTGTTTTTGACTGACTGTAAGTTAAAAAAAAAAAAAAAAAAACAAAAAAAAAAAACACTGTGGACACTATAAATCAAACTATACCTGAATCAAAATCACACTGACACTGTATGGAAGCAAAGAAAAGGTGCAATTATTTAAATTTCATGGGCAACTTAATACCTAACTCTAAAATGTAATCACTGCTGAATGCTTTATGATGAAATTAAAATACCACTGACTTAATAGCAATAAAATATTTTATTTTTAAACCACATATTGGTCCCATTATACATAATATGATACAGATCTTAAACAATGGCATAAAAATCTATAGAATTTGACTCAATCAAAGTTGAATCAATAAATTGTTAAAGATGCAAAAAGGTTAAAATCAAGATATGAATACATTCTTCAAATGAAAATGAACAGTCAACATGTAGCATAAAAAATATAAACTGAGTAATAAAATACAATCAAACTTAATGTTTAAATGAAAATGATCTGAACCTAAATTATTCTTTAGTATTGCAACAAGTGAAAAGCAGTCAATAAAATGCAATCATCAATATACATCTATCTAGAGTAATTATATCACTGATCAAAGCAGTCATCATTTGAAGGAAATTATCAACAAAAACAACTAAATCAAAGACTAGAACATCAGTAAATGAAATAGATCAACAGCAATCATCAGTATTTATTAAACATAAGGGATAATCTGTCTAAGTAGGAAAAGGTGAGTAAATAACAGATTGTGAGTCAAGCAAGAGGAAAGTTCAAAACAATCTCAGACAGACAGAAGTTTTCTCAGAAATTGATGAAGAAGCCATTTTTACTGTCTACTTGATGGACCCGGTTCCTGCTGCAAAAGCGGCTGATTCTGTTAGAAAAACACAATTTCAGTCAGTCATCTCACATGGAACACATTACAGAACAAGTCGATGGATGGATGTATCTCACAGAACACAGAACAAGTCCAAATATATATGAAATTTCTTTGGTGAAAATGACATCAACTATGGACTCACAACATCATGACCAATGGTCTTGATTGATAGTCAGATCAAACAATTGATTAGTATGTAAACCTCACTTTCAGTCGGGGCTGATAGAGCAGCTACAGTCAAAGTCAGAACCTGAAGTGAAAAGTGACGGAGCAGCAACCTCGAGTGACCTCTGTACTGATCACATGTCAGTCAGCCTCACAGTGGTGAAAAGAGGATTATCCACAAGTGATTTACAAGATTTGTATCATTATTATTGGTCTGAAACTGGATTTGTAGATGATGTCACAGATAGCTTTAAGCTCCCTGTTTAGAGAAGTCACAATTTCAAGTGTAACATGATTTTTTAATCTGAGGACAGAATATGCATGGAGCTTATATTTGGTATATAGCTGTGTTATTTACCTCTGACCCTGGTTGTCCACCTGGTGTTCCTGCTCCCTGCTAAGAATCATATAATTAATGACAGTTTCATTTAAAACAAAAATGAACACATGAAAGTGATGTGCTTCAATTAAATCCTTTTCCTGTTTTTCATCTGGTCCTGTGTTTGAATTTCTAATAAAAAATGATCAATTAATAAAGTTGACTTGATTTGACTTTGGTGTAACTTCACAAAATATCATCTATATTTTTGAAATAGGGCTCTTCTTCTGCAATATTAGGAAGCTGTGTTGATAAAGATATTGGTAATAAGGTGAGCTAACTAACCAGCTGACTATCTAATCAGTCAGGTTCAACACTGACAACATGATGAAAGAATCAGAAACAGACAAAAAATTCATCACATCTTGAAGAGATAAGGAGTCTTGCCACCTTGCCAGTCTTCTATTTATCTTTTATTTGTCTTTTATAAATTTAAAAAACACGAAAATTTCAAGGCTGCAGGTGATTTAAGCAAAACAGCCTCTGCTGGTGAGACACTAACACTCAGAGAATCTTAAAAAATACAGATGAGAATGACTCAAGATGAAGCAGACAGGTGTTGATGATTTACCTGGGCTCCTGCTGCTCCTGCTGCTCCTGCTGCTCCTGCTGCTCCTGCTGCTTGTTGAGGAGTTTCAAGCTCCATCAGCTTCTCAGCAACATCAAAACACTCATTGATATTTTTCTGATTCAAATAACCTGTGACTTGTTCAGTCAAGTTGTCTCTAATTTGTCTCCTAAAACTCTCTTTCAGTACGTTTTTCTCCTCTTCCAAAATCAGTTTGTAGTATATAAATTTCCTGTCACAGCAAGTGTCCAGTTTTTTAATGCATTCCCTCCATCTACAGCATTCCCTCTGTCCATCATCTTGTCCCTGTCCACCGTCTTGTCTCTGTTCACTCAATTCCCTCCTTTTACAGCATTTCCTCCAAGGAAATAATGACATTATGGCTGCCATACAAATAATACAGATGAGCAAAAAACTGCCAATTACCTGAAAAAGAAAAAACAAAGATTGTTGTGTTCTTACAGTCATTTTCTACAGGTTAAAACACAGGGGTATTTCTAAGCCTGTGGCAAGTTACCATCAATTTTGTGTCACGCAATTTTAAAAAAAAATTTAGTGCTGTATTTAATAAGATTCAAAATGTAAATGAGCCGCATCATCTGATTTGCAGAGTGTCGCTAGTAAGAGCTGACGTTGCCCCTTTTGACACACGTTACACATGTCTCACAGAGACCAGAGAGAAACAGAAAGGTAACATCGTGTGGGAAATTAACAAACTGTTGCATTCCTGCTTTCTTGACTCGTGTTGCTAAACAGAGCTCTCTGCTATTCACTTTGTAATATGTCTTTTAAACAGAGCTGCAGATTTTAAACCTGCTTTTCTCAGATGTTAAATTTCAGACACAATTCCTCTGCTGCAGTGGTCAGTATACAGTGATAAATCAGCTTCAACTGATATTTGTATGAACTTCCCTCCTCTCATGTTGCGCCTCTTAACAGGAACGTCTTAAAATGCATATTACATGAGCCAAAACATGCAATTTCCACTTGTGCTGCTTTTCTTCTGTTTAACCATTGCAAGACATCAGAGGAACCTTTTAGTAAATAAAGAAAAACGCTTTTCGACTCTTTAGTGCTAAAAAGGGGCCACAAATATCCCCCATAATGTGTATAAAGCAGGAAAAACACTCACCCTGGAGCTGTTCTTCAGTTCAGCGATGATTACTCGATCTTCATATGTGAGATTCCCCTTTTCTTTGCAGGCTAACTGTGTCTGATTTGCTGGATGATTGTTCCAACAGCAAACATACCAGTCTCCATCTAGATACACAAATGCAATCCACAGCAGAGCAATGAAAACTGCCTTGAAAATGTGACAGACAAGATAACCAAGAAACATGCAGCAATGAGGCTTTTTGTAAGAGTTAGGCCTACATGTGTATCTGCAGGCTTGTTGAAATGAGCTGTTTGTCCAGAGTATCAACACAAGTATCACAAAACAGGGCAGAACCATGTATAAATAGCAGTCCAATTCTTGTGCTTTGCAAGTGCACTCAAAATCCCTGCCAAGCAAAACACTGTAGGTAAAAATCACAATAATTGCAACGTAGGTGCGGAGTTTTCCAGAGGCCAGTTTTGTCAGTAGCTTTTCCATCTTTGGTGGACAGTTGGCATCTGCTGAGAGCTGCAGCTCACACCCTCTGAACATATACAGGAAACAGGGCCGGCCCTAGTACATGTGGTGCCCTAAGTGAGCCTCAACACAGTCAAATGATAAAAGGAAAACACAAAATTTGGGCACCAGGTGGCGATTCAAAATATAATGGAATATAATGCAGCAAGGCTGTCAAGCATTCTCATTACTTTCAAATATTTATTCTCCTGTAGATCGACTTTTCTCATTTAATATTACCCTGTTGAGTCAACACACATATAGTCATGATTTACTCTTCTGTCCTCTTTTGTCTTTTGTTTCAGGAAATAACGTCTTTATTTGTTCATTACGCACCTATTCATGTCAATTATAAATTAATTCATTTTAATTAATTTTTAAACCCCTGGACTAGTAATACAGCTATTTAATTTCTTGTCTGCTGCTATCCTAGCTAGCTAGCAAGCTTTTATGGGCAGGTAACATTACCTTAAGATTAGTTAACAAACTAGCAAACAACACTTAAAGTAAACATGAAAAACATTACCTTTTGAGACTTTTTGAGAAAATAATGTCCTAAGATGACCTCCTCCTCCTTTTTTGTGGTTCCTCCTTGGTTATCAACCTGCCTGCGTGAGCACGGCACCAGAGGAGAGAAGTCTCTGTGCAGATGGTGACTGAGATCACAACACTGTGTGTGTGTGTGTGGCAGGGATAATTATGTTTGCTACAAAATATTCAGTGGTTGTGGTTGTGCTCATAATTCAAATTCATATTAAAATATTTTAATATCTAAAAATAGACCCATCCCTGTTCGAGGCATTGTTGTGTCTATGAATAATGTTATGGTCTATGGAGGACCATGATGTCACAGAAATAGTACTGAAGCATTTCATTAATTAATAACTAATTGTACAATAAAAACAGGAATTAATAAATTGGTTACTTATTATTTGATTAATTGATTAATTGATTAATTGGTTAATTAATTTATATTTTAATGGGAAATAAAAAGAGGAATTATAAAAAGAATTTACAAATGAAATATAATCCACCAATAACTTGTTCAAATTAAAAAATTTAAAAAAACAACTTTAAAACAGTCAATAAGTACATCATTTAAAAATACATTAAGTGCACAATATGTAATTTCAGCCACTAGGGGTCTTTCCATCAAAACAATAACAAAAGATGGAGTGTGATGATGGTGTGAAGTAACGTGGGATCATGGGAGTTGTTGTCTTCATTGTTAAATAACCAGCGGTCTCCTCCTCTCCAAAACAAACAGACTCTATGATTAAACAGGTAAAACACTGAATAAAACAGTGTCACATAAACAATCGGTGTTTCTCTGACAGCATTCAGCGGTCACAGGATGTCCAGTAGGGGCTGTGAGCCGAGCTGCTACTAACGTTTGCTCAGCTTGTTTCTCTGTTAATTTAAGATCCAGACATTCAGGAGGTTTCTACCGGGAGCCGAATTACCCGCAGAGGTCTCCTCCTCTCCAAAAACAAACATACACAGGGATTAAAACCAGTAAAAATACTGAATAAAGCTGTTTCGCATAAAAAATCAATGTTCTTCTGACAATGTTCAGCAAGCACTTGACTTCCTGGAGGAGCTGCTAGCTGAGCTGCTGCTAACGTTCACTCAGCTTGTTTCTGTGTTAACTTAAAATCCAGACGTCTGATGACTAAAATCCTTCATCCAGTTAAAAGATATAGTTGAAAACAACTGAGATCTAAAAAATTTATCATGAAATGTGGCTTTAAATGGAATAAAAGTAAATTTATAACAGTTTCTGTTGAACAACCACAATGCCGATGTATTATCTTGTATGCATATACTCTTTGGTAAATGTGATTGTAGCGGACAAACAATGCCAACACATGCATCTTGTGCGTGTTTACTCTTTGGTAGAGGAGATATGACGCCATTGACAGGCGACCAAATGAAACAGACCATTACCTTGATTAAAATCACAGAGGTCTCTGGGTTTGAAAATTGTTGGAAACATTTGGGATAAACAAAATACATAACATAGGTCTAGTTGTTTTTAGATATTTTATTCAGAATGTTACATATTATAGCTTTAATATTTAAATAGTTATTTATTTCTTAATAGTTATTTATGTTGACATAGGCTATAGATATATAGCTATTTATTCTGAGTAGTTTCATTTGCAATAGAGTTATACATAAACCATTGTTTGACGCGTTGGACTGTTTATTACTGAACCTGCCCGTCACACACCACATTACCTATTACAAGTAAATTCTAAACCTGTGGGAAACACTGTGCACTAAATAAAAGCTTTTAATGTACTGTATGTGTTCATGTTATCATTCACATGTTGAAATACTTTCAACTTCTGTGCTTTAAAAAGGGGGGGCAAAGTACAATGCTGTATGTTTGTTTTGTTCATCGTTTATCTAGCACATGCAAACAGGCAAGATTCAGCTTGTCTGTGCTGGAGACCAAAGAGAAAGCTGTTTTTAAAAGACTCTGTGTTCAGCTCTCGGTATTTTTGTAAGTAGGTAAATAAAGATTCATTTAAACAGCACTTTTCAAATGAAAAGTTACAAAGTGCTTCACATTAAAAGCAACAAGCAAACATGAAAATAACAAGATTCATGTTTACAGAGTAGAAAATAAAATAGTTACAATACAGAAATAATACCAACAAATAAACAAAGCAGAAAAACATAACATAATATAAGTGGGTTTCAAAATCTCAGTTGAGTTGGATAATATAATAGTAAGTGATAAAATATTCTACATTTTAGGGGAAAAGACAGCAAATTGTCTCCCTTCATCTTAAGTCAAGCTCTGGAACATCCAATAAATACTGGTTGGCTGATCTAAGAGGCTTTAAATTACTATAAGGACACAACAATTCAGAAATGCACAGGGCTTCACCATGTAGAGAATGATAAGTTTTTTCAAATTTTATGTAAACTAATGGCGAGAAGCCAACACTGACGTAATGTGATCCTTACATTTTGTCTTTGTCAAAAGACAGCAGACTTTTAAACAATCTGCAGACGAGCTACAGCTTCTTGGCTGAGGCAGGAGTATAATGAGTTATAACAGTCTAGTCTGGTCTTTTAAATACCTATACTTTTAAACACCTATACTCTTGGAGTACTGTACCACTTTACATTAGAGTTTAATGCGACTGCTGCAGAGTCTTTTGGGCGCTCTCAGGCCCAGTAATAATTGTATTGTATTCGGTATCATTAAACCCTCTTGGATGGAAGTGTCCAGGCAGCATTTGAGGTGAGTGCACAGCCTGTACATAAAGATAGACACAGTGAGGTGTGACGTCACCCACTGGTTTGCATTGGAGCTGGTTTGAAGCCCAGAGTTGCTGCTTATGGTTGGCACCATCTTTTCTGTTTGGAGCCAGGTCCTTCCAGATAACCTAACTAGACCTTAATCACAATGTTGCAACATCATAAAACATCAGTGATGTGTAAGTGAGGTGAAGAAACACTTCCTGCTGTTGCTTCATGTTTAAAACTTTGCACTGGCAAAGTAATGGAACTTTTGTGATGAAGTTACAGGAAATAAAATGTGTTAATCATTGAGTTAACAGAGCTTTTCATCAGTAAATACAGGTATACACAATAAGATACAGGGATATTTGGTGCTGTCCGGTCAAGTCAATTTTTTTACATAGTGCCAAACCACAACAGAAGTTATATCAGTGCACTTTTCACAAAGTGCAGGTCTAGACCAAACTCTTTAATTTACAGAGACCCCACAATTCCCCCATGAGCAGCATGTGGTGACAGCAGCGAGGAAAGGTCAGCGGATCAGTTATAAATATTGCTGGGAGGAGTAATACAAGCAGAAACAGCCACAGCAAGATGTTAGATTAACAGCTGCAGACGACTGCAGGCTCTTCATCAAGGTAAACAATTTTTTTATCTTGCCAGTGGAAAAAGACTCCTTCATGCTCCACTGCTAGCAGCATACCCAAACACCATGGAAAAACCCTTATCATTCAAATTTGCATGACTGATGAGTTTCCCTCAACTGAGCCTGCAAGAAACATCCTAGAGGACATTTAAAATCTAAGCCCAAAGCATAAAGATTCACATCACAGTTTTAACAACTTTTTTATTATAGCAGTAGATTTGCATTCAGTGTTAAAAAACTGTGTTGTTTCATTCATCAAACATAATGATCACCTTCAGACTTCTGTCCAAGTTCCAGACCATGTCATTACTCCTTGCTGACCAAAGTCTGACCAATGTGTCCAATTGGTGGGTTTTCCATTTACAAACAATCAGCGCAGCATAGAGGCAGAAAACAAAGGTTACAATATTGTAACCCTAGTTCTATAAGCACAGGTGGAGCCCTCTACTGGACTCTATGGGTACTAGCTCTCCACCAATCACAAACACACGTTCGCCCACTGAAATTTACATTACATAGCCGGTCAATCAGGACGTGCCGACTGAACCTGTGTGTCTCTACACAGTATAAAAGGCAGTGCATCGCGAGTGACAGTGTCCATAGATAGAGGGCACCATCTGTACTTCTAGAACTAGTATTACAATTTCGTAACCTTCGTTCTATTTCAAATAGGCTCTGCTCTCTACAGGACTCTATGAGTACAGTGGGTGGAGCCCGATGAACGTACACCCTGCTGCGACTTGTTGGCTATAGGTTAGTCACCCCGGCCCTCCTACTTCTTTATAATGTATGCCACCTCAGCAGAGAAGTAGGGGGCCTAGTCCAGTCCAGCTAACATGCACATGATACTGGGTGGGACTATGGGCCTAACCTCACAGGGGTCAAAAAAGAATGGGAAAATGCAGGTGGATATTGCCCAGTGGGGGGTCAGGCATAAGTGCCTGAGCAATAGAGCAAGTGGAGCAAATGCACCTCCATTATTCAATTAGGGGGAGCAAAGTTATGGTTTTCTATCCCACTTTTTGTTCTAAAAATAAACATCATACAGTCACTGCTGTCAGGTGATTATATTTAAGCAGCTTATGTTAATGATCATTTTACTATTTTCAGCAACTGTCAAAAAGGCGTAAAGATCATATATTTTTGGACCCTTTGAGTTGGTTCCAGTTGAACCTGTCGCTGATCAATCGGAGGAGACTGACAGAGCAGACAGAGCTGAGCTTTTCCTCACAGCGTGAAAGTGTCTGAATTAACAAACAGCCAAATATTCAGTGGTGGAAAGCGACTCATTTAGACTTCTGCAAACTACGTTTTTTTTAGTCAGACTTTGTATGGAATTATTTTTAAATACACACATCGCTCTGTGTAATGATCTCTCCTTTCATCCTGCTGCTCTGTGCTGTGCTTTCATTATTATGATTATTCTCTCATTTTCTCATACAGGGTAAATGAGAGGGGTAGTTTTGCAGTAAGGACTAGTTCTCAACTAAAATGGCCCTTTAAAGTCTTGAAGAGCAAAAGTTACCCTCTGAGTTTTGCATCAAAATAGGCCTTGATTTGATATAATGTAGGTTAAAATTATCTATTCCTGTACAACATAACAACTACATCAGCTGGTGGTGCTAGTGAGAATAGCTCCCACTAGAACTTATGTGTAAAATAAACTGGTGAGATTGGAATTAGATAGTTGTTGTGAGTCCATATTATTTGTGCTTTGTTGCAGTTCTTAGACTTTGAAGATGCCTTGTGAGTTTTAAGAATAGCAACCCTCAGGTTTAACATTGTTTAACCAGGTTTAATTATTCAAATCATATCGCTCTTTCCAACTTGCTATGCAAACATATTACGCAATACTATATTCCTTAACAAAGCTATGCTACCAATAGTTTCCTGGGTAACAACACAGAGGTTGACTCACGTTTCAAAACAGCACTGCACAGAGACTCCTAAACGCTATTGATTTCTGAATGAATGGATAGTTGCCATTATTTTTTGCCTTAAAAAAATTTTTTTTGGCCTGGCGGGGGTTCTTGTGATAATTATAGGAGAAACACTGATTCAGTAAACGTTGAGTACAGTTAGACCCTGCAGCCTCCATTAGGTTGGGCAAGTTCAAAGAGAGAGTGTTTTGAATACATCCCCGTTGTTTTCACAGGTAATTTATTAGTCTGTCCCTCCTGCTGCAGGAAATAATGGATTAATCCTGGAAGGCTATTGATGTAGCACTTCTCTCCTTATGAAAGTAACACAAAGATTATTCGACCAATGAGAATTTGGTCGGACGAGAGCATATCGACCAACTACTTGACCAGGAGACTACAGCCCTAGTTGATTGTGTACTGTTTTGTCTTCATATAATGTAGTTATCAGTTATTTATATTGCACCATTGATTTTGGCCTTGGTGCCCTACATTTTGGCCATGATGACCCAATAAAATTTGTATTTATCAAAGGCCAAAGTGGCCTTGCCCTAAAAATGACTTGATTCCAGACCTGGTACCCCTTGGCCTTTGTTCAATTGTCCTAAGAGACTATTACTACGACATTGAAAACCTGAAGACTGGACAGACAGCTAAGCCTCACCGCTCCCTTTAGATGTTTTTACTGGCATATTAATATAGAACTGCTAAGCTTCAGTCACCACTCAACCCATGGACAGCTAGCTACAACTGTGGTCATAGTGGCTGTATACTGTCTTCATGTATAGATCAGGGAAAATGCAAAAATATTGCGAAGTGGAGCAAAAGCATTTGCGGAAACAAAAACACCTTGACCTTTTGGGGGCTCCCTTGCTTTTAAAAGACAAACCTATAGGCCAAGAATTTATGAATTTCTTCAGTGTTGTCCCCCAAATCACTGTCCAGGAGCTGCACACTCTGTGTCCTTTTGCACTGCTGATTATCTTTAATGTTTATTTTTGTAAAACTAGACACCTTCATGTCACAGGAGGATTGTTCATGTCTGGATCATTCCAGGCATGCAACTGTTTGAGAGATGGATTTTGTTACGTGCCAGATGATATCATCACTGTGTTGCTGGTGCTCGCCTTTCTCCAGGACTTTACCAAAGATAAAGGTTGTTGTCATTCCTCAGTGCCTCACATCAGCCAAGTTTACCATTTGCTCTGAGGAGTTTGCTTTTACCACTTGCTTCAGAACTTGCATGAAGGTTTATTAACAAAATTTATTATGTACAGGTGCTTATTATAATCTGATCATTTAAAACATTCACAAAGCTATATCTGCATTTCTTATATACAACAATTCAACAGTGTAGTGAAATTGATTTACAAATTATCTAATAATATTGATTATGTATCTCTTAACTACAGGCATGTGTGAGAGAAACAAAAAAAAAGTAACGGAGGTCTCCCCTACACACCTTGCACGTGTAGTTGTTTCCTAGCAGGCTTTTGTCAGAAATGGGAAAATAGTCTCCCAAGTATTTAAATTTTTATACAGATATTTTCATTTATTTATTTTTGTTTTTGCTGGCATCTCACCTATTTTGTTATCCATTTTTCTCACTGTTTGCTGACTGAATGACCATCGTGACTTTTCAAAAAGAAGGCAAAGTGAAGGACGAGGATGCTGCTTGGTGTATGTTGCCACCTGCTGGACAGATGTGGGTATGGCAGAGCTTTGCTGGCTATTATATCCATGGCCCTGTTTCATAAAGTGGCTTCAGTGAAAACAGTTTGTTAACCCTGAGATGAGGGAAACTCTTGGTTTTCAGTTCCAGAAGGAGAGCCAACTTAAACTCTGGGTCAATTACCATGGTAACTGAGAGAGCTCCTCTCAGAGCAGTTCCTGACTTGAAATCTTTATTGCAAATAATGTGTAATCTCAGTTTAAATCCAAAAAATTGGACTGAAGCTTAAGATATGTGATTAATGAATAATTATCTCTATCACTCATGATGTGATTGGTCACACTGATGGAACATCATTCATATAATATTGGAGATTATATGTTATAATATTTTTGAGTGAGCAGCATCAATGATGGCTGTTGAGCCAAAATACAAATGTGTCAAAAATTTAAACTCTAATGTATTTCAACCTCAACGCTTTTTCAAGTGCAAATCACCAAATACATTATTACTGGATCAGACTGTTAGCTTACAGTTGTTGGGCCTCAACCATGTGGTCAGTCAAAGGCAGGTCTACTTGTAAACTCTAAAGCCTGACCACAAGGCCACCTTTGCCTTTAATCCCTGAAACAAAGGAAGAGCGGCAAAGGCTGCTCAAAGAGACTACATCCCCCAGTCTGCCCTGCAGTTTGCACCTTGGTGCGAGATACCAAACTTTCGTCTCTCATTGGTGGAGACACTGCAACACCACAGGGAGTCCCAGCAACGCAGCAAAAAGTACCAGCTGCACAGGTACACCCATTGCCTTTCCATTGTAACTGTGCTGCAGGAAGATGTGACATCATTATCCCAGATCATGTTCCCCCAGTTTGTCATCCACACACACAAATGCGCATCCACCTGCATGTGTGTTTAACCGTGTACAGCTGTTGTTTTCTGTATGGTTGCTTAAGTGGTGTTAGTCGTAGCACAGTAATTTGATAATTAAGGCATTTGTATTATTAATTCTTGCTGAGGTTAATAAATTCTGTTGTACATTTAAAGAGATCCAAAGGACTGTTACGACACTCAACATGCGCACTGCGCAAGTTTAGCCAAGGCTGAGAGAATGGGTGCTAAACAGTCATCAGTGATTTCTCTAAGGTGTGTGTAAATGAAACTGTATGTGTTAACTTATGCATCACTACACATTGTTCATAATTATGTTAATGTCAGGTTGGTTAAAAAAATAGCCTACAAATATATACGGTTCATCAATCTACTATTTCAGTAGTTGTAGTGTTCTGTTATAAATTTGAGCACTAGTTCAGAACTTATATTCTCTGTTCTTAATGTAATTTCAAGTACATTGTCATAAAGTGGTGATGTAACTAGCCAGTAATGGAAACTGTAAATGTCGCTTGTTGTGTAATCCTTGCTATCGGCATCTATGTATAAAAGTGTGCTGTAAATCCTTAGTTGCGGTTGAGAGAGACCCATTGTGGACATTTGGAGTACTGTTTATACTATGATGAAGCTGACTGTTTCCAGCAGAATTAGCTATGGTGGTAGTTATTTCTTGATTATTCAGAACAGTTTGAACCCAATTTTATATTTGTTGTTACTTATGTTCCTTCAGATAACCACAAATTCACAACTTGGTGGTTGGCGATTTATCTTTACTGGATACAGATACAGTGTACACATCTGCCTTTACTCCAGTGGGACATTATATAAGATTTTTGACTGAACTCCTGGATTGCTGCAGTTTTTCTAACAGAAGACTTAGGCCAGACGTGTGTACACCAGCATTCATTCTATATATACATATTTCACACTTGTTGTGATGAGAGGCTGTTTGACAGAGTCAGAGCTCGAACGCAAACCTTCTCCGTTCATCTGTGGATGCTGGTATCCCTCTGATATTAGCATTCCTATGTGAACTCAACTCCTTTTATAAGACTACCTTACTGTTTGGTTATTGGGCCCAGTTTCCAGGTGGTGCCCCTTTATTATTAATTCCTATTAATAGTTTTATTGATTTTAATAATTCATAATAACCTTTGATCATTATTAATTATTGCTAATAACCAAACATAATCCTCCTAGCCCCCACACAGTCATGTCTCTATGTCTTTGATCTATATATATTTTAAATCTTTAACTGTATTTTTCATCCTCAGTTGCTGCTACCTGTATTTTGTCCATCAGATTAAAACTGAACAAATATATTTAAAATGTAATGTAGCTCACAGTCAGATTCCACTTTATCATCAAGGAAATATAAGTCTGATAAATGATGAATTAATGGACAACGCTGAATAAAACTTTGTGTTAACTTATTGACATTTTTCCCGCTCTGACTTAGGCTCTTTTTTTAAAGAAAAATGTGCACCGTCTGCTTACACATGCATTAATATCTCTAAGTCCACTGCATTAAAATGGAGGCTCTGCCTTTTATTTACCTGTTGCCATGGTGAATCGTAGTATCAGAGCTCCATTGATGATGATTGGTGCGCAGTAATAGCCTAAAGGTTAGAGGAGCAAACTTATTACTAGAAGGATGATGGTTCAATCCCTGCGTTCGGCTTGCTGAGTCTGCATGGTGAAAGTGAAGAGCAGTGATTTCTCAATAGGCTTGATAATATCAAATGTATATTTAAAATTATGGTGTAGGCAATTTAAGAGAACTTTCCAACATTATCATACTCTCTGACACATTTTCTCTTTCACAGGATACTGTGGAAACTGGAGAAGGATATAAGTACAGTGGAAACCACTTATAATGATCACGTCTGTCTGGGTCAAATATCACTATAAGCAGATGATTATTATAACCTTTTCTTTTTCTTTATTTGTCATGCAGAATACCATCTAATTTATATGGTTATATTTATTAGCCTACATGAATATAAAGATACGGATTTTAATGACTGTTTCAAAATACAGTACAGCTGTTTCAAACGCAGTGTGCACATTTTTGAAGCGGTGAAAGCGGTGAAATTTACTTAAATCCCCCCATTGTCATAAGAGACTACGTTTGTCATTGAGAGAAAATGACTCTGTTTCTGTCATGATTTCAGTGTGCACGCAGCAGCAGCTGCATCTCATGGGAGTAAAGGACGGAAATAGATTTACGTGGTTTAAAATGTTTTTCCATATGTTGTCATGTATGAAGAGACCCAAAATGAATACTGTAGGTGGACTACTTGATTCCTATAGGTGACTTATTTAAACAGCATAAATGTTGTATAGGAATGATTCTGTCTCAGAGCTTCTTGATCCATATAAGCAGCTGATCACTGTAACTACAATCACTATAGGCAGTTACCACTGTATACATTTAAACACAGCAGAAGGTCATAGTTTGGACTTTATTTAATTTTCTTTTTGTCTTCACAGCTTGAACAAAATCGGTGAATGAATAAATAAATAACTTAAAAATAACGCTGGCACACTTTTATTTCTTAAATTATAAATGCTGAGCTATTAAATAAAAGGGTTGCGAGTGTGAAAAGACTCTTGATGGAACCGTCTTTTGAGTGTCTGTTTCCGACATTCTTTGACATGCAGCTGAGTTAAGCTTGACTGTTAGCCTGCCACAGAGCAGCTAGTTCTGCTGACTAAGTTACCATGGTTACTGAGCTGAGACTCATATAAGCCGCATTGATGGAGCGGAACTCTCACTTAAATTAGCGAGGCTTATCGAAATAAGCCAGGCTATCCCGTTGGCCAGCTTGATGGAACACCCCCCAGGAAGGAGAATTTTTCCTTCTCTCTTTTGTCCCCAGTGGAGTTTTATACATAAACTCTTTGTACACACAAAGATAGTCCACCAGAGTGCAGCATTAAATCACAAATTGGAGGTCATAGTGGCTTTAGGTTCAAGGATCATGGGTTAAAGCTGATGTGCAGGACTTTTGTCTCCTACCTCTGGCAGTGAGAGTGAAAGGGGGCACTCAGCTGTGATTGCCTGAGTACAAAGATGTTACTAGGATGAGGGAAGGACATTTCTCTTCGTTTGATAACATTAAAGAAAAGTCAGATTTTTCTGTCATCTTTCTTACTCATTTTTAAAAAGACAAGAAAAAGAGAGATAGAGCTGAGAGCACCAACAAGCAAACGAGAGAGCAACTGTGGTCAAGTGACCTACAGAGTGAGTGAGGAGAGGGAGGGGTGAGAAAGCCGGTATATCAGATCAATAAAACGTTATTTTCTAATTGTTTCATTGTGGTTACGATCTAGAGCACCAATAAACACACCCACACACTTCTGCTCAACCCTGCAGTGGTGCACTGCACTTCCTGATTTGGTCTGATGCCTGGGACACACAGCCTGTGTGAACCTCAGCAGTGCGTGTGCGTCGCTGAACTGCTGCGTCTCACAGGCCTGCAGTGTCCATACAGACAGTGTTGCTGCTGCAGCGCCTCTGCTGCCAGCTCTATCTTTCTACATAGAGTTTGGCTTTGATAATGGCCATCAACAATAGAATGTTTCATATAATTTAACTATAAATTTCATTTACATTGAGTTAAGGCAGTAAAAGGTTAAGAAGCATGTGCTTAATTGTGAATAATGAATAAATAATATGTGAGGTGAAAGCAGCTTTCTCTCTGACGGGCATGTTGGTGTCTGGTTGGGGATACTTCTGTGTCAGCCACACACACTTCTCACACAGGATGGGTTTTTTTTAAAATTGATTATACTGATTATTCCGGCAGTTAAACCCCGCTGTCACCTCTCCATGTGAAGAAAATCCCTTCAGATGACACCAAGTTCCCCAAACGAGCCAAACACAGTCCAACAAACAAACCTCCAAACTGTCAGGAGGGAAACTGACAACAAATAAGGAAAATAACACCAAATCTCCGCCTGGAAGCAGGTGGAACAACCGGCAAGAGTGCCGGTTTGAAATAATATCACAGAAAGCGTCAAGTCAAAGGTCAAAGGAAGCTCCGTGTCACTGACTCTCCATGCTGGACTTCCCTGCCAGAGAGGCTCATGCCCCGGTGTGCAACGCGCAGGCTGACCCACAGTAGTGACACTTCATGTCTGTGGCATATTGTACAGATGTAGACATTGAAACTATAGTGAAAGGTGTAATGTTGCTGGTATGATGTCAATATGATAATTTTGTGGCTGTAAAACAATGGATAAATTGTTTTAAGCGTCACACAACCCCCACAAAATGACTCATTTCATTATTAGAATTTGATCCATTCGGTCCAACAACACTTGGAAAGTCTTAAAGAGCCGCACATTTAACGGCCAAATGACCAGGGTAGGAATGTCGTGCCCTATATGAGATTTAAAAACTCTGTATATTGTGAAATACAGAGAGATTTATCTGGTGTTGATAGGCTTAATCAGCATTGTGTGAACTCATTTGGCAATATATGTAAAAGTTCCGCAAAACAGGTTTAAAGTGGCACATTCATTGATACTTGTTTGATACACACACACACACACACACACACACACAACTTTCACGAGTAAATGAGAGTAACCAATCACACCTCATTATATCGTATCTCACCACAAATTATTTTGTAGGCAACTTTAGAGAACCAACTTACAATTACCAACTACATAACCAGCACATTTTCTCTTCTTTCTCTCCCTCACAGTTCTTCCATTTTATGTTTGACACACTGTTAAATTAGGCTTGACAGCCTGCTACAGAGCAGGCCAGTTCTGCGGTATAAATTGCCATGGTTACTGAGCAGGGAATCATATAAGCCACAATAATGAATGGAACTCTTGTTTAAATAAGCGAGGCTTATGAAATAAACCAGGCTTTTCCTTTATCCAACTTAATGGAACACCCCTCTGTAGACTCTCGGTGTTGTTGAGTAATGTATTGTGTTTTTGTTCATGTGAGGGAAGAAAGAAGAAAGAAGAAGAAGAAATAAAGAGGAAGAAAAATATTCCAAAAGACACCTACAGAGGTCTGGTTGACTGATGAGAAAAGAAGTCAACATGGTGAATAATGGTTGAGAAACAAAAACACAAAACCAAAACCACAGCAAATTCTCAGTGTAGTACTTGCAGGCTCACATCAGGACAAACACATTTTAAAACTGTGCATCTCACAGTGGTGTTTCCTCCCTGAGGTCAGGGCATGCCAGGTTTACCTATTATTGGGCCTAGTATTGTCATTTTAGTAAATTATTTAAATTGTCCTGCTGTTGTGACCATCTCTTCCCTATTTTTCTTGAAATGTCATTAAGGTGGTGTCACAGTGCCCCTCTAGATAGAGGTAGATACTAAGAAAATACACAGGAAACACGTGTAAACCATGTGATATCTTGTCTGTTTTTGATGAGAACATAAATCTGTTGTTTTATTGGCATAAAAAATTGCCCCCCACCCCTCCGATTTCAGCAGGTGGGGGACAATGATATAGTTTGATGTCCTCCTGTCCTCCCCAATTCAGTCACCAGCCGCCACTGGTGTGGGGGTTGAATGCAGCTCATTTTTGTAGGATACAGCAGAAAGGCCTTTATACATACAGTACATTATATACAAACTTTGTATGAAGTTTGGTGTTATTATCGTTTATTTTACAATAATTATAGGTCTTATATGTATAATTCAGTAGTGGGGATGACCTATGAGGGGAAGGGAAAAATGGAGTGAGGGTGACAGTTTAGTGATAAAGTGATACCATAAAAAAAAAATACCATCAAAACTAAAAATTTGTAGCTCTGTACTGCAGTTTTTCCTTTATTAGGGCCCGAGCACCTAGCAGCTCACTCACACTCTCCATTCAAATATATGAGTATTTTTCTGTGTCCAGCTGCAGTTACTTATTGTCTCTACATACCTGACAGTACACATGTCAATCAAACTTTCACCATGTCATGTGGGTTAAAAGTCTTTACTTTTCTAAAAAATAGACTTGATGAAAATTAGGAAATTAATTTGTTTTACACACAAACTCATCAAGAGTTTTCAATTTACTAATTGAAATTCAAGTGAAAGGGCCCAAAACTTGCATCATTTTGATGACACAGGTGTGAGCGAGACAGACATGTCTCACCCTGCAGAAAATTCTCATCCTCACACCGTTGAGATTTGATGTTTCGCCATGACAGAGGAAGTTGCTATAAATTTATTGTAAATGCTCCAGTCTGCACCAAACTTTACATGTTTGATAAGAGTCCCGGCCTGAACACGTCTACATGACAATATTCCATCAGTGATGCAAACTGGCTGAATAGCGCCCCCCATGAAATTTCGGTGAAGCAGCCCCAGCAGCAGGAAAAATAGTGGACAAAGGAAGTGATGTTTATCTCCTTCTTGCACTGTCTGAAAACAGCCCGGGTCTGAAGACGTCTACATGCCCTTGACAGAAGACCTTCAATTGCGCCGCAGCCCGACGTACACAGAGGCGCGAGGGCCCGTTCAATGCTGCTTGCAGCTTTAATTGGAATTTGACACCTTGTGTAATAAGATATATATACATATATATATATATAGATAGATAGATAGATAGATAGATAGATAGATAGATAGATAGATAGATAGATAGATAGATAGATAGATATAGATAAGGAATAAGATATATCAGGCTTTGGATAAACACACAATACTTGTTAAAAGATCAGTTCTTTGTTGGTTTGGATCCAAACATGAGATTTGTTGATTTGTTGACGAGAAGAAAAATATAGCAAATTCCCAGAATGATCCTTTAAAGGCAACTTTGATAGAACTGACAGCTGACTACAATTTTCAAGTAACTTGCCCAACACTGGTCGCTATACAACACATCGATGTCCTCCAGCATATTGAGGGCTGTCAGGCTACAAATCGAACTTCACAAAAAGTCTTCACAGATTTTAAATGTTGTAATCTGGACCTGTAATCATTATGTTGCTTGGGAATAAGGGAAACAATTATACACAAATCCCCATTGTCATAACTAAAGCTTGGGACAGACTTGAAGATGAGCTGAAACCCATTTTCGCGTACTCCAGACATTTTCCCCCATGCTGAGTGCGTTTCATTGGTTGACCCAACCTGAAGGACTGAGTGCTTTCTGTTTCTGCCAGAATTTCCTTCTTCCTCTTTCTTTGTTCTCCTTTTTCTCCTCAAAGCCATTGATTCCCATGATCACAGACACTCAAAATACAGAGACTGATTGTGTCACTTTCGTCTCATATTTTCAGTTCTTCTAAAATCACACGCTCTGGTGCTGAGACCTTCAGTACAATGTAGAAACACCTGAATCTCTCATACACTGAAGCCGTATGGGAAGTAAAGAATCCATCACTCAGATTTTATAAAAGCTGTTCACTGATTAAAAAACATATTAAAACTGATCAAGCATGAAACATGCAGATCCCAGGCAATATTGATCCATTTATGTTATATTATTTTGAAAGACAGGTCATGTGGTATATTTATTTTAACACATTTAAATTTACATTAACTTTGAAATGTGAAATGTTTGCAAGTTTATAGTCATTCCATATAAGAAATGAATGCACAATGGAACATGTGTAAACATGATTTTGTTGCAGGTTTGACATGTACTGGGTCTGTACTGGTACCACAGCCTGTATGTAAAGATGAACGAAGTGTGCCATCAACTGTTGGTTTCATCAGAGCTCGTTTGAAGCTCAGAGTTGCAGCTTTTCTGTTTGGAGCCAGGACCTTAAAAATAAGGAGTTTGGGGTTTTGCCTCTCACATTCTGGAAAAACACCACAGTACCTTGGACCCAAGCTAACACAACAAAGCATGCAGGGCAGATATCATAATCAAGTCAAATTAAACTGGTTGACACATTTATAAACATAAACTCAGAGTATTTATGGTCATACAGCCCAATCCTTGTCGTAGGGATAAGTACCAACCCAATTCAAGCACTGCATATCAATAGCTACTGGAAAATAGCCTTGATATTGTGATAATAATTTTAACCATATTGCACATTAATAAAGTTTTTTTGCACATTACTAATTTTTTTATTGACATTTATAAGTCAATAACTTTCTTGATTGTGCCAGCACCTCAAAATTGTACTGAATACATATGAGTTATTAACCACCACTGTAACTGAGAGAGTCAGACATAAAAAGAAAAGGTTTGTCTTTGAGTTTAGTGGTAGTTTGGTTTATTTTGTACAATGATGAAAGAGTGTCAGTACAAAACAAAGGAAGAGATATATCAGGCTTTGATACACACACAATACTTGTTAGTAGATCAGTTAATTGTTGGTTTGGGTCCAAACATGAGATTTGCTGACAATAAGAAAAATATAGAATTGTGCTGTAAAGCATCACACAGCAGCAGAGAGTGTGGCTCTAAATTTCATCTCATGGTCTTTTCATGACACAAATAATCTTGCTTTTAATTTGATAAGCTTACATTATTTACTTCTAGGTGACATTATGAGTGTATGTGATGTTCTATTGTGTGTAGCTTTGTATTTTGTATAATGTGCCCTGTGTGTTTTTTGCATTGTACTGTTTGTTATTTTGCTGTTATGTTTGAATTGTGACCTACCTAAGGGACTGCAGATGAAAATTAGCTATAAGCTAACTCTGGTACAGTACATTAAATGGTAACATTTGTGTTTAACACTGTACATGGTCCCAATAAATAAATAAATACATAAATACAAATTGAGAGAGCCACTGGGTGTGTTTACACTAATTTAATAAAACTGGAAAACAAGCAGGATAATTGAAATGATTTTCAATAAAAGCTCCAACAGTGAGGGAAACCTGACTTTCAATATCCTGCAGCTTGTCTTAATGTCAAACTTGTAGCCACACTGAGACCTTCTTTTGGTGTCAGTTTTGGTTTCCACCACCATCTTATGCCATCAGCCAACCAGGCATCTAGTTCCTCTTTTTTCTTCCTCTGTCTTCTAAAACTGCCTCATCATGAACCAACTGTGTAGGTTTGGTTTTAACATTGGTAAGGACATTTTCTGTCATATGACCAATGTGCACATTAATGTATAAACACATAACACATAACAAAGAGGAGAAAGAAAAAGTGATGAGGGCCAAAAACTGTCTAATGTAGCTCAATAAATGTATTAAATTTTACACTTTTCAAAGGCTGTCAGACACTATGTGTTTTTTGGTTAACACCAGGTGCGTATCTATACTTCTAAAATTAAGAAAAAAATATTTTTTATGAATAAAAGCATTAATTATTCTCAAAAAATTATTATTATGTATTATGTAATTTTTTAAAGATGTTTTTACTGGTCTACTGCCTTTGTCTCTGCTGTCAGCAGAAAATCAGAAAGTTTTTGCTCTGTTTGCTTCAAAAGAGCAGCCTGTCCTCCTGCTTCTTACTGCTAGAGGATTATTTGGCCATCGCCCTGGTGTGTCAGAGAACCTCCAGGAACATTTAAGGGTCCCTTCAAGGCAGCTGAGTTCTGTACAGTCTGTAGCCAGTCGGTTTTTGTATTTAGGCACATGATAAATCTAAATTAAATAACTGTGAAATATTGTAATATAACCATCATTGATGCTTCCTTTGTAGGTTATTGGCTTCTATTTGTTAGCTGTTATCATTTGTGTGCCAGCCTGATGTCAAATTTATAGAGAAAATTATAAAAAAAAAATACTGCAGAGAACGTTCATGCCCAAACTTGAGGAGCCTTCAAGAGGTGTCAACCATAAAAAATACGTTTTTTAGTGGATAGCATAGAGCAAGCCCCCAAGAACAGCACCAGGCTTTTAGGCCAATTTGCATGGTGGCCAAACCATGTCATTACAACTTCCGGGTCCATCCATGATACTACTAACTGGATTAGGGTTCAGTTGTGAGTGAATCAAATGGTGTTAGTTGGTCAACATCACAGACTCTCAGAATCTTTAAACATCTGCTTTCTGATAAAATACTGCTGAACACAATCAGACCAACAACAGACAACTTCTCCTTAAAATATTTTTGTGCTTGGTGCTAGCAAAGATAATCATGCTAACATGCAAAATTAACATGGTTAACATGGTAAACATTAAACCTGTTAAACATCTACATAACAGCATTGTCTCTGTGAGCATGCTTATGTTACCATTTAGTTCAAAGCCATAGACTGTATATAAAGATGGACATCATGACAGCTCCCCAAAAGTGAAGCCAAAACATCTCGTTCGCCCCCTGGTGGCTGGCTGCAGTACAGGTTATAAGTCCCGCCCCCTCCATGTTAGTGGATGGGACATGAGCCAAACTAAAAAATTATTGTACATGTCAAATAAATTTTTCCCCTAGATGGTTTCTGTCATTTCAGGTAGTTCATGTCATGCTGATGTTTGTCCAAGTGCTCATTTTTCTTATAAGTTGGTTTTTAATTAATTATTTGACGATATAGAAAGGGGGTCTGACGTCATGATTGACAGTGGTGACAGCCACTCTCAAACCTCCATCAGGCCACGGAACGGCCGAGGGGGCGTGTCCAGAGGGCCGTGCAGTCTACCGTGCAGACTCTGGCTCCAAATGATGTCACACAAGCAAGATGGCCGCTCCCGGAAAGGAGATATTTTGGCTTCACTTTTGCATAGTGGCAGGAAGTGGAGATGCGTTGTCCATGCATATATACAGTCAATGCTCAAAGCATTGCTGTGCTAAAGTACAGCCACACAGAGCTGCTAGCATAACTGAAGACTCTTAGGACCAAATCCACAAAGAATGCCCCCTTTTGCACTGATTATATGCTGGCACAAACATGCCAATACAGTTTTGCAGCTGAGTGCAATTTCCACAAAATGCACATTTCAGCACACAGATTGGTCCATAATGAAAGCTGCAGAGAGCATAAAATCCTTATGTTGCATGTCTTTAATTAACAGAGGTGCCACACACAGAGCAAAACCAACTTTCGTGTATTTTGCTTCTTTTACTTCTCTAGTATTTGGCATCTATAATGTAATCTACTGAAATGTCAAATGTCAAAATACATCTATTAATGTGACTCAGGCAGGTCTGAAATGTGTTAGATTAATGTCTGAATCTTACAGTAATGTTGTTCAGGTGTCATTGAATGTCTCCAGGATTTCACAAAAACATCAGTATTGATGATCCAGCCAGCTGTGGGCAACAAACAGCTGAAATAATAAGTGCGTCTCCAAACTGAGAGAGAGGCTGTGCACATTCATGCTTGGCACAGCAGTGGTAACTTCATTAACACCGGATCAGTCAGGATCTGACAGTAATTAATATTCTGTGTTCTGCTGCACATCTACACAACTCAGCTGTTAAACACAGATTCCAGGTTTATATGGTGGAATTGTAATAAAGCAGCTCCATCAGAGCTGTCAGGACATTTTTACTTTTAAGTTGCTGAATGTCCGAAGATAATTCTGTTCCTAGGAAACAGAATGTAAAACTGAAACAGATTCATGATTTTTAGTTTTCTGTAGCTTTAATGAATTAAAACATAATTATGAATTTGTTTGTAAATGTATATTTCTTCCCGTGTTTTTACTTACACTCTTATCTTTATACCAAATAAACAAAAATTTAACTAAATTAAAGTGTGTTTAAAACTTCATTTTTGTGTACAGTCAAGAAAGATATTGAGTTATGAATGTATTATTGAAAAATTAAGGCCATAATACTTCTGTAATATGTGATATGGTTGAAATCATTATCACAATATTAACAAGGTTTTTTTTCCATCATTGATGTGAGGTGATTGAATTTGGCTGGTACTGATCTGTACTACAGGGGTTGGGCCATGTGACCATACATACTGTGAGCTTATGTATACAAATGTATCAGCTGTTTACACCGTTTACCATTTAATATCTCTGTGTGTAATAGTCTGTTGTGGGTAATGTTGTCACTCAGTTAGCAGGAGGCATCATGGCAATATTGTATTTTTATATGATTTCTGGAGACTGTCCTCCCAAGAAAAATGACACAACAGGTCATAATGTCAGGCACACAAAAACGACGAATAGTTACATGTGAGTGACAGATGACATATAGCGGCCGTAGTGATTATGAGTCGGAGCAGTGGTGCAGTTCAGATGACATTTATACAGTACCAGTTAAAAAGCTTTCACACTGATTTAATGTTAACCCTTGATTCCTTTTCTTTCTATTTTAATTAGTGATTGAGATTTTATTTGTACATAATACCCAGCTAATAGCTAATTTAATGAAGATTGAGATGTTTGCTAATTTAAAAGAAATCTGACTATAGCCATGTTTTTGTTTTATCTTTGTATTATCCATCTTCATTATGTTGATTTATGTTTGTGTAACTCTGATAGACATGGAGTGCATCAAGGGTTTTCCTCATCTTGTCATCCTGAGGTTTTCTCTTCCTGAAAGGTAGAGTAGCTACACTCATGGGTCTTTTACCTGCCTGTCAGCCATTTGATGGGGTTGGATGTTTGGCCTGATGTGTACCTGGGACCCGTGACCTCTGTGAGGGATCTTCACCTCTGATGATATTCCTTTGAAGTCTGAGCAAAAATGACGTGGAGTTCCCCAAGGCTCCATTCTGGAGCCTCTTCTGTTCAACATCAATATTCTCCCACTATCTCAGATTATATCATATTATGATTATATTATATATAAACATATTAAAATTATAGAGAAGACATGGAAGAAACCGTGTTAGAAATATGAATGAAATATAAAGAGCAAAGGTTTGCAGTCTGTGAGGGATTCATCCCACCGTCTGCATCTGCAATTAACACTTTTATCCTCAGGGAGGCGCTATAGAGCCATCAAAAATGAGAACTTCTTGCCAAATGCTGAACATCCTTCTGATTTCACAAACACCCACCTCTTCTCCCGTATTATTATTATTTTTTTTTTTTTTATTTTTTTTTTTTTATTTTATTTTATTTTATTTTATTATATTTTATTTACCGTTTTAATGTTTTTGAAATCATATTGTATGTTAATGTATTCGTGCTCTTTGTCCTCATCAGCTGTCTTGAATTGTTTTTGACTGACTTTCAGTAAATAAAAAACACTGTGGACACAGTATAACTCAAACTATACATGAATCAAAACTCTGAAATTAAAATACCACTAACTTAATAGCATTAAAACATTTTGTTATTTTATTTTTAAACCATATATTGGTCCCATTATCCATAATTCAATACAGATCTTAATCAATGGCATAAAAATCTATAGAATTTGACTAAATCAAAGTTGAATCAATCAATTATTAAACATGCAAAAAGGTTAAAATCAAGATGTAAATACATTCTCAAATCAACTCAAAATGAACAGTCAACATGTAGCATGAAAATATAAACTGACTAAATAAAATGCAATCAAAATTAATGTTTAAATGAAAATCAAAACAATATCAACTTAAAATGATCTGAATCTTAATTATTCTTTAGTATTGCAACATGTGAAAAGCAGTGTGCAATCATCAATATGTGTCTCTAATATGTGTCTATCTTAGAGAGTAATTATATCACTGATCAAATCATTCAAAAGAAATGATCAATAAAGAAACTAAATCAAGGACTAGAACATCTGACATCAGTAAATGAAATAGATCAATAAAATCACA
Source organism: Thunnus albacares (assembly GCF_914725855.1). NCBI lineage: Eukaryota > Metazoa > Chordata > Actinopteri > Scombriformes > Scombridae > Thunnus > Thunnus albacares. Next base: position 34,560,081 of record NC_058110.1, on the reverse strand, counting down.
GTATTTATTAAACATAATGCATAATCTGTCTAAGTCAGAAGAGGTGAGTAAATAACAGAGTGTGAGTCAAGCAAGAGGAAAGTTAAAAACAATCTCAGACAGAAAGAAGTTCTCCCAGAAACTCATGAAGAAGCCATTTCTACCGTCTGCTTGATGGACTCCCTTCCTGCTGCAAAAGCGGCTGATTCTGTTAGAAAAACAAAACTTCAGTCAGTCATCTCACATGGAACACATTACAGAACAAGTCCTGAGTCAACAATATTTATATATATGAAATTAATTTGGTGAAACTGACATCAACTATGGAATCAGCTACTAAATGAGCTCCAGTCCATCAGTGAAAACTGCAGTGGTAAGGTCAATTTGCAGGTCAGATAGCTAATTAAAATAACTCATAATCTCTATTATTATTATTATTATTATTATTATTATTATTATTAATAATAATAATAATAATAATAATAACAATAATAATAATAATAATAATAATAATAATCATCATCATCATCATCATCATCATAATAATAATCATAATAATGCTTTATAGTTGGGAATTTTAACATGGGGGTCTATAGGGAGTGACTCGCTTTTATAGCCACAAGTGGCCATTCAAGGAACTGCAGTTTTTGGCACTTTGGCATTGGCTTCATTTTTCAGCCCCTGAGGTTTGTGCTTGGCAAAGAATCAGGCACAACAGAGCGCAAGGGAGAGGGCCATGGCTGGTAGGATGAGAGGAACTAGGAGCAGCTCTGTGGAAGGGGAAGGACCACACACCGAGGACGTCAGCTGCTGGCGTTCCTGTTGTACTGTTGGTTCCACAGACTGAGAGACACTGACATTATTAAACTTTTAACAGAGGACTTTTTAATGTTTTACTCTTAAGGAACATTTTAGGACTTTTAGACATTTTATAGTTGCATTTTACTGGTTATTATTTTATGGTGATAAACCTTTTTAAACATTTTAAGTTGTGGTTTTAACAATGCTTGCCCCTGATTTTAAAAAGGAACATACTCAACCTTTTTAATAGAGTCCTAGGGCTATTTTTAAACCCTAGGTGGTGCTGTCTGCATTTTACAACTACTATTTACTTTTTCAACAAAGTATTTATTCTTGTTAATTAGATTGGCGTGGCCACAGAAAACTTTTCTGGTATTGTCGCCAGGATCAGGTGCTTGAGCAGAGTTAACCAAGGATTTGTTTCTTTTAAGCATAAACATGATGATGCCTGTTTTCTCCTGGTGCACCATGAGTGCCAAAGTCTGGGCGTCCTGATTCAGAACTCAAATATGGAGAATGGAAAGAACAGCTACAGGGCTTATGCAATAAGTGGGTTTTTTAATGGGGCATTGACAGGAGCAGCTATGAAAAAAAATATGGTTTAGCTGAGGAAGAAGGTAATACAGTTCTACAGGTGAGACCAGATGAACCTGTGCAGTCTCAGTTCTCAGGTTATAGGAGCTGTATTGCAGGCTGCAGCAACATGACCCAGATGAAGCCGCCACCAACAACAGAGCTACATTTAGTAGCTGATTCCAACAGTCCACAATCCACAAAGTAATTTTTATCTATCTGAGATGCAACCATTTATGGATACAAATTGTTCTCTATTGTTTAAATAACTGACTACTCATTTGAGTGCAACATCCTGTAATCCATATTTGTTGAGCTTGGAAATAAGAATATTGTGGTTAACTGTGTCAAACGCGTTGGATAAATCTAAAAAGATGTCAAGTTCAAATTTTTTCTCATCCAAGGCAGAAGAAATCTTGTTGACAAGCTGTAACAGTGCCAATTCTGTTGAATATTTTTTGCGAAAACCATATTGATGTCTTTACAGGATGTTATTCTCAACTAAGTGCTTAGAGAGTCTTGCATAAATGAGATTCTCCAGAATTTTTCAAAAACAAGGTAATATAGAGATTGGACAATAATTTGTCAAAGTATCATGATTCTTCTTCTTCTTCTTCTTCTTCTTATTATTATTATTATTATTATTATTATTATTATTATATAATATATTAATAATTATATTAATCTTGAGTCCAACACAATTATATATTAGTATTATTCACCAAACATTAATTCTGCATATATTTTACATTCACATTATAATTGATTCCACATGAGCTGGTTACGGTGGCCCTGAAGTGCAAAACACAACAACAAACCAAAAAACATAAACAAATGACAACAACTACACAACAACAAAAAGGAAAAGGTAGGGACAACAATTCTTGTTTATGATTGGACAAAACCCAAGTTAATTTTTCAAAACCATGACCACAATTGTCCCCTAATTTAACCAAATGGTTATTATGTGAGTATCTATGAGTTAGAATAGAATATTAATAGTAGAATTGTATGTGTTTTACAAAATTATGTTACTGACATCATAATTAATCCATAGCTGTAAATAAATAACAAATATAAAGCTTGACCTCAAACAAAGCACCCACCTGATGGCTTGGCGTTCCCTGAGGTTGGGGTTTAGTGGCGTTGCTCCCCTCTCCCTGCTGAGTTGAGTTCTGTGGTTCCTAAAGAGGAGTGACAAGATCAGTCTCTATTCACGAAACATTAACACTGTACATATTTTACATTCACTTCATAATCTATTCCATGTGAGCTGGCTACGGTAGCCCTGAGGTGCAAAACAAAACAACAAAAAGGAAAACGGTAGCGACAACAGTTGATGCTTATCTAGAACAATCATTGTGTTGTGGCTTCGGTTCTGTCCAATCACAGTTGTTCTTCCTACATTTTGTGTTCCTGAAATGTGTTTTGCACGTCATGGTGCCCACAGTTGGCTGAATTACATTAATAATACAGGAAGTGATCAGGTTGTTGTGGAAGAAAACAAAGCACACATGTGGGTGAGTGACAGAGAAGTAAAAAAAATATGCAGAGACATGAAGAACATTTTGTGTTTCATGAAATGTTGCATTTTCCCTTTTGTTGTGATGTTTTATTATTTTGTTGTTGTGTTTTGCATGTCATGGCCCCCAACAGCTGGCTGAATTACATTAATAATACAGGAAGTGTTCAGGTTGTTGTGGAGGAATACTGTATACAGTATTATACTGTATACTGTGTTACTCCTCTAACTGAATTAATTTTGTATGATAGTTTTGAATCCCTGTTTGTTCAGTTGTTTGTGTTCTTTCCACATTCACATTGCAATTGAATATTTGTCAATGGGATGGTGGGGAAACAAAGCACATGTGGGTGAGAAAAAGAGAAGAATAAAAAGAGGGGAAAAGTGATAACACAATTAAAAAAAAACACAGAGACATGAGGAACATGCAAAATTCTCCCACATTACACAGGTAGATGCAAAATACAATGTTGTTTGTGTCATTTGTTCCCTCTACGTATAATATTAGTTGGTAGTTTCCAACAAAACGCAGGTATAAATTCATATTAAATACTAATAATATATCATTATACCTAATATATCATTTTTAACTAATAATTTTAATATAAAAAGTAATTAAATGGTTAATGGATGAAAAATCTAAATAAAAAATTAAATGAAGGCCAAGAGATGTTTCTCTGAGTTACCTCGTCCTTGGATTCAGTCTGTTCCATTAAATCTTCAGCAACATCAAAACACTTTTCCCATCGCCCTAAATCCAAGAAGCCATCGAGCGCTAAAGTCAACTTCTGTTTTACTGCATTTTTCAAAGCCTTTTCCAGAAGATTTTCCTCCTGTTCCAGAATCACCTCCTTAAGTCGATCTTGTCTCCTGCAACACGTGCACTTTTCTTCACAGCATTTCAGGCATATTGATGCCACAACTGATGGTAAAAAGGCACAAACAAATATACAAATGCATGTAATCAAGCCGTATATCTGAAAAAGAAAAAAGTACAAATATATATCATCAAAGTAGTATTGTTATAATATCTCTACTCTCCTCTCTTGGTGTCTGCCCTCAGGCTGGCTCATGTTAGGTAAGACTGTAGAAGCTCAGCATGTGAACTAATCACAGATGTTCAACTGTTCCGCTGTTATTACAGATATGTCTGACCTTGACAATCATACACATTGAGTTCCCTTTGGCAGAAGATACAGTTCCCTGATGCATTTGAACTACTACAAACATACTAACATTTATTTCAAAGGACAGAACTCCCCATGCTCAGCCAGTATTTTGTCAGGTGTTAGTCGGTCGCAGGAACATATATGGTGAAAATCAAGTCACAGTAAAGTCATCTCAGTTTGCAGTGGTTAATTTTGATTTTCATACCAACATTTATGTTTAACGCTGCACATGGTCCCTTACAAAATAAATAAATAAAGTTTCACAAATCAGTTAAAAAACAAGTACAAACATATAAGACATAATGGAGATATGTGAAATGGAACACCATGATAAGCTATCTGAAGCTTGAGAATTATGGAGAGCCGTTTCATTCAAAAGCCTACCCAAACCGTGCACCACCTATCCAGTGGACAGCGCACGCGACCCAGTCGACGGCGGCGCCACCCAGCTGACAGCTCGTGATGTCCAACTCCACGGCGCTACCCAGCTCATAGTGCTGATTAGACAGAAATTCAATCGTCTCTCTTAAATCAGAAGTAAGAAGAAACTTTGGAAACAAGCGAAGATCTAAGGTGGGGGAAATTTGTATTATTAATATTAATGCACTAGACCAGACTACAAAAACAGCAAAGGCAAGACACAATTTGTTGTTAGTAAATTTACTAACGGAAGTTTGTTTTTATTGTACGAAAAAAAATAGTGAGTTTTGGTTGGACATTGATAGGAGTTATACTGCTGGAATCTGTGGCATCTCAGGATTCATTTGATGTGTTGTTGTGTGGATAGCGTAAAATAAAAGATATCAGGAGCGCCGTGACTGTGGGCAGTGACAGAGGATGCTTTTGGTACTTGCTCAGTCAGATGCTTGGTGTTTGACTTGCATTTTGTTTTAGTAGAAATGGTTACGCTGGCTTGATAGGCAAGCTTCTTTTGATAAAAACAGTGTGTCGTATGACTATTTTCTCAAGTGTTTAAATGCCCTGTGACGCGTTTGATTATGAGAGAGCAGCTATGCCCCCGCCGGCGGGGGCTCTCGGGCTTAAGAGGATAATCAGCTTCACTGATTGTGAGATTGTTTTTTGCATTTACACAGAGATCTGCAAAATGTCAATCAAAGGCGCTTTTATTAAGGTAGCATAGATTAATTACTTGGTATGATTAATTTGATCATTCTCTTAATTTACACAGGAGTCAACATTTTATTTAGCTGTTAATATTCTTTTTATTTTATCCTTAGTTGTGACAAACCTTATAAAGTTGGTTAAGATATGAGCGCTGCAAACTATGATTACATTTCTGAAATATAACTGCTGAAGATGATTGACAGGTTTATGTGATGAATTAATGATATGGACACCATAAAGAGCTGCACAGTCGTGCATAATGGTCGCGCGTGATAACAGTTATTCCGCTGTTGGGGAACCTGGTGCAACACAATCGGTGTAAAGACACTTTTTATTTCCAGTTGGTTTCATCGACAGCTGTACAGACTGGTGGAGCAGGCATCATGTTGACAGAAAATAGCTGGTTCAGGGCGTGTCTTCACCCATCTATGGCTCATTGTGGGAGTAGAAATGAAGCTCGTGCATACACACCCAGTTTCACAATGACTGAGATGTATAAATCACAACCATGCCTATGCACGGCTTTATATATCTGACGAAAAGAATGTGTATGCATATTTCTTTGTGCGTACCCACAGTTTAGAGTTTTATGCATCTGGCCCCAGGCTTCTGCAGAATAACCACACACACACCTGTACACACATCAGACCGGTCGGTTATAACTCAATATTCTACCTTTTAATGAATGACACGTAGGGTTAGCAGGGCTCATCGGCCTCTTTTCTAACTTTCTTTTCAGCAAAAGTAGCTCTCATGTTTTATTCTTGAGACATGTTGCAGAGCATTTACAAAATCAGGCTAAATTAGAGTTATACCAAAAGGCTATGGGAGGACTTGAGTAGATTTATTATTATAAATTTTTTCCTATTCTCTTCTACCAGACAATGCAGGGCTTCCCCTACGAACCAGACAGAATAGCCACCCCACGTGTGTCTACATTGAAATGACATAAACCATAGCCTATGTTCTGTGACAGTTTTTTTTGTTTGTTTTTTGATTTTTGTACTGACATCTGATATGTCTGTTTTTAATTCTTAATTCAAGGAATGGTTACTCCAAGTGCCACTTTCCCGCTCACTGGATCCTTTGATCCATCTGTATTCTGTAAATATGAACTCCATCCTTGTTGCAGATGAGATTTAACTTCCTTGACTATTTCTCCTAATTTCTATCTTTTGTTATTATTCAGTGTGCATAGATCAACATCAGGTGCTGAGATTATCCATGATGGTACAACTGACCAACAGACTGGAGGGCACACATTAATATTAATAATACAAATTTCCCCCACCTTAGATCTTCGCTTGTTTCCAAAGTTTCTTCTTACTTCTGATTTAAGAGAGACGATTGAATTTCTGTCTAATCAGCTCTATGAGCTGGGTAGCGCCGCCGTGAGTGAAATGGCTCTCCATAGTGAAAAGGGGTCCAGACACTAAGCAGATAGTATTTAAAATATAAATTTACAAACATGTTTTATAGATTTTTTTTTTTTTTTTTTTTAAAGTGCATGTATTATACAATAACATTTAAAACCTACAAAACACCTAAGACCCTAAAAGTACTTAATGGTCATAAGACATTTATTCCATCAGTCTAAACATTGATAAATAGGTAAGATACAACGAATAAAGACATGTGGCAAGTGAAAATAACAATGCAATTCAAATGTATTTCAGAGTAGGCTAACTAGTTTAGAAGTCCCCAGGCGTCAAGGGTATTCAAGCTGAAACATATTTTAGCAGCAACTGCTCTTTTTGAAAACTGACACATATAATGACATTTTTTTAGTGTTATCAAGCTCATTCCACACTTGTGGTTTATATGAGGGAAGGTAAGTCAGAATCAGGTCATAAAGTGATTATACATTATAAAAGCATTATGAGAAATATTACATTCAGTAAGCTTCAGCAGACTGTAGCTGTGGAAAAGAGGGTCAGTAGAGTGGAGAGCATTTACCTTGGACCATGATATGGCACATATTTCTTTCTCTTTCTAATCCATATTTCTTCAATATATTATGGAAAATATTGCACTATGCAACATTACAGTAATTTATACGAGATTCAGACTATGTCAGAAAGACTGACATAAAGCTAGAAGAGAAAGCCTCAACATGAAAAATAAATCAACATATTTAAACAACTTTCCTCATCAGTTCATTAATATGGACCCCCAGGAATTTGGTGGACTTCACCCTCTCCATAACCTGACCTTTGATTTTTATACAAACTTGTTCAGGCACATTGGAACTATTTTCTGTAAGGGGGTGCTGATTAGACTGAGCTATTAATGAGCCCGAGCCAAGGCTTTAACTTCAAATTATTTGAGAAGTATACAGCTATTAAGAAAACTAGAAAGTAAGATTTTGATGCTTTGATGTTTTACTTTGAGATTTGTGACCTTCTACATATACTGTTCACATTGCTTCCTCTCATACATATAGATTTTAATCCAACTGAGTGCTGTGCCTCTGACACCATAGTGCTGTAGTTTGTTTAGAAGAATTTCAAAGTCAATAGTGTCAAATGCTTTTGATAAATCAAGGAAAATTCCAATGGCGCAGTTGCCTTTATCAATAGTTTAACTGATTTTTTTCAATGAGATCAAGAATCTCCATACACGCTCTGTGCTCGTTTTTCTGAAGTCATACTGTGATAGGACAAAAATATTTGATTTATCAAAGTAATCATTAAGTCTACTATACACTATTCTCTCCAAAACGTTGGAGAGAGAGTAAGCAATACAGATATAAATCAGGACTTGTGCATATCAATTTTAACACTAGACCTAAAGACTGGCACAATTCTAGCAATCTTTGTCATTTTAGGCACAACCCCATAAAGTAGGGATTGCTATTGAAAAGGAATCACTCTGTGAATGCATTTGTTTGAGAATTAAAATCAAGAAGTGATCGAGCTTTTGTTCTGGCACCTTTGCTCTGACACAAATGTCTGTTTCGTCATACTATTATAGAATATTCTTTTACTCTTTTTATTCTGTCATTATTACTTTACTTCCCTTTTCTGGAGAGCATTTTGTAGTACAATAATGTAATACATTAAAATTTAATATTATCATTATTATTATTGTCAAAGAAAGAAAGGAAAACCTACCATTGACTGATTTTTCAGTTCAGCGATGATTGCTTGTTCCTCAGCTGTGATGTTTGTCTTTTTGCAGGCTAACTGTGGGTGTTTCTCAGTCTGATTATTCTTACAGCAAACATACCAGTCTCCATCGATGAGCACGGAGGCATTCCACAGCAGACCAATGAAAAGTCCCTTGAGAGTGTGAGACAATAAAGCACCACAAAGACGTGTCTTGCATTTTGACAAAAAATAGCTCCAGTATCTCTTAAACGCCTTGTCTGTCCAGAGTATAAAGAAAGTTAAGACCAGAAATGGCAGAGCCATGTATAAATCACACTGAGCTTCTTGTGGTTGGCAACTGCAGGCAAATTCTCTCTCAAAAAGAACATGATAGGAAAAAATCAAAATGATGGCGATGTAGATGTTAGCAGTTGTATAAATTCTTTTATAAACCTCTTGCAGTGCTGTTTTTAAACTCTCCATCTTGCATCTACTCACACCTACACTCTGCACTGAATAAAAGCCTGAAGCATGTGCGTTACGGGTAACTTGTTGGAATACTTTCATTTTCTGTTTTGAAGAAAAAAACACACAAAGGGGAGGGGCAATGCTGTATGATTATTTTGTATGATCATTTATCTAACTGCAACACTCAACTTGTGTGTCTGTGCTGGAGAAACTGATGAGTTTCCCTCAGCTGTCTGATCAACCTGTGAATACACCATTACAGTAGTTGAATCTACTGGAGATAAACACATGGACAGGCTTTTATAAATCCTGCTGAGACATAAATCCTTTAATTTGATATATTCTTTTTTTGTAATGATTTTTTATTGATGAAAATACAGGCAAAGCACTACTGGACAGTGCAAGCATAGAAACAAAAGTGTTCTGTATTTAACATTTTTTAATAATGCTAATTAAAACAAAATACAAACACCAAAATAAGAAAAGGAGTAACAACAACACAAAAAACAAACAAAAAAACAAACAGTAATGCTCAATAAAATCGTATAATGAACATTCCTTTGAAATAACAAAGACAACACAAAAAGACAAATAACCCCCAAACCTTCCAGACCCCTGTGTTTGGTTTGGTGGGGTTGGGGGGTCCCCAGTGTTCAAGTTCAAGTCATCAAGGTTGAGTCTGAATCGAGTTCCAAGACTGGCTCCAGTGCTCCACTCTGGCACCGTCAAGGAGCTGACATACAAATAAAAAAGGTTTACATCAAACAAAAATAACACGGCTGTCACCATTTCAAAAGGAGTTTATTTACTTTGTGACACAATAGACAAACAAATGCACACGTAAGCATGCACCAAAAACTAACAAAAAAACCAGTCTATAAATTAACAAGTCTGAGTCTTTGTTTCCAACTTCTAAGATTGTCTTTTTGTGCTGTGAATTTGGGTAATTTAGTATTTAATAAATATTATTAAACCACAAAGTCATAAAAAAGTACATATATAAAAAAAATAGGTTTATATGTATGTTAGGATATGAAATAAAATGAGGTCCAGATGACAATAAAATAGGAATTGAGTATCAGCCATTTGAGTCAAGGTATAAAAACTCCTCAGATCTTTCTTAACAGTGGGAGTCTTTTCTTTAAATTGTAGAGGATCTTCTCTGAAGCACAACAGGATGTTAATTTATTGATCCAGTGTCTTTGTGAGGGAGGGAGGTCAGATGTCCAGTTTAGTAAAATGCATTTTTCCCAGCTGTACTGGTGAGTAAAATGAGGTGCTTAACAGAGTAATTTATTTTAACTGGGTTCAAGTCTCCTAGGATACACACTTTAGGATCCTGTGAAATGTTCTTTAGTATCATTTCTGAGGAAGCTTTCGTAATATATTTGCAAAACTCTGCCATTATAGGGCAATGCCAGATCATACTGTATATACAGTATTTAGATAACATACCTGCATATATATTTTTTTTTATAATCCACAAGTCAAGTCATTTATATAACTTAAGTACTGCAATTTTTATAATGTATATAGATTGAATTCCACTTATCTGACTTCTTGTTTTGTTAGTATTATTACTCCTGGTTCTGTTTCATTGATTCCTGCAATGCAGTAACATGCAAATTTCCCCTGCTGGTCGCTACGCTACACTACATGTGAACTGCTGGTCAGAGCAGTTCACATGTAGTGTAAGACGGAAAAATAAACCACAAGTATCTGTGGTAGTGGGGTGTACTGAATGCTTCTCTATATTGCAGGTGCCAGCACCTCTGTCTGCAGTGCACACTGTGTGCAAAGCTTTTTATGTTGGTTTTACCCTGTGGTTTAATCAGACCAAACCAAACACTTCACGTCTCATCTATGAAAACAAAAAGATGATTTAGCTCAGTCAGCTGAAATCCTGATACATAACCTGTAAAATAAAAATAAACAAAAAAGCAATTTGCACAAGAGGACATGTGTGCTGATAGTTACTTCCTACAACTAGCAATAGATGGATACTGTAGATTGATGGATGGATATATTGTTGTTTCTCATTTATTTGGGTCCCCATAGTTGTTACTATGGCAACAGCTACTTTTCTTGGGATCCATGTTAGGGGAAATAAATGTATACACATGCTTTCACATACATGCATACATAAATACAAATAAAGCACTGCAAATTTCACAAAACTAAAGAAACATAAAGTAACTGATTAGATATTTTACAGGCCTTTACCCAAGAATAACCTGTTTAGTTGCTTTGTAAAACTTTCTTTACTTGTTGCTTGAGTAATAAAGTAAGGCAAACTATTCCAATGAGAAATGGCCCTGTACATCACAGTTTTTTTCACTGCACTGGTTGTAGGTTGACGAATTGTAATATGACACCTGTCTTGGTGCACTAACTGAAGCTTGTACACCTCTTTATTTGCTGCACTTGACCAGATTTCCCCTCTGGGCATCAGTAAAGTTATGTGATAAAACTAACATCTGCTCATATAAGTGAAAATGTTTAATGTTTAATGTAACATTATCGAAAAGACTTATTTCATTTTATGATTTCTATTATAAACTTTTTGTCATTCTCATCTAGCAACACTGGCCACAATCAGTCCCCAAACATGAGTTTCGCAATGCATTTGTGTTCATAGAAGTTTGAAAATGAAATGAAAAGATCGGCTGAAGAAAAAGAAAAATAACCTCAAAGAAAGATACAAGCCAACACATGAACACATCATCAATGCCCCACCATTCTTCCACAGACAGGAAAAGCATGGTTTCCTGCCAGCATATTCAGAGGGTACAAGCAGCAGCACGTCTCAGCAAATGCAAATTTTGCACCAAAGATAAAGAACTTATTGGCAAACATTGCTATCTTGGCACCTATCTCACAATCATTGTGATTTTCAGCCATAATGTTGTGCTTGACAAAAAAAAAAATTGGAATGCACTTGCAAAAAACCAATCTTGTGACACAACAATCCACAATGTGTAAAGTGATTCCCTCTGTAACACAACATTTGTTTTGTTGTAGTGAATTCCAAAACTGCAAGAATAGATACAGTAAATGTAAAACTGATGCAAAGCACAGTGACACTGCTGGTCATAGCAGTTCACATGTAGCATAAGATGGAAAAATAAACCACAAGTATCTGTGGTAGTGGGGTGTACTGAATGCTTCTCTATATTGTAGGTGCCAGCACCTCTGTCTGCAGTGCACACTGTGTGCAAAGCTTTTTATGTTGGTTTTACCCTGTGGTTTAATCAGACCAAACCAAACACTTCACGTCTCATCTATGAAAACAAAAAGATGATTTAGCTCAGTCAGCTGAAATCCTGATACATAACCTGTAAAATAAAAATAAACAAAAAGCAATTTACACAAGAGGACGTGTGCTGATAGTTACTTCCTACAGTTAGCAATAGATGGATACGGTAGATTGATGGATGGTTATTGTTGCTTCCTGTTTATTTGGGTCCCCTTAGTCCCCCATTAGTTGTTACCATGGCAACAGCTACTCCTCTTGGGATCCATGTTAGGGGAAATAAATGTATACACATGCTTTCACATACATGCATACATAAAAACAAATTTCACAAAACTAAAGAAATAGAAAGTAACTGATTAGATATTTTACAGGCCTTTACCCAAGAATAACCTCTTTAGTTGCTTTTTTAAACTTTCTTTACTTGTTGCTTGAGTAATAAAGTAAGGCAAACTATTTCAACGAGAAATGGCTTCATACATTGAACACCTGAGTGCAGGACGTGCAGCTCTATTCTGCACTAACTGAAGCTTGTACAGCTCTTTATTTGCTGCACTTGACCAGATTGCTGAGCTGTAGTCAAGATAAGACAATACCAAGTCTTGTATAAACTGCAAGGTGGCACTTGGTGTAAGGAAAGAGGAGCATCTTCTTATGATAGATATTCTCTCTCCCCATTGTTCCCATTATTTTGTCTATGTGATTCTGCCACAATAGTTGCTCATCAAGGGTGACCCCTAGTATTTTAGCCTCAGTGAGATGCTCTCAAGAGTGTAGTTCCAGGTCTGAAAAGTGAAGCCAATTCAGTGGTGACTTAAACCCGCATTCTCTCTAATAGCCAGCAGGGGGAGACTCCATTGGCTCCAAAAAGAAGTCTATGAGAAAATGATCTTACTTCTCACTTGATTTATTACCTCAGTAAACACTTTCCTAATGAGTTTATGGTCTCAATCACTAGTTTCAAGTCTTCTTCATTACAGCACGATGTTCATTTAGTAAATTATGGGCCCATTTAGAGTAAAACAGATGATTAAACAGGGTATGCTGATGACAAATCGATACCGCAGTACAGTGACTAGACATCCCAGTTTGTCCAGGATTGTCCCAGTTTCAAGCTGGGTGTCCTGACAAATATCTGTAAAACACTAAAATGTCCTGGTTTTCAACATTCACAACCAAACTGTCCCGGTTTTCACCACGATTAAAATAATAATTATAATAGTATACTTGTTGTCATCGCTTATATATGTCTATCATGTTCTGCCAACAAAAATGAGCAAAACAATACCCAAATGTTTTGCATGAAAGTGGAGGGAAACTGTTTTGTACTCCTTGTAACATTAGTAAACAATAAGTGGAAATCTTCACTGGTCAGTCACTTTGCTATATTTTTATGTTATTATTATATTTTAATTATTTTATTTGATGCTAATGTTGAGGTGAAAGTTTATTTAGTAAAGGCTAATAAATGGAACTCAGGTACAGTTGTTGGCATAAGCTGCTGTCATGGAAGAAGTCTATGCAGGACTACAGTTTAAGATGACATCCAGAGGCAGGTTGGGTTCTCTCTATGAACAAGGAAAAAAGAGGAAAACCCAGTGTTTAAATGAACACTGGAATTTTAGTCCAGCTCAGTCTGTGGCAGGTACTTGTCCCATTTGCCACCACTTTCTGAAAAGTATTTAGCAAGTTGATCTTTCAGTTTCCTGTCTCGTCTATCTACCATACCATCTGATTGGGCATGATATGGTGATGTGTGTGTTTTGTCAATTCCAAGTGAGCTGCAAAGATGCTTTATGAGGTCTGACTCAAACTGTTGGCCTTGGTCAGTGTGAATTGACTCTGACAAGCCATGTTTTCTTATATGGTCCTCAAAAATGCACTTAGCTACAGTAGTAACATGCTGGTCGTTCAAAGAGAGGAGGTTAACATAGCATGTGAAATAGTCCACCACTGCCAAAACATACCTGCTGCCCTGTGTAGCGACTGGTAGTTCTGTGATCTCCGCAGCAATCTTCTGAAATGGTCTCTCTGCTTGGATTGGCTGTAGTGGGGCTCTATTATCCATGTTTGACATGGCAAGCACTCACCACAAAACTTATGAATATCATGAGTCATGTATGGCCAATAACAGATGCGTCTAGCTCTTCACAATGTACACTCTGCCCTCAAATGGCCACTAAACTCATTTCCATGCAAACGCATCAATGCTGAGCAAATGAGAGCTGCAATGACCATGCTGAGGCATTCATCCTCCCTTTGCTGTTCCTGCAGTTTTCCAAAGGTATTTGACAGTATGTGGCTGATTGCAGGAATCACTGAGGTGGTGTTGTTATCACCATCTCTGTCAACGTGGGTCATCTTGTCAGTGAAGTTGATGGTAGAGATGACACACTGCACAGCTTTGGTGAGGGTGTGTTGGGACACCTGGACATGGCATCTGTGGCTTATTATCTATGATCACTGTGAATGAGCTCCCAGCCAGGAAGTGTTTAAAATGCCTCACAGAACAAACAAAAGTAGACCATTTTCTCTCCAAAGGGTTGAGTGTGTGGCTTGCATAGGCAATAACATGCTTTTTATTGTCTTGACATTTAGCCAGCATAGAGCCAATATTGTCCTGTGAAGCATCTGTGTACAGCAAGAAAGAATGCTTGAAGACGGGGTGTGCCACAATCGGTGGGCTAGTGAGGGTGTGTGGACTGGGGGAGCCGGGAATCGAACCACTAATCTTCTGATTAGTGGATGACCTGCTCTACCTTCACAGCCAGGAAGGCTGTGGTGAGGTGAGGTGAGGTGAGAGTATTTAGTCCAATAAAAGCTGCAGTATGGAAGAAGCTATGACTCTTTAATGGTGGCTGCATTCAGCTCTCTGTAATCAATGCGGAATCTGTAGCTGCCATCTGAAATGTAATCACTACTGAATACTTCATGATGAAATTAAAATACCAGACTTAATAGCATTGAAATGTTTTATTTTTAAACAATATATTGATCCCATTATCCATAATACTATACAGATCCTAATTAATGGCTTAAAAATCTATAAAATTTGACTCAATCAAAGTTGAATCAATCAATTATTAAAGATGCAAATGATGAAAAAGGGCAAAATCAAGGTGTAAATACATTTGTAAATCACTCAAAATGGACAGTCAACAGGTAGCATAAAAAATATAAACTGAGTGATAAAATACAATCAAAGGTAATGTTGAAATGAAAATCAAAACAGCATCAAAGGTTAACTAAAAATGATCTGAATTTTAATTATTCTTAGAATTGCAACAAGTGAATAATAAATAAAATGCAATTATCAATATGCATCCATCTTACAGAATAATTATATCACTGATCAAAGCAGTCATCATTTGAATGAAATTATCAACAAATAATACTAAATCAAGACTAGAACATCTGAAATTATCAGTAAATGAAATCGATCAATAGCCATCAACAACATTTATCAAACATAAGGAATAATCTGTCTAATAAGGAAAAGGTGAGTAAATAACAGATTGTGAATCAAACAAGAGGAAAGTTAAAACCAATCTCAGACATCTGAGTTCTCCCAGAAATTGATGAAAAAGTCATTTTTACTGCCTGTTTGATGGACCTGCTTCTGGCTCCAGGGAGCTGCGTCTGTTGGAAAAACACAACTTCAGTCAGTCATCTCACATGGAACACATTACAGAATAGGTCCAGTGTTCATATTATATGCATGTATGTATCTGTGTGTATATAGATCTTTTACATATGTTTTGGAAATATATTACTAAAACTACCTCAGAAATTATATAAAAGAACTGTTGGGCCGTGGCTACAAGTTTGGCTATCAGCAATAATTAATGATTATCAAAGATAATTGTTAATTATTAAAATCAATAAAATTATTAATAAGAATTTATAATAACAGGGCACCATCCTGGACTCAGGGAAAAAGATAGCCAATTCAGTCTCAAAGTGTACTAATCTATGAATTTGTGACAATAGCTAATTAAGGTTGAAGGATTTGGAGTTCTTTACAGAGCAGGGGTTGGCAAAACTCATTCTTGTGCAACATTAAAACAGACAACAGGTATATCCAAAAGCATTTATTTAACAAAAGGGTAAAAGCAACACACAATACTAATCTAGCTAAGTGTACCTATATACAAGTGTGAGTATGTGTGTGTGTGTGTGTGTGTGTGTGTGTGTGTAGGGAAGACAACAGCAAGATGGCTGATGACTGAGCACATGGCATGCCAACAATTTGGCTGATAAAGGGAACTACAGGGATAAAAGGCCAGACCATGTGGTGTCTTGAACCACATGTGCTGCCTGAACCAAAGTTCGCCAAACTAGGTTTTAACCTCTTAACTGTGTGGTTCTCTATTCAAGGCCAATTGGTGTATGCTAAAGGTGTCAGGTTAAAATGGTGTTAGTTGCATGTGTTAAGCATGCTAACATTGACCTAGCAGTGTGGTTATGCAGCAACCTGACTATAGGCAACAAGGACATCACAACAACAGTTCAATGTATAACCTTAACCAAATCAATACACGTACAGTACATTGTTTGAGTTAAACATTCTTGCTTAGCCGTACTATGCTTCACTGTGTTGCTAGGCTATGCCCAGTTGTTTCCAGTCCATGAGGGAAGAGATGCTTTGTGGCGCTCTGCTTTGTAGCCGGTGAATCCGTGGGTGAGTCAGGCTTAGAAGGCTTTGGCTCTGAAGCTGAAAGATGCAGGCGTTGCTGGGGAGACAGAGATCAGAGAGCTGCTCCAGCAGCTGCTGGAGGTGTGAAAGACCAAGCAGCTGCTCCTGCAGCTGAAGGAGAAAGAGAGCAAGGAGCTGCTCCTGCTGCAGCTCGTGGAGAAAAGAGAGAGATAAGAGAGGAATCTCGAGTTTTGATAACCTGGATCCATGGGTGGAGCTTCACACTTTGGGTGCGAACCCCCAGGGCTCAGGTTTCTTGGAGTCTTGAAACATGTGGTAAACTATGGTCCACATGTAGTCCCAACAGAATATTCCACAGGATCCTAGGAGTGTGTAGTGTGTATCCTAGGAGACTTGAACCCATTGAAAATAAATTACTCTGTTAAGCACCTCATTTTACTCACCAGAACACCAGAGAAAAATACATTTTACTAAGCTAGACATCTGACCTCCCTCCCTCACAAAGACACTGGATCAATAAATTAACATCCTGTTGTGCTTCAGAGAGGATCCTCTACAATTTAAAGAAAAGACTCCCACTGTTAAGAAAGATCTGAGGAGTTTTTATACCTCAACTCAAATGGCTGATAGTCAATTCCTGTTTTATCATCATCTGGACCTCATTTTATTTCATATCCTAACATACATATAAACTGTTTATATATATATATATACAATCTCCCTCTCACCCCCCTCCCATGGGGTGTGTTGGTGTGTCTTCCTCAAGCTTGGGTCCTCTACCAGAGGCCTGGGAGTTTGAGGGTTCTGCACAGTATCTTAGCTGTTCCTAGGACTGCGCTCTTCTGGACAGAGACCTCAGATGCTGTACCTGGAATCTGCTGGAGCCACTCGCCCAGTTTGTGGGTCACAGCCCCTAGTTCTCCAATTACCACTGGCACCAGTGTTGCCTTTACTCCCCACATCTTTTCTAACTCCTCTTTTAGCCCTTGGTATTTTTTGAGCTTCTCATGTTCCTTCTTCTTGATGTTGCTGTTGCTTGGAATTGCTATGTCTATCACCACTGCCTTCTTCCGTTGTTTGTCAATCAACACGATGTCCGGTTGGTTAGCCATCGCCAGTTTGTCAGTCTGGATCTGGAAGTCCCACAGGATCTTGGCTTGGTCATTCTCAACCACCTTAGGAGTCCATTGTGACCTTGGAACCTCCGACCCATACTCAGTGCAGATGTTCCTGTGCACCGTGCCAGCCACTTGGTTATGGCGTTCCATGTACGCTGTTCCTGCCTATGACTTACACCCTGCTGTTATGTGCTGAACTGTATCAGGAGCATCTTTGCACAGCCTGCACCTGGGGTTCTGTCTGGTGTGGTAGATCCCCGCCTCTATTGATCTTGTACTAAGTGCCTGTTCTTGTGCTGCCATGATTAGTGCTTCTGTGCTGTCCTTCAGTCCAGCCTTTTCCAGCCACTGGTAGGATTTCTTGATATCAGCCACTTCTTCTATCTGTCGGTGGTACATGCTGTGTAGGGGCTTGTCCCTCCATGATGGTTACTCCTGCTCCTCTGCATCATCGGGTTTCTGCTGCCTGAGGTATTCACTTAGCAGTTCATCTTTGGGGACCATCTTCCTGATGTATTCCTGGATGTTGGTTGTTTCATCCTGGACAGTGGCTCTGACGCTCACCAGTTCTTGGCCCTCCCTCGTTCCGCTTAGTGTACAGTCTCAGGGTGCTGGACTTGGGATGATACTCTCCATGCATTGTGAGGAGCTTTCTTGTCTTGATATCAGTGGCCTCTATCTCCTCCTTTGGCCTGCTTACTTTACCAGCGGGGTATCTGATGACTGGCAGGACGTACGTGTTGATGACCTGTATCTTGTTCTTCCCATTCAGCCAATTTTTCAGGACCTGCCTTACTCTGTGTAGGTATTTGGCTGTGGCTGACTTCCTTGTGGCCTCCTCAAGGTTCCCATTTGCCTGTGGGATCCCAAGGTATTTGTAGCTGTCCTGAACATCTGCAATGCTGCCTTCTGGTAGCTCAACCCCCTTGGTCCTGATCACCTTCCCTCTCTTCGATACCATCTGACCACACTTATCTAGTCCGAATGACATTCCGATGTCGTTGCTGTAGATCCTGGTGAGGTGGATCAGTGAGTCAATGTCTCGCTCATTCCTGGCATACAGCTTGATGTCATCCATGTAGAGGAGGTGACTGATCGTTGTTCCACTTCGGAACCGGTACCCGTAGCCATATATATATATATATATATATATATATATATATATATATATATATATATATATATATACATAATATGACTTTGTGGTTTAGTACTATGTATTAAATACTAAATCACCCAAATCACAGTACAAAAAGACAAGGAAACCCCTACCCCCACCAAACCAAAGACAGGGGTTTGGGAGGTTTGGGGTTGTTTGTCTTTTTGTGCTGTCATTGTTATTTGGAGGAATGTTCATTGTATGATTTTATTGAACATTACTCATTGTTTTTTTTTGTTGACCCTTCTTTTCTAATTTGGCTGTTTGTATTTTTTAATTATTGAAAAATATTAAATACAGAACAAGCATTTTGGATTCTATGCATACACTGTCCAATAGTGCGTTGATTGTATTTTCATCAATAAAAATCATTATATAAAAAAAAAATTATCGAATTAAAGGTTTAATATCTCAGCAGGATTTATAAAAGCCTGTCCATGTGTTTATTGCCAGTAGATTCAACTACTGTAATGGTGTATTCACAGGTTGATCAGACAGCTGAGGGAAACTCACCAGTCAAATAAGTTTCTCCAGCTCAGACACACAATTTGGGTGTTACAGACTGATAAATGATTATGCAAAATAATCATACAGCATTGCACCTCCCCTTTGTCCAGTTTTTTTTTTCTTCAAAAATGAAAATGAAAGTATTCTAACGTGAACAATAACACACATGCTTAAGGCTTTTATTCAGTGCAGGCTGTAGGTGTGAGTAGATGCAGGATGGAGAATTTAAAAACTGCACTGCAAGAGATTTGTATAAGAATTTATCCAACTGCTAACATCTACATCGCCATCATTTTGATTTTTGCCTATCATGTTTTTTTAGAGAAGGAATTTGCCTGCAGTTGCAAACCACAAGAAACTCAGTGTGATTTATACATGGCTCTGCCATTTTTGGTCCTAACTCTCTTAATATTCTGGACAGACAAGGCATTTCAGAGATACTGGAGATATTTTTTGTCATCATGCAAACACGTCTTTGTGGTGCTTTATGCTCTCACACTTTCAAAGCAGTTTTCGTTGGTCTGCTGTGGATTGCCTCCGTG
This sequence comes from Thunnus albacares, assembly GCF_914725855.1. Lineage (NCBI taxonomy): Eukaryota > Metazoa > Chordata > Actinopteri > Scombriformes > Scombridae > Thunnus > Thunnus albacares. Next base: position 34,540,119 of record NC_058110.1, on the reverse strand, counting down.
CTCATCGATGGAGACTGGTGGGTTTGCAGTAAGAATGATCAGTCTGAGCAACAGGCACAGTTAGCCTGCAAAAAGACAAACATCACAGCTGAGGAACAAGCAATCATCGCTCAACTGAAAAATTATTCAAGGGTAGGTTTTCCTTTCTTCCTTTATTATTATTATTATTATTATTATTAATAATAATAATAATAATAATAATAATAATAATAATAGTAATAGTAATAATGGTAATACTACATTTTAATGTATTTAAATGCTCTCCAGAAAAAGAAAGTAAAGTATAACATTAAGAGCCATAACAACAATACCATGAAGAGATAAAATGCCATAAATACAATTACTATATGACATGTACTCAAGCCATATCAGCAAAATTACAATACAAGTAGTAACGCAAGAATAAAAAGAGTAAATCAATATTCTACAATAATGATTAAACAGAAGTTTGTGTCAGAGCAATGGTGCCAGCAGAATAAAAGCTTGGTCACTTCTTAATTTTATTCTCAAATACATTTGTTGAGCAATTCCTTTTCAGTAGTAATCCTACTTTTGAGCTCGCACTTGTTGGCATTGTTGACGCTCTGAGTGCATCTTTTTGCAGTGATAGAATGGGAAGATAAGATAAGATTTATTTTATATGTCCCCATTGGGAAATTTGATTTGCATTCCATACTGCAGTTCTGTGATAAATTAACAATAAAAAGCACAGAGGAAGGTAATAAGAACACACATTGCATATAAAACCAGAGGCACACATCATATCTAACCCAAAGATAAAACATAAACCAGCAGCATAAAAAACAAGAAAATCAAACTGACAGCAGTAAACATAAAACATGCAGCATCACATCAGTCCCACTCAACACCCACATGTTTATCTATTGCACATAAACCTGTATACCTGTACCCAATAGCACTGTTGTGTGTAAAAATCTTCAAATGGGCCAATAAATCTTAACGTCACCCACAACTTAGCATTAAACTCAAAACTTATAAGAGAGACTCAAAAAATACACTTGAAGCTGGTAGAGTTCATCTCTACCAGCTATATGGGTACTTTTGTAATAGGTCTAAATTGTTGGTCTTTTTGCAATTACACAGTACTACCTTGATGTTATAGATTTGTAGTTTTTTCCAGATATACGGCTTGACTGCAGCCATTTTAGTTATTTTTGTGGCTGCCTTTTTGACATCACTAAAGAGCCTGAAACATGAGACCTTGACATGTTGCAGGAGACAAGATCGACTTAACGAGGTGATTTTGGAACAGGAGGAAAATCTACCGGAAAAGGCTTTGAAAAATACAGTAAAACACAGGTTGGCTGAAGACCTCGAAGCCCGCCTGTCTTCAGGGCGATGGCAAGAATGTTTTGACATTGCTGACGAATTAATGGATGAACAGACTGGATCCTCATCTTCTGGACAACAAAGGGGGCAAAGCAACAGGGTAAATCCAAGAAACATCTCTTGGCCCCCATTTGATTTTTGATTTGTTAACCGTTTAATTTTTTTTTTTTTAATTTTGTTGGAGAATGACAATTAATATTATGCCTAAAGGGAACAAATGACACAAACTGCACTGTATTTTCAATCTATGTATCTGTCCAATGTGGGTGGCGTTTTACATGTTTTCTGTGTTTGTGTGTGTTTTTATGTATTTCTTCTCTGTCACTCTGTCATTCGTCTGTCCCCTCCTGTGGCTGTTTGTGGCTCTGACACATTCTTCAGGACAGATTGTCTCAAAAGAACACTGAAATTAAGTTATCAGCTTAACTCATATTTCATAAATTAATTTTTAAGTGACTTCATCATTTCGACATCTTGACATATTTTTCTTGATTGAATGCACTTGTTTGTGTAACATTTTGAAAATGTAATCAATCATTTTTGAATACATATTCTGTCAATATTCTTGCCCATATTGACATAAGTACACACACTTGCATGCTGGTGAAACATCATTTAAGCGGTACTTTAACATCAAAAGATACTAATTTATCTTAGAATATTGATAATAGGTTTTTGAATCTTATGGTTTCCTCGCAGCCCAGTAGCAAACATTCTGAGGACCAGTACTGGTCCCCGGACCAGGAGTTCGGAGCCCCTGTCATTGCATATATATCCGTGGCCAGCCAGCCAGCGCATCCGTGGGAGTTTACTTCCTTGATTAACAAATCTTGTTCAGCAATGGATTCGATTCTGAATTAACTTGAGTTTAGTCCAATCACAAACAAGAATTGTTGTCGCTACCTTTTCCTTTTTTTTGTTGTTTTGCACCTCAGGACGACCGTAGACAGTTCACATGGAATAGATTATAATGTGAATTTAAAATATGTACATGCTTGGTGAAAAGACTGATATTTAGTTAGTTAGTTAGTTAGTTAGTTAAAGCTATAGATTTATTATGATGACAGTAAGATAATTTTATAAAACACATACAATTACACTTAATATTGTGTTTGGACTTGTTGAATACTATACTATTGTAACTCACAGATACTCACATAATAACCATGTGGTTAAATTAGGGGACAATCGTGGTCATGGTTTTTAACTTGATGTGTAAAGCATCTCTGATGTGTGACAACACATTTCATGTGTTCTCACTAAATGTCTTTTTTAACATCACTCACTGTGTGAAATGTTTTTCAGGAGGAAGGGAGTCCACCACCACCACCACCAGAGGTAAATCTATCTACTAATCCAGTTTTATACCAATAATAATGACACAAATCTTGTACATCACTTGTGGATCCTTTTTTCACCACTGTGAGGTGCTGACTTTAACTGTAGCTAATCTATCAGCCCCAACTCTAAGTGAGGTTTGCATACAAACCAATTGTTTGATCTCGCTATCAATTAAAGCCATGATTGATAGCAACAGCTTCAACTGGTCATGATGCTGTTGTAAGTCCATAGTTGCTGTCATTTTCACCAAAAAAATAAATAAATAAATATTAGGGGACGATTGTGGTCATGGTTTTTAACTAGATGTGTGTGTGTGTGTGTGTGTGTATATATATGTATATATATATATATACATATATATACATATATATACATATATATGTGTGTGTGTGTGTGTGTACTATGTGTGGACTTATTCTGTAATGTGTTCCATGTGAGATGACTGAAATTGTGTTTTTCTAACAGAATCAGCCCCTTGTACAGCCGGAAGCAGGTCCATCAAACAGACAGTAAAAATGGCTTCTTCATCAGTTTCTGAGAGAACTCATGTCTGTCTGAGATTGCTTTCCTCTTGTTTGACTCATAATCTGTTATTTACACACCTACTTAGACAGATTATCATTTATGTTTGACAAATGCTGATGATTGCTATTAATCAATGTTTTTTGTTGATAATTTCCTTTGAATGATGACTGTTTTGATCAGTGATATAATCACTCTATTTGATAAATGCATATTGATGATTGCATTATATTTACTGCTTTTCACATATTGCAATACAAATGAATAATTCAGATGCAGATCATTTTTAATTAACTTTGATGCTGTTTTGATTTTCATTTAAACATTACCTTTGATTGTGTTTTAATTACTCAGTTTATATTTGTCATGCTACATGTTGACCATTCATTTTCAGTTGAACATATTTACATTTGATTTTACCCTTTTAGGTTTTCCATTGTTTAAACTTTAATAATTGGTTTATTCAACTTTGACTGAGTGAAATTTTATATATTTTCTGTGCTACTGATTAAGATTTTGATACTAGTTGATTTGACCTTTGACATCACTAGATTTCTGACATTCATTCATTGAGTTTGCTTGACTTCTGACCTCTGATAATTTGCTAAGATTGATACAATGATTGATTATTGCTCACTTCTAGACTGAGACTGATTTATTGATTGATTGGCTAAATTTGATTTTCACTCTCATGAAAAGTGTTTTCTTGATTTTGACTCGCATGCAGACATATATTAAATGCTTAATAAAAGATAACTGTGTGTTTGTTTTGCCTGGTAAAATTCTCCCATCTTTCCCTGCTGTTTATTGTAAACAAAAAACTGACACCACTGTAGGGATGTGTGCACTCAAATAGCTATATGATTTTATGAGGGAATTATGAGTTATTATTGTGCACAACTCCAACATGAAATTATTTGTCCAGCAACATAACTCATATTAGAGTAGGTATAATAATAAGGAAATAGTACTCTTGTCAGACAAACAAGAGAGGTCAATTAGAGTTATGATTGTTATTAATCTTAATTATGATTTTGTAAGGGTGAAGGTCTTTTAATTTATTTTTACAATTCGTGAATGTGGTTATTCTCTTAATCAAAGTATTTACAATTTAACAATTGCATGATTCCTAATTTTGCCTTTTTTGATTGTATCTTTAGTGTTCTAAAAGTGAAATTTTACAGATTTTGTACATATTACTGCTGTGTAATTGACTCTGTTACACTCACCCCCCTAAGATTACCTTAAATTCTGGGTTGTAATGCAAGCCCAATTCACAAACACACAAGTGTTATCTAAAGGATAAGAGGATTGGAGACCTGTTTGGTGCCTAGTAAGAACTCGCAATACTCCACAGACATAGTGAAGTGACTTATACACCACACATACACACACAAGTGAAAGTTGATGCAGCAGCAACCTCTAGTGACATCTGTGTAGATGGCCAGTCCAATAATTTGAATTATATCAGCAACTAAATACTTAGTGTTAAAAATTTAAATACCATTGAATTTAATGCACTGAAATACTTGACTTTGAAAACCATCTTTCTGAATTTGCTCTGAAAAAATATATCATAAACAAGAAAGTAGTGGAGCAATCAACAAAGTTCTAAAAGGTTAAAGGGGCTCAAGTGTTGAGGTGAATGCACCAAGAGAGTCAGCAGACCTTGTGGAGCTGGAGCTCATTATGCCATCATAGAACCACAAACAAGAAGATTTCATACCAGCCAGTGATGGTATTACCAGACATCATTCATTTGCAGACCAGAGCAGATAGGAGGGGGGCATATGGCCTGATAAGTGACTCAGCGTAGGAGGGAGCCATTTCATTGGTTGCTCATTTGGGTTGGTGGAACACCGACGTGCAACTGCATCCTGTATCATCTACAGAAGTTTAACTGGGAGTCCAACTGAGAGCGATATAGGAGGACAACCACTTGTTCTTTAAATGTGTCAACTAATCTTTGATTCCTAAGATGAAGAAAAGACAGACTTGCCTAGATTCCAAAGTTGGTAAGAGCGGACCCTCTGCCTGCAGAACTGACCTTAGTAACCCTCTACGTGGGGGTGATCAGTGATGTTCAACAGACTCAGAAAGACCTCCTAAGAAACCTTTTCTGATCAACAATTTGAATTATGGCCTGAACTATAAGCATAAACTGACCCTAAGTCCACTTGAACTGGAGCAAAACAACTTCCACCTCGGATGGAACACAGACTCTCTTATCTCACTCAAGCCATACACTCAAACCCACATTCCTGAGGACTTTGTGAAGCCTCCCTGCAAATCTGAGCCAAACCTGAAAGTCATGTAAATTAAATGTCTAATCATTATGCAAGTTATATCATGTTATTTGTCATGTAAATACAAGAAGACTCTAGTTGTGTGACTATCTACTAAAGAGATATTGGGCTTGGATTTTATTACCTTTGTACTGCATGTGATAATACTGCCCTCTAGTGACATGAGTTAAATTCTCCTATGTTAAGAGTTGATGAATGTTTGGTAATAACTATGTATTTGTATTTTTAAATCACCTAAGTGTCTAACTTTATCTTATGAAGTAAGAGTTATGTTGAATTAGTATTTGAATATGTTTCTGAAGGTTTAATCTAGTCACATAAGTGTTAACTTTAATCATATATGCATATATGATTAAATAAATAACAAATATAAAGCTCCTCCTCAAACAAAGCACCCACCTCATGGCTTAGCATTCCCTGAGGTTGGGGGTTAGTGGCATCGCTCCCCTCTCCCAGCTGTGCTGAGCTCTGTGTTTCCTTATGGGGAGTGACAAGATCAGAATATATTCATGAAAACATTAATGCTGTACACATTTTACTTCATAATCTATGCAATGTGAGCTGGTTGTGATTTGGGTTCTATCTAATCACATTTTTTCTTTCTACATTTTCTGTTTCATGAAATGTGTTCATGTGTGTTTTGTTGTTGTGTTTTACACTTCAGGACCCCCACAGTGGCTGAATTATATTAACAATAGTGCTTGATGATATTTTACTATTATATTATTGTTAACTTCTTCTGAAATTAGTATTTGTTAAATGGCTGCTTATGTGTTGGAATAAGCAAAGAACGTTAAAATGTTGTGTGGCAAATGTGGCATCACCACCCATCTGGTTGCTGAATAGCTGTAGACATAACTGAGTACAGAAAGTGTTGTGGAAAAATACTTTATGCAGCATTATACTGTGTGTATTACCCCCCAACTGATAATGAATTTTGCATGATGGTTTTGAATCTCTGTTTGTTTGTTTGTTTGTTTTTTCCACATTGCATTTCAATATTTGTTAATGGAATGGTAAATGGATTTTCTGAAAAAATGTTCCTGGATGAATATTTAATGAGTGTGTATTTAATGTGTAATGTAATATTTAATGTGATAATAATCCTGATAAAACTCTACTGTATGCATGTCAGAGTGAAAAGTGATGGAGCAGCGACCTCTAGTGGCCTCTGTTCTGATCACATGTCAGTCAGCCTCACAGTGGTGAAAAAACATCCACAAGTGATGTACAAGATTTGTATCATTATTGTCATTATTGGTCTGAAACTGAATTTGTAGATGATATCACAGATAGCTTTAAGCTTGATGTTATCTTCTGATCTGTGTTTGCCCTATAATTTGATGAAAAGAAAACATTTAAAACTGGGTGCTGAAAGCTAGTCTGATTTAGAAAATATGAACCACAATAGAAACATGTCTTTAAAAATGTTACAGTGGAAACCACTTGTAGTGAGCACTTTTGTCCAGGTCGAATTGATCATTACGAGCGGATGATGATTATAACTATTTTTTTTTCTTTTTCTTAATTTCTCATGCAGATTATTCAATTCAATTCAATTCTATTTTATTTATATAGTGTCAAATCATAACAAAGTTATCTCAGGGCACTTTTCACATAGAGGAGGTCTAGAGCATACTCTTTAATTTACAGAGACCCAATAATTCCCCCATGAGCAGCACTTGGCAACAGCAGTGAGGAAAAACTCCCCTTTAACCTCAAGTTTAGTCAATTACATTACCATCTAATTGTGTATTAGATTACCATCTAATTGGCATTTGTATATTTATTACATGAATATAATGTAATGAAACGGGCAGCCTTGCTATTTTCTGAATTGTATCGACTGTTTCAAAATACAGAACAGCTCTTTAAAACAGTTCTTGTTTCGCTGCTGCATCTCGTTGGCTCGTTTTTGGCAGTTTGTCATAACCTTTGAGGAGACTGTCTTTCATTGAGAGAAAATTACTTTTTCCTTTTCTTTCTCCTGTCATGATTTCAATGTGCATGCAGCCTCCCAGCCCGAAGCAGACAGATTGTGGGTTGTGCGTTGTGTGTTTAGGCTGTGGCGTTAGGGGGGCCGCAGGGTTGCCGCAGCAAGAAAGTTGAACCAGAATCAATTTTTGGAGAAATGCAACCTATGGTACAACCCTGCCATGAGAGAAGACAAAAACATTACTAGGAAGAGGGGAAGATATTTCTATATTCTATATTCGTTTGATAACGTTAAAAGTAAAGTTAGGCTTTGCTGACGGCTTCCCGACTCATTTTAAAAAAAGGAGAGAGAGAGAAATATACAGAAGCGATGGTCGAGTGAGCTAGAGAGTGGATGAGGAGAGCGAGCAGTGGTAGCAAGAAAGCTGGTGAATGAGAGGAAGAAAACATTATTTTGTGATTATTTTACGCACTTACGAATAAACACACTCACACCCCGCACCTCCAAACAACCCTGCAGAGGTGCACCGCAACACCTGATAATGGTGCCACAGCCCCTAAATACACATCATACATGCATTATTGGAGTAAGGTAAAAAGAAAATAGAAGTACCGTAGTTTAATTTTTTTTTTCGTGCTACGGTAAGCGTATTGTATCATTTCCGGTTGCCGACTGTGTATACTGATAGCGTTGTTGCTGCTCTCATCTCAGTTGATTTTCCCATATATATCACATTACTGTTGATTAATATCTGCTGTATATTTAAACTTTCGCTAGTTTTACACAAGCACTCTCAGCGCTTTTCTCTTAACGACTTTTCTCGCTAATCGCACAAGTTGTTAGTCACTTTAGCTTTGCAGCTAGCACTAGCAGCTAACTCAAACTAAGCAGTTAGCGATGGCTTCTCTCTCTCCCTCTCGTTCTCCTGCTCTCTCTTGCTCGGTGTGCCAAATGTTTAGTTATTCCTCTGCCTCCTTTAGTGATAGTGATAAGTGTAATAAGTGTAGTCTATTTGCAGCACTGGAGGTAAGGCTTAGTGAATTGGAAGCGCGGCTCCGCACCATGGAAAAACAATCAGCTGCTAATATAGTTAGCCAGCCCCTAGTATCCGGTGCGGGCCGACCTAGCGTAGCTCCCACTCCCCCGGTAGCTCCCGAGTAGCCGGGAAGCCAGGGCGGCTGGGTGACTGTCCGAAGGAAGCATAGCCCTAAGCAGAAGCCCACGGTTCACCACCAACCAGTTCATGTTTCTAACAGGTTCTCCCCACTCAGCGACACACCCGCTGAGAAACAAACTCTGATTATTGGCAGCTCCATAGTCAGAAACGTGAAGTTAGCGACACCAGCAGCTATAGTTAAATGTATTCCTGGGGCCAGAGCGGGCGACATTGAGTCAAATTTAAAACTGCTGGCTAAGAATAAGCGTAAATATGGTACGATCGTCATCCATGTCGGCGGCAACGACTCCCGATTACGCCAATCAGAAGTCACCAAAATTAATGTTGAGTCGGTGTGTACATTTGCTAAAACAATGTCGGACTCCGTAATTTTCTCTGGACCGCTGCCTAATCTGACCAGTGATGACATGTATAGCCGCATGTCACAATTCAACCGCTGGTTGTCGAGGTGGTGTCCAGCAAACGATGTGGGCTTCATAGATAATTGGCAGACTTTCTGGGGAAGACCTGGTCTGATTAGGAGAGACGGCATACATCCCACTTTGGATGGAGCTGCTCTGATATCCAGAAATATGGCCAAGTTTATTAGTAAACCAAAACCATGACAACCCAGAGTTGAGACCAGGAGGCAGAGCTGCAGTCCTACACGCTTCTCTGCGCTTCCATTAGAGCAGTTACCCACCCAAAACCACATAGAGACTGTGTCTGTCCCCCGACCACATAAATCAATTAAATCCAAAGTATATAAAAGAAGAGTCATTCATGAAAATCTAGTAAAAATTAAAACCACTACTGCAATAGTACAACAAAATAAGATAATTAAATGTGGACTCTTGAACATTAGATCTCTTTCATCTAAAGCTGTTTTAGTAAACGATTTAATTTCAGATCATCGTATTGATTTATTTTGTCTCACTGAAACCTGGCTGTGTCATGAAGAATATGTCAGCCTTAATGAATCCACTCCCCCCAGTCATATTAATACTCATATTCCTCGAGACACTGGCCGAGGAGGAGGAGTTGCAGCCATTTTCAACTCAAGCCTAATCATCAACCCTAGACCTAAATTTAATTATAACTCATTCGAAAGCCTTGTTCTTAGTCTCTCCCAGCCAACCTGGAAAACTTTACAGCCAGCTCTATTTGTTATAGTGTACCGTCCTCCTGGCCCGTACTCTGAATTCCTATCTGAATTCTCAGAGTTTTTGTCGTATTTAGTCCTTAGTACAGATAAAGTAATTATAGTAGGTGATTTTAATATTCATGTGGACGTTGATAGTGACAGTCTCAGCACTGCATTTCTCTCATTATTAGACTCAATTGGCTTCTCTCAGTGTGTAAATAATCCCACTCACCGTTTTAACCACACCCTAGACCTTGTTCTAACTTATGGGATTGAAATTGAACATTTAATAATTTTTCCACAAAATCCTATTTTATCAGATCATTTTTTAATAACTTTTGAATTCCTATTACTGGATTACACACCATTAGATAAAAATGTCCTCACTAGATGTCTATCTGATAGTGTTGTAGATAAATTTAAGGAAGCAATTCCGTCAATACTGAATTCACTGCCATGTCTCAATACTACAGAGGACTCTTATGTTAACTTTAGTCCCTCCCAAATTGATAATCTTATTGATAGTGCTGCAGGCTCACTAAGACAAACACTCGACTCCATCGCCCCCTTAAAAAAGAAGATAATAAAACGTAAGAGGTTAGCTCCATGGTATAACTCCCAAACCCGCAAATTAAAGCAAACATCGCGAAAATTGGAAAGGATTTGGCGTTCCACCAAAGTAGAAGATTCTCGCTTAGTCTGGCAAGATAGTCTTAAAACATATAGGAAGGCCCTCTGTAATGCCAGAGCCGCCTATTACTCAGCATTAATAGAAGAGAATAAAAACAGCCCTAGGTTCCTTTTCAGCACTTTGGCCAGGCTGACAAAGAGTCATAACTCTACTGATCCATGTATTCCTATAGCTCTCAGTAGTAACGACTTTATGAGCTTCTTTAATGATAAAATTCTAACTATTAGAGACAAAATTAACCATCTCCTGCCCTCAACAGGCACCGTTCTCTCCCCAAACACAGGAACCTTGGTAACGGCAGTAAATCCAGACATATATTTGGACTGTTTTTCTCCAGTAGACTTGTCTGAACTAACTTCAATGATTTGTTCAGCTAAACCATCAACCTGTCTCTTAGATCCCATCCCAACTAGGCTGCTTAAGGAAGCCTTACCCTTAGTGAGCACTTCTTTACTAGATATGATCAATCTGTCTTTAGTAACAGGCTATGTACCACAGTCCTTTAAAGTAGCTGTAATTAAACCTCTTCTTAAAAAGCCTACTCTTGATTCAGGTGTTTTAGCCAATTATAGACCTATATCTAACCTTCCATTTCTATCCAAGATCCTTGAGAAAGCAGTCTCTAATCAGTTATGTGACTTTCTACATAACAATAGTTTATTTGAGGATTTTCAGTCAGGATTTAGAGCGCATCATAGCACAGAAACAGCACTGGTGAAAGTCACAAATGACCTCCTAACTGCATCAGACAAAGGATTTGTCTCTATACTTGTCCTGTTAGATCTTAGTGCTGCATTTGACACAATTGACCATCAAATCCTTTTGCAGAGACTGGAACATTTAATTGGCATTAAAGGAACTGCATTAAGCTGGTTTAAGTCTTATTTATCAGACCGATTTCAGTTTGTACATGTCAATGATGAATCCTCCGTGAAGGCAAAAGTTAGACACGGAGTTCCACAAGGTTCTGTACTTGGACCAATTCTATTCACCTTATATATGCTTCCTTTAGGTAATATTATTAGGAAACACTCCATAAATTTTCATTGTTACGCAGACGATACCCAATTATATTTATCAATGAAGCCAGATGAACCCAATCAGTTAAACAAACTCCAAACATGCCTTAACGACATAAAGACCTGGATGACCTGCAATTTTCTACTACTAAATTCAGATAAAACTGAAGTTATTGTGCTTGGCCCTAAACACCTTAGGAACACATTATCTAATGATAAAGCTGCTCTGGATGGCATTACCCTGGCCTCCAGCACCACCGTAAGGAATCTGGGAGTTATCTTTGATCAGGATATGTCCTTTAACTCCCACATAAATCAAATTTCAAGGACTGCCTTTTTTCACTTACGTAATATCTCAAAAATCAGGCACATCCTGTCCCTAAAAGATGCAGAAAAACTAGTTCACGCATTTGTTACTTCTAGGCTGGATTATTGCAATTCCTTATTATCAGGCTGCCCTAACAAGTCTCTAAAGACTCTCCAGCTGGTCCAGAACGCAGCTGCACGTGTATTGACTAAAACTAGAAAAAGAGATCACATTTCTCCCATTTTAGCTTCACTACATTGGCTTCCTGTAAAATCTAGAATAGAATTTAAAATCCTTCTCCTAACTTACAAAGCCCTTAATGGTCAGGCACCATCATATCTTGAAGAGCTCATAATACCGTATTACCCCACTAGAACACTGCGCTCCCAGTATGCAGGCTTACTGGTGGTCCCTACAGTCTTTAAAAGTAGAATGGGAGGCAGAGCCTTCAGCTATCAGGCTCCTCTTCTTTGGAACCATCTACCGGATTCAGTCCGGGGTGCAGACACCCTCTCTATGTTTAAGAGTAGGCTTAAAACTTTCCTTTTTGATAAAGCTTATAGTTAGGGCCGACCAGGCTCGCCTTGGATCAGCCCTTAGTTATGCTGCTATAGGCCTAGACTACTGGGGGACTTCCCATGATGCACTGAGCTCCTCTCTCCTCCTCCTCCTCTCCATCTGTATGCATTCATGTAACAGCAATGCATGTCACTAACTTTGCTTCTTCCCCGGAGTTTTTTGTGCTTTCTCATCTCACAGGAAAACCTGACTCCCGGGCCGAACCTTCGCGGTCCTTCACAGTCCTGATGGCATCCTTCCCTGTCTGTTGATGCTTGTGCTTGTTGTTGTTTGTTGTTGTCGTTGTTTTTCTGCTGTCCCCCCTCCCCCTTCCCCTCTCTCTTTCTCTCTCTCAACCCAACCGGTCAAAGCAGATGGCCGCCCACCAAGAGCCGGGGTCTGCTTGAGGTTTCTACCCGTTAAAGGGGAGTTTTTCCTTACCACTGTCGCCAAGTGCTTGCTCATGGGGGAACTGTTGGGTCTCTGTAAATTAAAGAGTACGGTCTTGACCTGCTCTATGTGAAAAGTGCCTTGAGATGACTTCTGTTGTGATATGGCGCTATATAAATAAAGATTGATTGATTGATTGACATATGTTTTCATGTATGTAATGAACCAAAATGAACATTGTAAGCGGACTACTTGATTACTATAAGGGAATTATTTAAACAGCATTTGTATAGTAATGATTCTGAGCTTTTTGATCCATATAAGCAGCTGATCACTGTAACCGTGATCACTATAAGCGGTTTACACTGCATTACAAAAACCATAGCAATAAAAAACAAAAAAAACTCCCAGTCTGTATCCAATGGATATGTCTGATAAACCTGGACGCCCAGCCAAAAGAGACACCCCCTGTTTAGAGAAAACAACATATTGGCTGGTCTTGCAGTCTTGGGTGACTGCTTTATCAACCAGTAGCTGGTGCTTGGCTCCCCTAGTATTACTACCAATTCCTTTCTGGGCCCTACTCATGTATTGGGCCATGTACCTATTCATCTTAGCCGCTATGATGCCTGATAGGAGCTTCCATGTTGTACAGAGGCAGGTTATTGGCGGGTAGTTGGATGGAATCACACCCTTCTGGGGATCCTTCATGATCAGAACTGTCCGTCCTTGGGTTAACCACTCTGGGTGGGTCTCATCCATCAGCAGTTGGTTCATTTGTGCTGCCAGGTGTTCATGGAGTGCAGTTAGTTTCTTTAGCCAGTAGGTGTGGATCATGTCCGGGCCCGGTGCTGTCCAGCTCTTCATACCTGCTACCATCGGGTAGCGGATGAATTTAGAACTTCAGAACTAAACTTGAGCAGAACTAAATGTTTGGTCAGCAGGTGTGCGGTAAAATCAGAAAAGCGTATTCACCCAGGTACAATGAGTAGTATATCATAAGTGCATTGGCAACACTGGCCATTATGTGGTTTCCAAAATTATTGCTCACAGTTTAAAATTACCTTGCAGGGAGCATGCAGCTTTTCAAATGAAACAGAGGTAAATGAATACACTTAACCCGCGGGTTCAAGCTAAACAAGGTTTTTTGCTAAAAACTTGTTTTTTTCACTAATCTGTTTGGGAAATTGTCATGGGAAATCTCAAATGGGCCAATAAATCTTCAGGTCACCCACAACTTAGCATTAAACTCAGGACTTATAAGAGAAAGACTCAAAAATACGCTTGAAGCTGATAGAGCTCAACGTGAATAGGTTTACTGTGCATAAAGAGCAATACAAAGCAAACTGAGGCCTTTATCCCAGGATAAAGTACCTACTGCAAAATCATAAAACATCGTATTACATACCCTTCATAACCCCTCCTATTGTGGAGCTTATTTTCTAGACTCCACCTCGTTTTTTACCATATTCAAAACTATTCTTCCATTATTGCCGAGTTCATTAGTGACCTTGACGCTTAGGTGATAATCCAAGTATGATTCATCTTAGGAACAATGGTGTCTCAGACTTCTCTAAAATATATCAGTTGCACCTAGCTTAGAAATAATACAGTCCCAGCATCTTCCACATTTCTCAAAATAAAAACGGGTCTAGTGGCCTTCAATCATCTTACACAGAGAACCAAAATGTTACATTACTGATAAGCCTTCTTTCTAACTTCCCTGGGAACTGTTTCTTATTGACATAAATGTTATCTTTAACTTTGCACATTCACTGGCACATCCGTTTGATCATGGGAAGGCAGCCTCCACCACAAAATCAATGTATCTATCAATTAATCAGTCTCTTTCATCTAACAATCTGTCTGTGTCTTAATCTTTCTTAATGTTTCCAATCAGTATTGCTCCTGACCATGTTTGTGCTGACCTATATGGGGTGTAGAGACATTTACATTTTCAATCATAGTCAGTTGATTTTCTTTTTGCAGTTATAATTTATTTTAATGAAATTATAACTGCAATAAGAAAATCAAGCATTTAAAAGATAATAAATAATAAAAAGATCATACTACTTTATATACTGCTTAAAAAAATAAAAATAAATAGAATGTCAGCTCTATTCTTATCTTTCTTTCCTCTGTCTGTAAATTGTGGTTTAATAGTTTTGTTTTCAAATTAAGCTGGTGGTTTCAAAGGGTTTTTAAATGTTTTATATTTTTACACTTTTTATTTTTCCATTTGATTATGTGTCTCACGCTTCCATTTTCCTGCTTTAACAAGTGCAGCAACAGCTTTGTTTCCATTGACTGTTTTATCTTTTTTCAGCCATTTCTATCACAAAGCCTTTTCTATCAACAAACAGGACAGAGCCCATTCTGTGATTGGCTGTTGCTTTGGACTGAATGAGCAAACAGTCAATCACAACTGGTTCTGCCCTACACAAAAAATGGTGTGAAATAAAAAATGCAGGGATAAAATAAAAATGACCTGGGATAAATGTTCTTATTGTGAAAAGAAACATAGCGGCTGAAACGATAAGTGCGTCTCCAAACTGAGAGAGAGGCTCATTAACACCAGACTGATTAGGATCTGACGGTAATAAATGTTCTGCGTTCTGCTACATCTTTACACAAATCAGCTGTTACACACAGATTCCAGGTTTATCCAGTGGGATTGCTGTAATAAAGCAGCCCTAATGGATGAATCCTGAGCTCCATCAGAGCTGTCAGGACATTTTTATTTTTAAGTTGCTGAATGTCCGAGATAAGCCTACCACAGGTAGGTTGCTAGGAAACAGAATGTAAAACTGATACAGTAACAAATTCATGATTTTTAGTTTCCTGTAGCTTTAATGAATCAAAACATAATTATTAATTTGTTTGTAAATGTATATCTTTTTAATCCCACTCTTATCATTATATAAAACAAACAAAACCTCCATTAAGCTTAACGAAAAACTGTCTCATTCTGTGTCTGACTCTCAGCTGCAGTGGTGGTAAATAACTCACCATAATGTATTCAGTACAATTTAGAGGTACTGGGCCTTTGAGTGTTATAATTTGTTTATATTTTACACTTGACATCTGTGAAAAAAGAGAAGTGCAGTGATGACTTCACACCATTTATTATCATATATATAGAAAAAAAATACATCCAATGAAATACAAATTAAAATGTGATTAAAACATTTTTGTGTACAATCAAGAAAGTTATTGACTTATGAATGGATTGTTGAACAATTAAGCCAATAATAACTTTAGTAATGTGTAATATGGTTGAAATCATTATCACAATATTAACAAGGTTTTTTTTTTTTCCATCATTGATGTGCAGTGATTGAATTGGGCTGGTACTGATCTGTACTACAGGGGTTGGGCCATATGACCATACATACTGTGAGCTTATGTATATAAATATGTCAGCCATTTACACCGTTAACACATTAATATCTCTGTGTGTAATAGTCTGGTGTGGGTAATGATATAAATTGGATATTTATATGATTTTTGGAGACTGTTCTCCCAAGAAAAATGACACAACAGTTTGTAATGTCAGTCGTCCAAAAACGACAAATAGTTTACATTTGAGTGACAGATGACATATAGCGGCCGTAGTAATGATGAGCCAGTGCAGTGGTGGAGTTCTTCGTCCCACCATCTGCATCTGCACTTAATGCTTTTACCCTCAGGAAGGCGCTCTCGAGCCATCACAGCTGGTCTTTCTTGCCAAATGCTAAACATCCTTATGATTTCATAAACACCCAGCTCTTCTCCCTTATTTATTTTTTTTACAGTATGTTTTAAAGTCATGTTGTATGTTAATGTGTTCCTGTTCTTTGTCCTCATCAGTTATCTTGAATTGTTTTTGACTGACTGTAAGTTAAAAAAAACAATACAAAAAAAACACTGTGGACACTATAAATCAAACTATACCTGAATCAAAATCACACTGACACTGTATGGAAGCAAAGAAAAGGTGCAATTATTTAAATTTCATGGGCAACTTAATACCTAACTCTAAAATGTAATCACTGCTGAATGCTTTATGATGAAATTAAAATACCACTGACTTAATAGCATTAAAATATTTTATTTTTAAACCACATATTGGTCCCATTATACATAATATGATACAGATCTTAAACAATGGCATAAAAATCTATAGAATTTGACTCAATCAAAGTTGAATCAATAAATTGTTAAAAATGCAAAGATCAAAAAGGGTCAACATGTAGCATAAAAAATATAAACTGAGTAATAAAATACAATCAAACTTAATGTTTAAATGAAAATGATCTGAACCTAAATTATTCTTTAGTATTGCAACAAGTGAAAAGCAGTAAATAAAATGCAATCATCAATATACATCTATCTAGAGTAATTATATCACTGATCAAAGCAGTCATCATTTGAAGGAAATTATCCACAAAAACAACTAAATCAAGACTAGAACATCTGACATATCAGTAAATGAAATAGATCAACAGCAATCATCAGTATTTATTAAACATAAGGGATAATCTGTCTAAGTAGGAAAAGGTGAGTAAATAACAGATTGTGAGTCAAGCAAGAGGAAAGTTAAAAACAATCTCAGACAGACAGAAGTTTTCTCAGAAATTGATGAAGAAGCCATTTTTACTGTCTACTTGATGGACCCGGTTCCTGCTGCAAAAGCGGCTGATTCTGTTAGAAAAACACAATTTCAGTCAGTCATCTCACATGGAACACATTACAGAACAAGTCGATAGATGGATGTTTCTCACAGAAAACAGAACAAGTCCAAAGTCAATAGCATTTATATATATGAAATTTCTTTGGTGAAAATGACATCAGCTATGGACTCACAACATCATGAACAATGGTCTTGATTGATAGTCAGATCATATTTGGTATATAGCTTCTGGGTTGAGCTTCAGGTTGGTCTGAAACTGGAGTCACACAGTCAGACAAACATATAAATAGAAACATGTGGGTGTTATTTACCTCTGACCCTGGTTGTCCACCTGGTGTTCCTGCTCCCTGCTAAGAATCATATACAGTTAATGACAGTTTCATTTAAAACAAAAATGAACACATGAAAGTGATGTGCTTCAATTAAATCCTTTTCCTGTTTTTCATCTGGTCCTGTGTTTGAATTTCTAATAAAAAATTATCAATAAATAAAGTTGACTTGATTTGACTTTGGTGTAACTTCACAAAATATCATCTATATTTTTGAAATAGGGCTCTTCTTCTGCAATATTAGGAAGCTGTGTTGATAAAGATATTGGTAATAAGGTGAGCTAACTAACCAGCTAACTATCTAATCAGTCAGGTTCAACACTGACAACATGATGAAAGAATCAGAAACAGACAAAAAATTCATCACATCTTGAAGAGATAAGGAGTCTTGCCACCTTGCCAGTCTTTTATTTATCTTTTATTTGTCTTTTATAAATTTAAAAAACACGAAAATTTCAAGGCTGCAGGTGATTTAAGTAAAACAGCCTCTGCTGGTGAGACACTAACACTCAGAGAATCTTAAAAAATACAGATGAGAATGACTCAAGATGAAGCAGACAGGTGTTGATGATTTACCTGGGCTCCTGCTGCTCCTGCTGCTCCTGCTGCTCCTGCTGCTCCTGCTGCTCCTGCTGCTTGTTGAGGAGTTTCAACCTCCATCAGCTTCTCAGCAACATCAAAACACTCGTTAATATTTTTCTGATTCAAATAACCTGTGACTTGTTCAGTCAAGTCGTCTCTAATTTGTCTCCTAAAACTCTCTTTCAGTACGTTTTTCTCCTCTTCCAAAATCAGTTTGTAATATATAAATTTCCTGTCACAGCAAGTGTCCACTTTTTCACTGCATCCCCTCCATCTACAGCATTTCCTCCATGGAAATAATGACAGTATGGCAGCCAAAAAAATAATACCGATGAGCAAAAAACTGCCAATGACCTGAAAAAGAAACAATAAAGATTATTGTGTTCTTACAGTCATTTCTACAGGTTAAAACACAGGGAGGGTATTTATAAGTTACCATCAATTTTGCGAGGTATTTACTAAGATTCAATATGATCTGCATCATCTGATTTACAGAGTGCTGCTAAGTAAGAGCTGATGTTGCCTGTTTTGATGTTGGTGTTACACATGTCCTGTAGTAAAGGACTAGAGCACAAACACAAGTGTTTTCTGCTGTTGAACTTTGAATCCTGGTTGAAGAGAGACACTTTTGGATCTGCAGGCACACGTATATGTGGAGTTACATATCATGATGTTGTCACCTCAACTAGATCAGTGAATGAATGAGGTATGAAAAACCAGAGGGAGATTTTTTAGAAAAATGTTAAAACTTTTCTTTTTTGCGTCTTTTTTTACAAGATAGATAATACTACGGTTAATAATAACTGTAATAATAACTGGCTGTCTCAATCATATCACACTGGACTGGAGCTGATGAGACATTAAAAGCTAGAAAAAATGCAGGAGGGACCAGAGAGAAACAGAAAGGTAACATCGTGTGGGAAATTAATAAACTGTTGCATTCCTGCTTTCTTGACTCGTGTTGCTAAACAGAGCTCTCTGCTATTCACTTTGTAATATGTCTTTTAAACAGAGCTGCAGATTTTAAACCTACTTTTCTCAGATGTTAAATTTCAGACGCAATGCCTCTGCTGCAGTGGTCAGTATACAGTGATAAATCAGCTTCAACTGATATTTGTATGAACTTCCCTTCCCTCCTCTCTGTAGAGGAAAAAATAAAAATGATCATTTAGTGTATAACCTTTGTATTACATGTGACTCTCTGTGTTATACTGTTTTGTAGAAAGCATGACTGGCTCCATTTCTTTACTCGAACCCCTAATACTATAACTGAACTGACTGTCTTAATACAATGCCTGATCTGTATACCACATTTACGTGCTGAATGATGTAAGGTTGAAATATAGTCTAGCTTGCACATTAACCTTTTTTTTCGTCTGGTCTGAGACGAGTGTGCCTTCATTTGGAAAATGCCTTAATTAATCATTGATGTTTATCCCTTCATTAAATGTAACTATTGACTCTTTGTTCTTGTGCATATAAAACCCTGATGACGATGCACTCGGGATTGATTCTTCAGCAGTCGCTGACTGTCACTTTGTTGGTTTTGATCCTTTTGCGCTAAAGCTAAATAAATATACAAAGACAAACTTCTCTTTGTTGGTCTCCCTTATTCGGTCAACTTCCACCACACTCTCATGTTGCGCCTCTTAACAGGAACGTCTTAACATGCAATTTCCAGCTGTGCTGCTTTTCTCCTATTTAACTGGTGCAAAACCTCAAAGGAACCCTTCAGTAAATAAGGAGATATGCATTTCAACTCTTTAGCACTAAAAAGGGGCCACAAATCCTAAATAAATATCCCCCGTAATGTGTATAAAGCAGGGAAAACACTCACCCTGGACCTGTTCTTCAGTTCAGCGATGATTACTCGATCTTCTTGTGTGATCTTCCCCCTCTCTTTGCAGGCTAACTGTGCCTGTTGTTCTGAATCATTGTTCCAACAGCAAACATACCAGTCTCCATTGAGATACAGAAATGCAATCCACAGCAGAGCAACCAAAGCTGCCTTGAAAAGGTGACGGAGAAGATAACAAAGAAACATGCAGCAATGAGGCTTTTTGTAAGAGTTAGGCCTACATGTGTATCTGCAGGCTTGTTGAAATGAGCTGTTTGTCCAGAGTATCAAGACAAGTATAGCCAAAAATGGAAGAACCATGTATAAACAGCAGTCAAATTCTTGTGGTTTACAAGTGCACTGAAAATCCCTGCTAAGCAAAACACTGTAGGTAAAAATCACAATGATTGCAATGTAGCTGTGGAGTTTTCTAGGAGCCAAATTTGTCAATATGTCCATCTTTGGTGGACAGTTGGCATCTGCTGAGAGCTGCAGTTTATACCCTCCTAACATATACCAACAGGAAACCACATATTTCTGATTTTTGACCGCACATGCACATTTGAAACTGCCAACATTTTAATTATTGTGTTTTGTGATTTGGTCGGAGAAACATATTCTAAACAAATGAATCAAGAGTTCTCAAGAAGTTTTTTTCTTTATGACAAGTTTGTCATACAAAATAAATCAGCTGTGGACAACAGATACTGTAAGATTGCCCAAATTGCACAAGATTAATACAGACTGATTTTGAGACGTCCTTGCATTAATCACATTAAATGTCAACATTTGCTGCAGATTTTAATTGATCTACTTGTTGGCCAGTGTTTAATCTGAATTTTTTTTTTTTTTTTATTACTTTTTAAGTATTCTGACATTATTACTGTGCATCTGCCATCTGAGGTCTGTTCTCAGAACATCTAAGACCCAATTTCCAACAAAATGCAGACCAAAACCAACTATGTGTCTGTTTGTCAAAGATTCCTAATTTCCCCAAACTGTGTCTGTGCTAAAAGTATATAGTTAAATTTTTTTTAAAGGCCCAGTAATTTCCTAAAGTAGGTGGGCACTGATGTTTGAGGAAGTTTAACTGAAACGGGGGAATGTTCACATCCTCTTATGTAAGACCACATTTGTTCCAGAGCATGCATGTTTTTTCATTGGAAAACGCCCAGAAAACCAACAAAAGAGGAAGAAAAACATACCAACAGAAGCAGAAAGCTTCAGGGCCGCACCCAAATCAGGACATATGCTTTATAAGGATCATGTGCCTGTGGTTCATGCTTTATGTCTGGATATTTTTTGTTTTTATAAATACTCAGCACTACTTATGTTTTATAATAGCAGCTGAGTCTCATGTTTTAACTATAAGACACATTTTAATGCCTTTGTTCATCATCTGTGATATGAAAACATCACTTTTCCACACAACTGGAAAGAAATAAAAAGTGTGAGTCCCGGTTATATGGTTCAGTTATAAAAACTCAGTTAAATACTTGACAAGTCAAACACACCAGACCGTAGAGAGGGAAGTGTGAATAGTGCCGTTGATGACCTACCAAATCAAAAGGAGTTTATCCAACTTAGCTAATATTCAGCACTGGTGCAGAGAGCCTCAGAGCAGCCAACAGAAATGAGTTGGGTGGTGCTCTTCATCACACTGTCCTCCATTTCCATCAGAGAAATGAACTTAATGAACTGAAAGAGAAGTTTGTCATACAGAATAAATCAGCTGTGGACAACAGATACTGTAAGATTGCCCAAATTGCCCAAGATAAATACAGACTGATTTTGAGACATCCTTGCATTAATCACATTAGTGGTCAACATTTGCTGCAAATTTTAATTGATCTACTTGTTGGCCAGTGTTTAGTCTGAATTTTTTTTATATTTTTTTATTACTTTTTAAGTATTCTGACATTATTACTGTGCATCTGCCATCTGAGGTCTGTTCTCAGAACATCTAAGACCCAATTTCCAACAAAATGCAGCAGGATTTGTCAGTCTAATTCAAATTTTGTCTTTATTGCTAATGTGTGAATGTGTGTATTAGTTCATTTTAAGTGACAACATGTTAAAGAGTTTGATTGAGCCTGGTATTTACTTCATGTTCTGTGAATCTCTGGAGGCTATAAAATGAAATGTGTGAGGTTTTATGCACACATTTTATCCATTGAGTTTGATGTGTAAACCTGTTGTTTACACATTGCCAGTTGTAAACCATCTTGACAGGACTGACTTGTAAGCAGACAGAGAGCCAGAGAGTCCAAAATGGATGCAGCCATCATATCAGCTGTGTCACACCATCAGATTTTATATGATCCACTAAAGAGTCATCATTTGCAGTCACTTATGAGTCTGATATAAAGAAGTAGTCAAGCTATAGTACATACAGTGGTACACATGCAGATCAGGGAATGTTATAAAATTGCTATTTTCCTTTAATATTGACTGTTGCATGTGACAAATCCTAATGCATCGTCAACCCATGATGGCTACACATTGTTATTGTGTTGGTCTACAATTAAAGCAACAGGTGTTTTAATGTGCTAAAAAACTATGTTCAGTTACATAGTTTGGACAAGATAACAATGCTCTAGGTTAACAGCAACATTTCAAGTAGCAATAACTGAAAACAAATGCTTTTACAACCCTTTTACAGCCCTATGCTTACAGAATGCCAAGAAGAGACAGAAAATTGAAGACAATACAAAGGGATCTGCCAAATACAACTAGAGGCAGCAAGGGAGTTGATGAGAGAGCTAAAAGTATGTTTGCCATAGCGATTAGCAATGGGATGGGATGCCCAGTAGAACTTAAACCTCGTCCTGATCTCTGCCATGTTCAAATGTTATGTATGAAAGTGTCATGAAAGTCTTATAAAACCTGGAAGGGAACCTTCTGAGTAACCCTGCAAACATGAAAATACAATTCTGTTCTTGGTTTAGTGTGATTGAACCCATCCTGAATACAGTGCAGGCTTAAAGTTTCATTTTTGTACAATAAACTATGTAGAATATGTAAAATTGACCAAAACCAACTATGTGTGTTTGTCAAAGATTCCTAATTTCCCCAAACCGTGTCTGTGCTAAAAGTATATAGTTAATTTTTTTTAAAGGCCCAGTAATTTCCTAAAGTAGGTGGGCACTGATGTTTGAGGAAGTATAACTGAAACGGGGGAATGTTCACATCCTCTTATGTAAGACCACATTTGTTCCAGAGCATGCATGTTTTTTCATTGGAAAACGCCCAGGAAACCAACAAAAGAGGAAGAAAAACATACCAACATGAGCAGAAAGCTTCAGGGCCGCACCCAAATCAGGATATATGCTTTATAAAGATTATGTGCCTGTGGTTCATGCTTTATGTCTGGATATTTTTTGTTTTTATAAATACTCAGCACTACTTATGTTTTATAATAGCAACTGAGTCTCATGTTTTAACTATAAGACACATTTTAATGCCTTTGTTCATCATCTGTGATATGAAAACATCACTTTTCCACACAACTGGAAAGAAATAAAAAGTGTGAATCCCGGTTATATGGTTCAGTTATAAAAACTCAGTTAAATACTTGACAAGTCAAACACACCAGACAGTAGAGAGGGAAGTGTGAATAGTGCCGTTGATGACCTACCAAATCAAAAGGAGTTTATCCAACTTAGCTAATATTCAGCACTGGGGCAGAGAGCCTCAGAGCAGCCAACAGAAATGAGTTGGGTGTTGCTCTTCATCGCACTGTCCTCCATTTCCATCAGAAAAATGAACTTAATGAACTGAAAGAGAAGTTTGTCATACAGAATAAATCATCTGTGGACAACAGATACTGTAAGATTGCCCAAATTGCCCAAGATAAATACAGACTGATTTTGAGACATCCTTGCATTAATCACATTAATGGTCAACATTTGCTGCAGATTTTAATTGATCTACTTGTTGGCCAGTGTTTAATCTGATTTTTTTTAATTTTTTTTTTTTTTACTTTTTAAGTATTCTGACATTATTACTGTGCATCTGCCATCTGAGGTCTGTTCTCAGAACATCCAAGACCCAATTTCCAACAAAATGCAGCAGGATTTGTCAGTCTAATTCAAATTTTGTCTTAATTGCTAATGTATGAATGTGTGTATTAGTTCATTTTAAGTGACAACATGTTAAAAAGTTTGATTGAACCTGGTATTTACTTCATGTTCTGTGAATCTCTGGAGGATCCAGGATGGTTCCCCGAGGAGCTCCTTCATGCAAGTTTCATGAACTTTGAGAGTTATTCTGGATACTTAGAGGTTCTTTTATTTGTTTTTAGCCAGGCAAGCGGCATGGACATAGAGATGTCTTCACTGCAGACTGAAATATCTCAACAACAATTGGATATGTTGCCATTAAAATTTATGGTGAATCCTCATGACATTGGTGATCCTCTGACTTTTCACCAAGTGCTTTAACACTATGTCTTTCCTCCTGCTCTGTTGTTGTGTGTAGCTTCTTTTTGAGAATTCATTTATCTATGTAAAGAGTCTCTGAGCGTCTTTGAAAGTGCTGTATAAATAAATTGTATCATTATTATTGCTGTTTAGCAGCACTTTGGGCTAAATGCTAACATAGACATGGTAACATGCTTCCCATGCTGCTATGCTTAAGGTGGACCATGTCCACACTGAGCAGCGTGTGAGCATCTTCTTCTCTCTGTTGTGACCCTCCGCTCTGTCCACAATAACACAGAGTAGGAAGAAGAGGAAGAAGGAAAAACACAATAACCATGTTGCTCTCTTTATTGTATATTTTGACAGCTTGTTCAGAGTTAAAATAGTACTTATCTACCACGTTTCTCTGCTGTTGTAATCTGCTTACAATAAATAACAAGCATCCAGAAACACTGCAATGTTTCTGCATACAGGACCTGGGCCCTGTTCTTCATACACAGATAACTGAGTTAGTATTTAATTTGATTGTTGTTGTTTTTTGACAGAAGCCTGTTTTTTTTCTTCAAAGCTGTTTCTTCATTCTTCAATTCATCTTCTACTGTCAGAGCAACAAGGCCTCAACCTATGAATCTGCAAATGTTGACATCATTAACTCATCAAGACTTGTTTTCAGATACAGATGACAGCTTTGTATTTTGGGCACCAGCAATTATCCAAATCTACACGTGTAATTCTCACAATTTATCACAATTTTGACAATAAAGAGTAAAATAAAGATTTAGTTCAACTAAATCAAGGTTGATTTAGTTCAACCTTGAGACTGAATCTACCTACCGAATTCTTTATGATGAAATACCACTGACTTAGTAGCATTACAGTATTTTATTTTTAAACCATATATTGGTCCCATTATCCATAATATGATACAGATCTTAATCAATGGCATAAAAATCTATAGAATTTGACTCAATCAAAGTTGAACCAATCAGTTATTAAAGATGCAAATGATGGAAAACTTAAAGGTTAAAATCAAGATGTAAATATGTTCTTAAATCAACTAAAAATGATTGGTATGGCATGAAATATAAACTGAATAAATAAAATGCAGTCAAAGGTGTGATGTAGCCTGTCTGGAGTGGTTGGTCACTTGATAGGAGGCAGACACAGGAAACCTTGTCCAGGTATCACAAGGTGGTTTATTTACAAGAAAAAGTGGCACCATGCTACATATGTAACAAAAACAAAAAAAATTATGTACAAAAACAAAAAAAACAACTAAATTGTTAACTTGGCCTAACTGATCAAAACTCAACTCATAACAATTGAACTTATATTAACCTATCATCATGTGCACACAGCTACACACTGATGTACTAACCCCCCGACAGCCAAAAAGCAACTGCTTAAATAGACCCTTCCATCAGCAGTCCATCAGAGTCAATCTGGGCTGTACCATTGCTGCAGATACATCCCATGTCTCTCCTAAAAACAGGTAAGAGATAAAGTTATTCAATCTTACCAACCCCCAAGGTGAAACACTTTTCCATAGCTTACCATATAACAAACTTGCAACCATACATAAACAGATCACAGTCACAGTAAATAACTTACTTAACATAATTTACTACCACCCCTCATATTATCCAACCCAGTGACATCACCAATGATGTCACCCAGTGTAAAGGCCATTGTTGGGTGCCTCCTCCTTTTGTCTGTGGAGCACATGGTGGGTATGGTAAGTAGCACAGAAAGAATAGGATTGAATTATGAAATGCTGAACTAACCCAATAAACAATCACTAAACTTAACAATACTTGTCGGTGTTTTACTTTAACTAAAAATGTTTCTGGTATGTGAACTGTAACCAAACATAATGCAAACCACAAACTGTATGTGTATGTGTCTGCAAGTTACAGATGTATCATGAACATATGGCCAAACAAACAATTAACAAGCATGGTTAAATTTGTAAGCTATGTGGCATTGATGGTGAAAGTAGGGACAAATGGTGTATTCTCACCCACTTTGTCACAAAAGGTAATGCTTAAATGAAAATCAAAACAGCTACGTTTAACTTAAAATGATCTGAATGTTTTTAACAAGTGAAAAGCAGTCAATAAAATGCAATCATCAATATATATCTATCGAGTACAGTTATTACATCACTGATCAAATCATTCGAAAGAAATTATTGATAAAGCAACTAAATCAAGACTAGAACATCTGACATATGAGTAAATAAAATTGATCAATAACAAACAGCATTTATCAAACATAAAGGATAATCTGTCTAAGTCAGAAAATGTGAGTAAATAACAGATTGTGAGTCAAGCAAAAGAAAGTTAAAAACAATCTCAGATGGACAAAAGTTCTCACAGAAATTGATGAAGAAGTAATTTTCACTGTCTGTTTGATGGACCCGGTTCCTGCTACACAGGGGTCTGCTCCTGTTAGAAAAACACAACTTCAGTCAGTCATCTCACATGGAACATATTACAGAATAAATCCAGACTTAATAATATATAATAAAGAAAAAAAAAAATATATATATATGTATATATATATATATATATATATATATATATATATATATATATATATATATATATATATATATATATATATATATATATATAGTGTTTGGTAGATTATTTCTTTGTTGTAACAATGCTTCTTGGCAATAAATCTTATACCATTGGAAAGCCTGTTTATTTCCCTTTTAAATGGTGCCACATTTGTAAGGAACATGCATTTGTAGGATGAGCAGCAGAGCTGAGTATGTGGGTTGCGCCCATGAAAAATTTGCCAAACAGTTTATACTGCCATTGAATCTTGTTTGGTGTTTGGTGGATTAAACTCTACTGTTTGCATGTCAGAGTGAAAAGTGACAGAGCAGCGACCTCTAGTGACCTCTGTACTGATCACATGTCAGTCAGCCTCACAGTGGTGAAAAGAGGATTATCCACAAGTGATGTACAAGATTTGTATCATTATTATTGGTCTGAAACTGGAATAGTAGATTGACTGATAGATTTACCTCTGATGGTGATGGAGCCGGACTTCTTTCCTCCTGAAAAGCATTTAACACAGTGAGTGATGACAGAAAACACATTTAGTGAGATCACATGAGATTGGTGTCACATGATCCTTGTTTTTTATTTTTCTGCTCACTGTCATTTGTACCATGTGGTCTGTTACAGCTCTGTGAAAAATACTAATTATTGTGTTTTAAACACTATATAGAAAAAGGTTAACTGTATTGGTGTAAAATAATTACGTAGGATCTATATAGAATACAATCAAAAGTAAAGTAGTCATCAGTGTTTCTTTTTATGGGAACTTCAGTGAAGGCCTTATTTTTGAAACTGAGAAATCTTTATATATTTCCTGCTGATGTTTCTTTGTTATATACCAACAAAAACATTTGTGCTGTTGCTCCTTCACTTATTAAATGAGCTCCAATCCATCAGGGAAAACTGCAGTGTTCAGGTCAATTTGCAGGTCAGATAGCTAATTGACTTGTTAGCTGTAGTAATAATAATACATAATAATAATAATATATGATATTATATGATATGTTATATTTGTAGAAAAATACTCAAGACACTCAAAGATGATTTACACACAAGTTAAAAAAGTTCCTAGATAACTAAAAATAACAAGGTCAAAACCTTGTATATTGCTGGACTGTGTATGAAACGCTTTTAATTTGTACGTTGCCTGGTTACCATCAGACATGGACAACACCAGCATTTTTAAGATGTTTGTTTTTATGTTAGTTTAAGGGTATTTATTTGTTTAGCACTTGTCATACAGAAGTTGTAACTCAAGTTGCTGTACACACAAAAACACATAAACAGGTGGAGTTAAGATTTAGGGTTTTCATATGCTATATATATTATTTCACTTACCCACAACCCGAAAAATAATTTTAATGCAGTAACTATCAAGTTAATCATTAATGCTACGTGTAAATGACCCCAGTACAGTGTGTTTCATGTGTGTAAAGTTTGCATTCATTAATGTATTTATTATATTGATTTTATTTTATTTATGTAACATGCGTACGTAGACAATAAGTTACACTGACGATGGCACACAAATCCTCTCTTCTCACGTAAATGTCTAATGACAGTCTCCTTCAGTAGGTAATCGTGACATTATAAAAAAATATTAAAACTTTAATTTAATCTCTGCCATTGCTGCCTGATGGTGCAAAATGCATTCTGGGATACTTAGCTTCGGCGGCCTTTGGCCAGTTTTGGCTGCCTTCTGCCAACCAATGGTGTAATTTCATCACTTAGCTAACAGTTCAAGAGGAAAGTCTAGTGCCAAATAAGAATAAAATGTCAGTTGCTTTACAGTAGTAGTTAAAATGTAACAGTAGTAGTAATAGTACTAGCTGTAGTAGTAGTATTAGTAGTAGTAGTAGTAGTAGTAATAGTGCTTTGCTTTCATGAGGTGCTGGTGCAGAACTGGGAAGCCAACAAAGCCATAATATAACTACAAAGTTATATAATCATTATTCAGCTTTTTTCCAAATAACTGTTCTGGTCTGAGGACCGGAGTCTGGGAACCCCCAGTTTACATCATCTTTTATGCAGCCCGGCTCTTTTGATATCTTTTTCAATGAAGACAAAGGCCTAGCTCCTTGCTCCTTTGTTTATTTCCAGCCTTATTACTCCGTCACATCCTTTATGTTCTCTTGGTGCTGGTTACTTCACTGTTCCTTGATTTAAAAAATCTTTTGTTGGTTGAGCTTTTGCCCACTAAGCTCCTTTCCTTTGGAATAAAATACCACTAAACATTTGGGAGAAAGGCTGAAAACAGATCTTTTCTCTGTATACCGTGGCCTCTCTTATGTCACCAGCTTCAAAATCAAATCACTGCTTTCCTCTTTGATAAGTAGTTACCCCAACTCTGTTCTCTGTTACATGATCTCTACTTTTAAATTCCTAACCTTAATCCTGTTGTTACATTAACATTATCGCTTGCATATGTGGGTGCGTGTGTGAAATGCTCCTGAACTGAGGGTGACAGTCAAATGGTCACAGGTTCACTCAAATTAAATAAAACATCTTGCTCATGAGGAACTGGAATATAGGTAGGTAGGTAGGAAGATTGATAGACTGATAGATTGATTTACCTGTAGCTTCTTCAGCTCAGATCCTTCATTCTGCAAAGCATTTCAAACTGTGAGTATGTTACAGATCACATTTAGTGAGAGCACATGAAATTACCACAACACAATAACCATGTTGCTCTCTTTATTGTGTATTTTGACAGCTTGTTCAGAGTTAAAATAGTACTTATCTACCACGTTGCAGGTCAGATAGCTAATTGACTTGTTAGCTGTAGTAATAATAATACATAATAATAATAATATATGATATTATATGATATGTTATATTTGTAGAAAAATACTCAAGACACTCAAAGATGATTTACATACAAGTTAAAAAAGTTCCTAGATAACTAAAAATAACAAGGTCAAAACCTTGTATATTGCTGGACTGTGTATGAAACGCTTTTAATTTGTACATTGCCTGGTTACCATCAGACATGGACAACACCAGCATTTTTAAGATGTTTGTTTTTATGTTAGTTTAAGGGTATTTATTTGTTTAGCACTTGTCATACAGAAGTTGTAACTCAAGTTGCTGTACACACAAAAACACATAAACAGGTGGAGTTAAGATTTAGGGTTTTCATATGCTATATATATTATTTCACTTACCCACAACCCGAAAAATAATTTTAATGCAGTAACTATCAAGTTAATCATTAACGCTACGTGTAAATGACCCCAGTACAGTGTGTTTCATGTGTGTGAAGTTTGCATTCATTAATGTATTTATTATATTGATTTTATTTTATTTATGTAACATGCGTACGTAGACAATAAGTTACACTGACGATGGCACACAAATCCTCTCTTCTCACGTAAATGTGTAATGACAGTCTCCTTCGGTAGGTAATCGTGACATTATAAAAAAATATTAAATCTTTAATTTAATCTCTGCCATTGCTGCCTGATGGTGCAAAATGCATTCTGGGATACTTAGCTTCGGCGGCCTTTGGCCAGTTTTGGCTGCCTTCTGCCAACCAATGGTGTAATTTCATCACTTAGCTACTCAGCTACTCAGTCAGTCAGTCAGTCAGTCAGTCAGTCAGTCACAGACAACCGCAGTTGTAGGGGTGGCTCTGCTGTTGCAGTCCAGCCAAGAAGAGTGTTAGGGTTTGAGACAGTCCTCCAAAGAAAAACGTCTAAATCAGCCATTTTATACAAGCACCCAAAAACGACATATCCACGTACAAACAACATCACCCTCTAGTATCTGTAGTAATTATGAGCAAAGGAGGAAGTCAGGTGTTATTATTATAGAGCAACAAAGTCCATGTATGGAGGAGGTCAGGATGGACGGATGGATGGAAGGATCAACAAAACATCAGACTTTAACACGAGAGATTACTGTTTACTTCCTGTTTCCAACTGTTAGTCAAGACTGTTTTTTATAACCATGATCACACCACATGGTTATTAAGTGAGTATCTGTGAGTTTCAATAATATAATATTAATAGTATAATTGTATCTTTTATAAAATGATGTTACCAATATCATAATAATAACCATAGCTGTAAATAAATAAGACATAAATAAATATAAAGCCCCTCCTCAAATAAAGCACCCACCTGCTGCCTTGATGTTCCTGCCTTGAGAGAGAGAGAGAGAGTTTGCATTACAGTGAGTGAGGACTAAAACACAGCACAGATGGAACCAAGTTCAAGGTATTTAACCCTAAAATAGCCTATAATAGCCCTAGATTCAATACTTTATTGCCAAACGACTTAGCTATTATAAATTTAACTGCATGTGTTCATGACAGAACAACAAACAATCACTGCATAACAGTCAAGATACACAAGAAAAAACAAAACACATAACCTCCATCCCATAAAACATTACATACATCCGTGGATGAGATTAACAGTTCAAGAGGAAAGTCTAGTGCCAAATAAGAATAAAATGTCAGTTGCTTTACAGTAGTAGTTAAAATG
Organism: Thunnus albacares; assembly: GCF_914725855.1. Taxonomy (NCBI): domain Eukaryota; kingdom Metazoa; phylum Chordata; class Actinopteri; order Scombriformes; family Scombridae; genus Thunnus; species Thunnus albacares. The sequence continues at coordinate 34,508,498 of NC_058110.1, read as the reverse complement.
TAACAGTAGTAGTAATAGTACTAGCTGTAGTAGTAGTATTAGTAGTAGTAGTAGTAGTAGTAATAGTGCTTTGCTTTCATGAGGCGCTGGTGCAGAACTGGGAAGCCAACAAAGCCATAATATAACTACAAAGTTATATTATCATTATTCAGCTTTTTTCCAAATAACTGTTCTGGTCTGCGGACCGGGGTCTGGGAACCCCCAGTTTACATCATCTTTTATGCAGCCCGGCTCTTTTGATATCTTTTTCAATGAAGACAAAGGCCTAGCTCCTTGCTCCTTTGTTTATTTCCAGCCTTATTACTCCGTCACATCCTTTATGTTCTCTTGGTGCTGGTTACTTCACTGTTCCTTGATTTAAAAAATCTTTTGTTGGTTGAGCCTTTGCCCACTAAGCTCCTCTCCTTTGGAATAAAATATCACTAAACATTTGGGAGAAAGGCTGAAAACAGATCTTTTCTCTGTATACTGTGGCCTCTCTTATGTCACCAGCTTCAAAATCAAATCACTGCTTTCCTCTTTGATAAGTAGTTACCCCAACTCTGTTCTCTGTTACATGATCTCTACTTTTAAATTCCTAACCTTAATCCTGTTGTTACATTAACATTATCGCTTGCATATGTGGGTGCGTGTGTGAAATGCTCCTGAACTGAGGGTGATAGTCAAATGGTTACAGGTTCACTCAAATGAAATAAAACATCTTGCTCATGAGGAACTGGAATATAGGTAGGTAGGTAGGAAGATTGATAGACTGATAGATTGATTTACCTGCTGCTTCTTCTTCTCAATTTCTTCTTTCTGCAAAGCATTTCAAACTGTGAGTATGTTACAGATCACATTTAGTGAGAACACATGAAATTGTTCTAATAATCCTAAACTGTTTTTTAATTTTTCCGATATTAAGAAACTAACAAGGACTTGTAGTATCCATAACATCTAGCAGCATTATTTTTTAATGTTTCTTTTGACTTGCTTCATCATTCAGAGCAAAAACAAACTTTTTTGGTGAGACTGTATAGGTTTCCATTCAATTTAGTGCAAATTTCCAGTATATCAGCAATAGAAAGATTGAATTAATTCCCTTTTACATCCACTCCCATTGTGTGAATATTAGCAGATAAACAGCAGGTGGCACTAATTCTCCAGTTGGTGCTATTAAACCGTTGCAGAAGAAGAGGAAACAGTGGGATGACGTCATTAAAAGAGCGGCAGTCAAAGCTTAAGCGATGGAAAACGTGATGGAAATATGACATTTCTGTCAGTTTCATGTATTGATGTGAGGAAGGTTACAGTCTCCTCATCATCGCTCCACACATATCTGACGTTTTCATCTCCTCAGTGATGTTTAAGTCATATGATTCATATACGTCATTGTGGAGGTGAGCGTGGTTGGTGTTCAGCTACAGCAGTGCCAGGTGAGTTGATTGGCATAGCTGGTGCTCATTGACTAATTATACTCTCCCTTTAATGCAGTAGCGTGCTGGATCTCAGATGACTGCTGCACACCACAGACCGACGGCACGCTGGCTGTCAAATATTGTTTGGCGGAGCCTGTAAATATTATTTGTGGGACTGAGTGACTCAAGTGACCAGACTGCGCTTGCCAGAAGAAGCCTGGCAACCAGAGGTGAACGGTTAATTTATGTTAAAGTATTAATGTTCAACTGTGTGCACGCACTTGTGAATTAAAGGACCTTCTCTGTGATTGATCTGTCGTGTCTGTGTTGTGTGCTGAGGGAACTCACTCAATGTGCACCCATGCTAGTGGAGATAAAACATGCTAATATGCTCACAATGATAATGCTAGCATGTTGATATTTAATGGGTATAATGTTTACGATCTTATTTTACCATGTTATAATGCTAACATTTGCTAATTAGCATTAAACAAAGCAAAGCGAGGCTGATGGGAATGTCATTAGTCTTGCAGATATTTGGTCATAAAGTCTTGGACAAATTACTTTTGGTTGATTGGTTACAGATTACCGAAGTTACTAGAATGTTTTCTTTAGGGTACTAACTGGTCTTACCTTTTTAGCCAATATTGGAGTTTTGTTCTTTATAATCAGTTCTTCAGCAACATCAAAACATTTTTTCCAGTCGTCTCCAATTATTTTGTTTTTGATGTCTTGATTCAACTTATGTTTTGCAGCTTCCCTCAAAACCTCCTTTAGTACATTTTCCTCCTCCTCCAAAATCAGTTCATCATAGAGAATCTTTCTGTTGCAAGAACAACCTCTTAATTCACAGCATTTCCTCCATCCAAAAGATGAAAAGAGGGCGAACACAAAAAGGCTACAAAAGAGCACAGAGAGGCCAATAATCTGTAAAAGAAGAAAAAAAGATGGTTATATCATAACCACAGAAACCAAGAAACAGCCATGGTTGCTATAATTTTATTCTGTTATTTTGAGATAAGTTTGTCTCGGAGTAATAGAGCCTTTTATTGAGATAGCAGTAAATGACATAATACAATATACCATATAATGTCATTATGCACAGATGAAGCTCTCTCTGCTGAAGCAGCATCTGATTTGAGTTTTTTTTTTTTTAAAAAAAAAGATCAGATCCAGGAGATCCCTTTATCAATCATCAGTGCATCAGAATCAGAAACACTACGGATGTACAGTATATTTGTCACAGAAGAAACCGTTAGACTCTAAGTTTTATTAAACTGTCAGTCCATCATGGTTGAGTATACAGCATTTTAAGACGAGACGATCTGATGTGGTTGACCATGATGTAACGCAGTACTTCCCAAACTTTTTTAGACTATGGCATCCTTTCAAAGGAAATGTTTTGTCAAAAGCAATATAACATGCACCTATATGTACATAGAAGCTTATCTGTTTTAACAACTTAATATAATAACATAATATATTATTTTTTATTAGGCTATATTATATCAATATGAAGTTAAATAATACAGGCTCATTCTCAAAATAAAAGCCAACAGATGCTGTGCAGATTTACAGATAAATAATAGCTAAAAATAAACAATGAATACAGTTAAATACATTAATATGTTAAATGTATTTCTTTCATTTTCTTCAATTAAAATGAGCTTATATTTAAGATGTACATGGATAAACAAACAAAACCCATAAAAAGGCTATAGGCATTTCAATTTGACATGTGAGCTGCAACCTGCAGGTCTGACTCCACTGACACGATGTTTCTTGCCTTGTTTTCATGTTTACCAGTGATGAGAGAGCCACATAACATAAATTGGGAACGTGTAACACCACAGTGAATGCACACTGACAATGATGGATATTTGTCTTCCACAAGCATCCAAAACCTGTCTGTAAGCCGTTAGCTGAGTAGTTTTGGCAGTCGGCTCAGATTCAGTCGTCTCTGTGTCGAGGGCTGAGATGTTTCAGTATTTATTTGAGCTGTTTACCGTCTCAAATCTTTCCATCGCTGCTCTAATGTTCACTTTTTTCTGACTCTGTCTTACTATGACAGTGAGTTGTCATGTCAGCTGTGACTACCTGCATATTAAGAGTTTTTATTACGGTGATTTTGATATTTATTGCTTATTTATTCTGTTTTGTTGTGTCGAAAACGTAACATAAAACATAGTTAATGTAAATGTTGCCAATTTTTTTTTTTTTTTTATGTGGTGAAACATTATTAAAAGCGCACAATAGACAAACAATGATGATTAATCTTATGGAACCCCCACTTTTGGAATCACTGATCTAACGCACCAAATAAGAATTTACAGTATGATAATCATTTACCACAAAGACAATTCAGTCTGTTCACCACCATATCCTGTGTGCATCACAGAATTAGAGCCCACATAAAAACCAGCTGATCTAAACTGCTCATACAGTATGTTCATAAACACTATAGTATTATGTGAAGTTGCAGTAATTGAGAGCTGAAGGGAAGTTAGAACGTCTGGGTTCCGTTCCATTGAGTAGGGGAGAACAGGGTTGGTTGTTACATTCATTAGATTTCGCTCCCTAGAGGGCGCTGTCAAAAAGCGTTGGTACTGAAATTTTTAGAATTGGAGTCAGAGGTTCCCTACAAGGTCATTTCAGGAATAAACCACCTGATATTGATGTGAAAGGACTTTTAGGGCCCTATTTTAACGATCTAAAGTGCACAGTCTGAAGCACATGGCGCAAGTGCATTTAGGGTGTGTCCAAATCCACTTTTGTTATTTTAACAGCGGAAAAATGATCGATGTGCCAGGTGCATGGTTCAGAGGGGTTGTCCATAGTCTCCTAATTAATCATGGGTGTGTTTTCGGCGTAACATGCAATAAACCAATGAGAGTGTCGTCTCCCATTCCCTTTAAGAGCCAGATGCGCTTGCTATTATAATGGTGCATTTGCCAAGTAGTAAGAAGGAGCGCTTCTCTGCAGAGGAAACGGATCTGCTCGTGCACAAAGTGAAAGCGCACGATCCATAACGAGCCGACTGGCCCCTGCTGCTCCTGGACCCTCTATTGGCCCCAGACCACCAGTTTAAGATCCTGTTCATTAAGTTGTTGCAAATGTATTTTAGTTTGTATTTTGAAAAGGTTTATTTTTTTAATCACAGCTTTGGTTTCTTCAAAATCGTTTTGTTCAGTCATGGAGTAACGGGTCAAATCAGCAGGGTTTTAATTGGTGAAAGTATGGAAACCTGATCACTGTAATCTCAAAAATGTTAAAGAATATTTATTAAATATTGTTCAGAAATTAAATCACTAATTTTAATAATGTAAAGAATTATCATGCAATAGTTATCAGTTCTCCAAGGTTCTGATACTAGAAGCTGTGCAGATTTATTTCCTCCTTTAGTTTAATCATTGTTTTCACCTTATTTATTTCCTCATGTATTGATGCAGCAGGAAAGACGATCTGTGTCTGAGGTGTTGTCCGTCTATTTAAATACCTTCGTGTGTTGCCTGACACGATTTGGTCAAATAATTAGACTATTTTACCCATCATTACTGCGATTAGTTAATTCTGATAAATATTATGACTAACCATGATGACATGTATTTTTAAAAATAAATGTATGTTTGTGTGCTGCTGCACGTCGTGTGTGTGTGTGTGGTGTTATGCACGTTGTGCATCCACCTAGCACAAAGGCTCTCTGCTGCCTCAAGATAACGACGGCCAACAACGCAACTGACCACACCTCATGTTAGTATGATTTTTATCTGACCCTATATACTTTACTGATTTTGGGTGTTGGACATGTGACATAAACATTCCAGAGTCTGCATGTCACCCGATGAAATATGGTATAGCCTTTCTGGGGGGCCTTTTAAATACAAATAATGGGTCCATGGTCAAGCTTGGAACTGTTCCAGATGTGGTATGTTGTGACACATAATATGTTGTGAGGTAGCTGTCAACCACTTGATTGGAGGGCTCCCAACTGAATTAGTGCCCATGGAAAACCTATGTTATTCATGTGATAAGATACAGATGTGTAACCCTATATAAGCTATGCATCGACAGTGGTATGGTGCCCAGACCATCTTTGTACATGGAATGGACCCGATGGCCATCGTTTAATAAACGTCTTCAAAATAGGAACTTCGCCAGCTCTTCCTTTGAACGATATCATCACACATCCTTCCTTTCACCTCATCTCTGATGGGCACAAGTGCATTTGCTATTTAAACAACGTGGGCGCTGGATGGGAAAATGACGACTGCGTCGGTCTTAAAATAACAAAGACAATTGCGTCGTGCAATATATATAGATAGGGCCCTTAGTGTTTTTCATGTCAAAATGTAAATATCCAGCTCTTTGGTTTTTCTCTTCTAGGTTTTTACGCAAAGGGTTTATAATAAAACAATTATTACCATTAAAAAGTATGAAGGGAAAACTATTGTTCAGACTCTGCCAGATGTAATGCTCAGGGCAGTCAGAGTGGTGAAACTGCACAATATTGTTATATAAGGAATAAAAATGCACTTTCCTGTTCATGTTCTCTCAATGCAGGAGTTAGGTTGTTGCATTTCAATGAAATTAAACATTTTAAGATTGCCCCATTTTTTGTTTTTCCTCATTAAAATAACATAAGGACAACCAACCCCATACTGTGTAACTACCAACCCCATGATGGGGATGGTTGTCACAAGTGCACAGGATGTATTTGACAGTTCACATCTTTTGAGAGTAAAGTCATTCCATTCCTACCTGACACTGTAGGCTTCCACTACATATTGAAAAAGAATCTACTCAGAATACAGTTTTTGAGGAATTCAAATGAAAGTGCGAAAAAGTGTGACTACCAACCCCATCCTCCCCTATTGAAGTTTGAGCAACTGCTGGTTTTGCAAATGTTTTCCCATTTTGTGGTCCCTTTTCACATTTTTCTTCAAACAATCTCCTCAATATTACATTTACATTACAACAAATGCAAACTCAGGACTCGCCTGGTTTATAACGCTTCATTGCTGCAGATGTAAACAAAATGTGGTGCCAGGTGACCTTTCAGTATACTAGACCGATTTTTTTTCTAATGAATTTGGTCATGCTGTACACACCTGGTAACACCTGCTGAGACCTGATCACCAAATGTGTTCTGAGTGCATTTACAGATGCATTAACATGTGTTTTCCCTTATCCAGATATCTTATCCAGAAACGGATCGTAATTTAATGTGAGGTGTAAATGGGATATTGAAGAGTGTTGGTGAGTTTTATGGATCAAAGCCAAGTCATAATTATCATGCTTTCTTAAGAAAAAAGCCTTTTTTTCAAAATGATTAATCCATTATCAAAAGAGAACAAGATCATTAACATATGAGCTAAAATGAATACATAGATTAGTTATTACACCCACAGCCGTTCTCAGATTCTACATATCAGCATAACCACAGTAACGGATTAACTTAGACTGGTATGATGTGTATAAAGCAAGAAAAACTCACCTTGGACCTGCTTTTCAGTTCAGCGATGTTTGCTTTTTCCTCAGCTGTGATGTTTTCTTTTTTGCAGGCTAACTGTGCTTGTTGTTCAGAACCATCATTCCAACAGCAAAGATACCAGTCTCCATCAAGTAACACGCATATAACCCACAGCAGACCTATGAAAGCTGCCTTAAGAATTTCGTAAAATAAAATCAAGATAAACTTATTGACTGATTCACACCGTTCTGTACTTCTGTATTTCTTCTTAGAGGCACAGCAGCAGGTGGTTGATGTAAATCTCCAGATTCTTTTAAATCTCTTCTCCACCCAGAGGTGCAAGACAAATGAAATAAGAAATGGCAGAACCATGTATAAATTACAGTCAAGCGATTGGTTTTTGCAAGTGCATTCCAAATCTCTGTCAAGCACAGCAGTGTAAACAAAAAACACAATGATTGTGAGATAGGTGCTGAGGTGTTTGAAAATTGTGAGAAATTTGGAAAAGACTCCCTTCATCTTTGGTGCAAAGTTTTCATCTGCTTAGAGCTGCTGCTGCTTGTTCTCTCTCAATATCCTGACAGGAGACTATCCTTTTCCTGTTTTTGCAAGAAAACTGCTGCAACGTTATTTATGAGAGGAAGGGGGTGGTGCAAAACAGTGAAGGCACGTCAAATAATTTTTCAAGCACTGGGGAGGGACTTATGTTTTTTATTTTGGCTTAGGGGAGGGACATACAACTTTAAATGGCTGCATTTTGTATTTATTTCAATATGTTTTTACTTTTCAAAATATGTGTTTTACCTCTGTATGGTGACGGGACTCACAAAACGTTTCTGAGGAAATAAACCCTTCAAACCAACTTGTGTTGGAATATGAAGGGTTAAATGAAAGAAGCCTCTTTTGTCAGCCTATCAGAATTTTATGGCTTCACAGTTGCTGGGAAGAAAATGCTGCTTTCAGCTCTGTGATTGGTGGTCAGCTATAATTTTATAGAGGGCTGAGGAATTACAAATGATAGCAAGGGACTGTTCATTATTTATCAGAGGGAGGGGGGTGGCTGGGCTGTGACTTCAACGAATATTTTTCCTTGAACCTCCCTGAGTGACTGGGGGGAAATGCATGACCCTCCCTCCAAAATGAATAACCATATTTTATTATATTCACACCAAATGTAGGTGGTATTGGAGAAATTAAAAAGCAAAGGCTGTCTTTTTCCAGCCATTACTTTTAATAGCAGACCATGATTCTTTAACCTCTTAAGCCCTCTGACCCCCCTTCCCTCATTGGGAAAAAAGCAAACTACCAGCCCAACTTACTGTGTCCTCCTCTGCAAAAGTTACTTGGGACAATTCCAACTCTGAAACAAAAATAAGACGCTAACTTAGTCCAACCAATGTAACGAGCAAACAGCACAGAGGGAGTGAGAGTATACACCAAAACAAAAAGATAATTTCTTGAGCACATACAAATCCTTCTTACAAATAATCACATCATCACACTAGGAGCCCTATTTTAACGATCTCAGCGCACAGTCTGAAGGCATGATGCAAGTGCATTTAGGGTGTGTCCAAATCCATTTTTGCTTGTTTAATGGTGGAAAAAATGGTCACAGCACCAGGCGCATGGTTCAAAGGGGTTGTCCTTGGTCTCTTAATTAATCATGGGTGTGTTTTGGGCGTAACATTTAAAAGTCAGGTGTGCTTGCACCTTGGCGGATTGCTAAGTGAAAGCACATGATCCATAATGAGCACACTGGCCCCTGCTGCTCCTGGACCCTCCCATGGCCCCAGACCACCAGTTTAACATCCTGTTCATTCATTTGTTGCAAATTTCTTTTCGTTTGTTTTTTGAAAAGGTTTATTTTTTTAATTACAGCTTTGATTTCTTTAAAGTCATTTTGTTCAATCATGGATTAACAGGTCAAATTAGCAGGGTTTTAACTGCTGAAAGTATTGAAACCTGATCACAGTAATCTCAAAAATGTCAAAGAATATTTGTTAAATATTGTTCAGAAATTAAATTATTAATTTTAATCATGTAAAAAATCATCAGCACAGTTATCAGGACTTGATCAGGATGCAGCAGGAAAGTCGATCTGTGTCTGATCCACTGTTGAAACCTGTTTGCTTGGTCTTGACAAACACTCTAAACCTGACGGGTCTGTTTAATTATTTGACCGAATCGTTGCAATACTTGTAGGTATTTAGACAATTTGAAAGTATGAAAGAAATATTTGTAAAAACAAACAAACAAAAAAAAAAACACTATTTGTGCTTTGCCGAATAACGTATTTGTACTCAGGCACACCCCTAGTATCCACGTTTTTTCAAATTAAATATGTTAAGGCGTTATGTCGAATATGAACATAATTTCAAGGAGAGAGAGTTGGCTCAACATGTAGAAGAACAATATCAAACAACATCTACATTTTTGAAGACAGAATGAACATTTGAGAATAAGCAAGTAGGAAGTTGTTGAACATTCTCAGAAACATGATCAGTTCTGTATCATCAGCATTGAGGTGAAAAATAGCATGTTTATAGATAATATCTGCAGATTAAACAAAAAAAAGAAAGAAAGTGGAACAAACTGGAACCTTGCAGAACATGTTAACCTGCACAGTACAGAATCCAGATCCAAATCCAAACATCATCATGTGTTTGCTGTCTCTGAGTGTAGAGTAGGTTTGGTCCAGATCCCTGCTGTCTGCATCCAGGCTCTAGAAGATGTTGTCTCCACACATGGAGACTGGAGGGCGGTTCTCACAGCTGAAAGAACGGTTCTCATAGCTTACAGATAACTGAAAATAAAACAGGAATGACATCAAACCTAATATAGCAGTAACCACGGTAACAGCCCAGATATTGTGTTCTTAGACAATTGTTTGCTGATATTTTAGTGATAACAATTTGACAGGCCAGAGTTTAATAACAGTAATTATGATTTTATTTAATTGTACGGTAGTGAAATAGTTGCAGACATGAGATTGTTTATTCCTAACTGGAAAAATAAAATGTATAAATGCCAACAGTAAGAGTTAACATGAGACATACAGAGTTAAAGGAAGTCACCTCCATGTTTCTGCTGTCTGAGGTTCCTCTGGTGTTCAAACTATAGTTCCTACTTGTCTTCAATTTGTAGAGGAGCAGCAGAACAGCAGCCAACAGCACAACAATCACAGGAACACATACAACCAGAGGCCAGAAGTAACCTGGGCCAGGGACACAGGAGTTGGCTGGAAAGGAAGAGAGAGAGAGACATGTAGTAGTTCGAAAGATTGGGATCTTTTGTCTTGTATTAGAAGCTTAAAGGTTCCCTGTGGAGTTTTTGACCTCAAGTAGCTTGTTTTTACGTGTGGATCTATGTTGTGCACACATGGTTGACGTGACACACAATCCTGCCAGTGGTTTCACATCATCCCACTTATCTACAGGATGCAGGAACCTGCCCAGAAACACAGCAATGCACCAACAAAAGCTGGAGAGAAGAAGACTGCAAGCAATGCAAGATTTAAAATACTTTATATAATCAGCTTTGCAAATATTTATGATTGAGGAAACATATTCAACACTTATGTTGGACCTAAAGGATACACTCAGCATGTTTTGGTGAGTAACACTGAATATAAATATAACCTTGTTTACAAGGAAACTACACAGGGAACCTTTATCATAAATGAGATCTTCCTGTTGAAAAAACATCTCAGACTTTGGTCTGAATGTTTCCTGACTTGTCATGTGCTGACATCACATGTTAATAATTATCTTACATCATTAGAAACGTAGGATGTGTTTAAACATTAGACGTGAAGATAACAAGGAAATTTATTGTAAAATTGAACGTGAAATGTTTTCTTCTAGGTGCTGAATTGTCTTATGTGCTGAAACACATGTTGGACCCTCTTGTTATTCTTATTAGACAACGTTGTTATGCTGAATTTGACTGTTTTAAGAGGACGTTTTGTTGCAGAGAGACAGTGATGGACAGATGGACAGACATGAACTGTCCCGTACCTGTAAACTGCTCTGTGGTTTCAGGGAAAGATGATGAAGGTGTGAAGCTACCTGAACTGGAGATTAAACTCTGTGTTGTTGTTGGTGTGGAGGTTGATGGGACTGATGTTGGAAAAGGTCGGGTTGGTTCTGAAGTTGTTGGAGCTGTGAACAATGAAAACACATTGAAACAATCAGATACCTAATCAATAATGCAGAGGGATGAGATGCTGTTCTAGACAGAAAGATATAATAAATATGTTATCGGGAGCACCAGGACTTTTCCCGGTGGCCTGGCCTGCAGATTTATTTATTTTTAACCCTGAACGCAACACTGCCCTACTCCCTGTGATGCCTGGGACAACAGGCTGCTTGAGCAGTGCGTATGTGTTGTGGAACCTCTTGCTTTTCATTTTGGTGTCCATGTTAACAGATTAGAGCAGCCACAGAGCCCATGTGAGTCACATCTCACGTGGGGCTGCTGCAGCGCATCAGCTAGAGATTCAGGGTCTTGCCTATTTTTTCAGCGTGACCCACACGGTCAGCCATATTGACATCATACCAGCAACTTTATACCTTAAACTATGATTTTAATGTCTATATCTGTAGCATATGTCACACACATGAAGTGTAACCACTGCGGGTCAGCTTGTGCGGTGCAGCAGGGGAAGAGAGCCTCTCTAGCGGGGAACTCCAGCACAGAGAGTCGGTGACACACGGAGCTTCTTTTCTCGACTCCTGCTCACTCTCTGTGATATTAGTTCAAACTGGGGCTCCTGTTGTTTCACCTGCTTGAAGAAATTGGTGTTGTTATTTTCCTTATTTGTCAGTTTCCCTCCTGACAGTTTGGAGGTTTGTTTGTCTGAGTGTGTTTGGCTCGTTTGGGGAACTTGGTGTTGTCTGGAGGGGTTTTCTTCACTTGGAGTGGTGAGAGCAGGGTTTAACTGGTGGAATGATTCATATTCATATAATCAATATAAAAAAACCCTGTTCTTAGGGAGGAGTGTATGTGACTGACACAGAAGTATCCCCAACAAGACCCCACCATGCCCATTAGAAAGAAAGCTGCTTTCACCTCACATATTATTTATTTTAACAACTAAGCACACACTTCTTAACCTTTTACCGTCTAAACTAAATATAACTAAAATTTATAATGAAATGATATGAAATATGCTATTATTGATGGCCATTATCAAAGCCAAACTCTATGAATAAAGAGAACTGGCAGCAGAAGCGCTGCAGCAGCAACGCTGTCTGTGTGAACACTGCAAGCGTGCGAGACGCAGCAGTACAGCGACGCACATGCACTGCTGAGCTTCAAGCAGGCTGTGTGTCCCAGGTGTGACAATTCTTTTGAATTAGCCTGTTATTTCTATACTGTTTTTGGATTTCATGTCGAATTTGGTTTAGCTTCAGTTTAATTTTCAGTAGTTTGTTTTTATTAGTTTTGTTTTCATCACAGATTGTTGGAGAGTCACAAGATGGTTCCATCCATTATCATGTCAACCATAGGGGACACTTTGTGTATCTACAGACAGGGTCTCATACACAACATATTGAGAGAGCCTGGCGTTCTTATAAGGAGAACATCTACCGCTTCAGGGAGAACCGAACGGCCACAGCTCTTAAGATGAACCTCAGATTCATCGGGTGGAACCACTGGTTGGCCAAAAACATGATGGAGTGGTTGGGCGCCTTTTTAAAAACATCAGTGTTATTTAAGGTGTAAAAGTAACACAACACAACAACACTGTTCTCATGTCAGAAACCTTGTATGAATTTAATTTCTTTGTTAATGTATTGTCTCAAAATATAAAAGTGACGTTTAATTTGTTGAGTGGTGTGAAGACATTATTATCAGGCCTCAATAAGGAAGCAAGAACTTTTAAAATGGGCAATTGGTAACTTGATTCTTGATTATGAACTATTTACTATATACTATGAAGTATTTGTCGATAACTAGCAATTTATGGTTTCTACATTTTTTTTTAAAAAGGATATATAGGAAATTTGTTACAAGATTGGACTGATCTGAAATTATACAGAAATTGGTGAGAATGTAAATGGTTGAAAAATGTACTTCAATATACTGGCCTGCAGAAATTAGGCAGAAACTACTTGGAAATTAAGCTGCACCAATTCACTTCAATTTACAGGTCCGCTCAGTTGAAATTAGACAGAAACTAGTTGGAAGTTAAACTGGTATGATCCACAGAAGTTAGGCAGAAATTACTTGGAAATTAGGCAGCAGCAACTCACTTCAATTTAGGGGTTTGCTCAGTAGAAATTAGACAGAAAATACTTGGAATTAAGCTGCAACAACTCACTTACCATGAAATTTGAGGTAAATGCTGGGGTAATTTAGGGGCAATTTCAACAAAATTTCAAATAAGTTACTTGCTTATCATATCTACTAACCATGAAATGGGAGGTAAATTTTGGAGTAATTTCAAAGAAATTTCAAAGAAGGTACTTACTAATTACCACGTAATTACCATGAAATTTGCGGACCCATAAAATGAAGTGTTACCCATTAGTTTGTCATTCGCATGCACTAAAATTCACCACAATGCAGGCAATCAAGCCTTTGTAACTAAAATCTTCCTAGTGGGGAACCCACAGACCCCCCACTTAAAAAGTGGCGTGACTGGGGCTGTATTTCACACTATGTTTCCCAGCCTGAATGATTTTCCCAGTCAAGCCCTGTATGTTAATTAAGAAAATGATTAAGATTTGTTTTATTTATTACAAAAAAGTATTGTTATTTGATTTTTGATTACAGATGAGTAAGAAATTAACGTCCGCAGGTTGATTTTCTGACATTAAACATAAAAGCACAAATGTCTGAAAAAGTTTTTAAAAATCGTACAAACTGATTGTTGTAAATTTAAAAACTAACATTATAAAGGCAACACATTTTACATCAGATTACTTTGTGACTCTACAAATGAGTTTCATCTTTAGAAACATTTTAGAGTATGATGTCTTGAACATTAAGGAACCTGAGGAACCGTTCTTCTCTATGTTACCTAATGTTAATAGAAATATAGAAAAGGTCCCAGGTTGGACAACTAGTATGACTCTGCCAACCTCAGCACTCCTCTTGTTGTCACAAATCAACTTCTGGCTGTGACCCAAAAAAACATATTTGTTGCTGTCATGTCATTTCCATCCACTCTTTAAATTTTGAATTCAAAATTTGTTTTTTTAAGATTGTTTTTTGGACATTTTATGGATTTATTTGATAGTTATAGTGGAGAGAGACAGGACATGTGGGGAGTAGAGGGATGACATGCAGCAGACAGTTCGGCCAGCTGGGAATCAAACTGAGGACTCGCTGCTCAGGGCGTTAGTGTCCATGTGATATCCACCCAGCTATCAGGTCACCAACCAGGATGTCTTCTTCTTTTTTACATTTATCCTTACAGAAGAACTTCCTGCCTCCATAGACAGTATTGCTGCATCCTCTTGTGATATTTCCTCCCACAGTTTCTGCACGGGAGAAACTGGTGTTTTGACCCAACGTTGCAGCTGAAAAGATGAACAATCAACAGTTACTGTCTGTACTTCCTGTAAGATGCTGCAGTCTGATCACAATATTTCCTGCTTCACATTTACACAGATCCACAGAGTCACACTGGGAGCTGCCCAGTTCAACCAGTCTGACTGCTGGAGTAATGATTTCATCCAACATTGATACACTGAGTCAATATATCAGAAACGTCTCACATTCTTCCCACAATTAAAGTAGATCCTATCTGACTTCATTTATTCTTATGCTTCAGAATCATTAAATGGGATGAACATAGTAAATATATCAGGTTTTATGACTTTCAGTAGAAACTAACCATCTATAACTGTGATGTCAAAGTCACGGTAAGAATCTGGGACTGAAGATCCACCCAAACCACATCTGTACCGTCCTGAGTCTGACTTGATCAGCTGTGTGAAGGTCACAGTCACAATTCTTCTTCCAGAAGATCCGTCTTCATATCTGATGCTGTATCTGCCACTCTGAGCTGTGACACCATCTGTTACAATGAGAATGTCTTCTTCTTTACATTCTCCTTTACAGAAGAACTTGGTGCTTCCAGATGAAGTCAAGTGGCAACTCAGTGAACCACTTCCTCCTTCAGCTCCAGCAAAAAGGTTTATTGCATTGACGAGTCCAGTGTTTCCATCCTGCAGTGCTGTTGGAAAGATGAACAGTGAATACTGATGATCAATACTTTGTGTATTGTAGACTTACTGTAAACAGACTGCAGATTAATGAGGGCTAATCCATCAGTTCACAGAGAAGCAGAGATGATACAGAGGCAGCCATTAGCAAAGTTTTCACTGACTGTACAGCAGTTGCTGTTGTTCTACTTGTAGCTGCAGTTGTAGTCACAGTGTCTCTGTGTAACGTCTGTTTTTCAATGTTTTTCTTTCATACTTTCTAATATCAAACACATTAATGAGCAACAAATATTCTTGATGGATGGTTCATATGTTTTGTTAAATTACATTTAGTTTAGTTAAATGGCGAGACATGGACAGTTAGTGTCTCTGATAAAAACGATTCCCATCAGCTGTAAGTCTTCTCATCTTAAACATGTCTTTTAGGAGACTGGTTTTCATGGTCCTCAAAAAGAGAATGAGATGTGCTACTTAGCAATAAAGATATTTTAATAGAGTATTTCAACATGCTCCCCATATCTTACAATATACATGGAGTGAGTAGTGGTGTAATATGAAATGATTCTGTAGTGGGAGCATTATTTGATAGAAAATATTGGTCTATCGATATACACTACCCCTGATATCTTAAATAAAGATGTTAAAATATACTTGCCATATTTTTACAGTACACTTACCCCTGTTTATAATCAAAAAATGACCGATTTGTGCAACAGTAGCATTTTTTGTCAAGGCAGTAGAGCCTCTCTACCGGACGAACCACAGGGAAACACTCAGGATTCACAGCAGGAAAACAGAGATGACAGTGAACAGGAGAGCGAAGTCATGGAAAGTCTTAACAGCAAGGTGAGCAGGAAATGCAAACTTAGTTAAAGGTAACTATTGGTCACACCGTGATTTGCAATTTTGCTAAATGACCAAAAATTTTCAGACCACTTGTCATTTGGACCAATTGTAACATTCACGTTCAGTCGCGTGAAAGATGGACAAATCTCACCTGCCAACAAAAATGACAACAACTACACTTGTTATGTTACTGTAAGTGCAATAAAAACTTTGTGCGTAAAAAGCCAATAAGAGTAATTTATTAATGTTATCCATGTAAAACAGCCACACACCTGTAATTACTGCTTATCATCAAATGGTGCTGTCAACGAGAATGAAAGGGGGATATTTGAGATTATAATTTTAAGATTGTTTTGCCTCTCTGTTAATAGGAATACATGTGTATTTAAAGGAATGATTATAAGAGTTTATTCGGGCTACTTTCAGTTCTACATGAGAAAATGCTTTTGTGTATGAGAGATGACCTTTTGTTAATGTAACTATGTGCAGCGAGGAATCAGAGAACTGTCTTTATTGTGTTTTCTGGGTTTTTGGTTTGCTGTGTTTTAACCTCCTGTGGTCCTGTGCCGCTTTTCTCTCCACACCTGCCCTTCATCAGCCTCTATTAGCCCTGCCCTGCTCACAGAGTTTCCCCAGCCAATCAGCTCCTTGCCTGGTCTCTCTCTAGTCACCTGATCCCTATTCCCTCATTAGTTCTGTCTGTATTTAAGGCCAGTTTTCAGTTTAACCTTTGTTTGATCGTTTTTGTTCTGCTTTGACTGCACAAATCTGGATTAAAGAGTTGCACTTTGCTGCCTCCTGTATTTGGGTCCATCTCTGCTACTCTTCATGACACCATCATTAAAAAAATAATTTGTATTTTATTAGATAAGTAGCTCTTCATCCAGTTAAGGGTCCAAGAATTGAAACTATAATCAGCAAGTTTCATTAAGAGCATTTCAGGATCAAGTGATAATGATAAAAATCAATCCTTTCCCGTCTATATCATTAACTCCACTGACCAGTCATCTGCATCAAAGCTGTGCTAGTGGAGTGACTCTTCTTGTAGGCATGCTGAAATTCAGGATTAAGTAAGACCTGATCAAACACAAATCATTTGCTTATTTAGCACATGAAGAATGCTGATAGAGGGTTTATTACTGTAGCACCTGTACACATGTCCTTCTTGTTTTTAGGTAAGGGAATAAATTTTGCAGCTTTCTGTGCCAGGGGGCATATATCCTCCTGTAAACTTAGATTAAAAATATGACATATGGGTAATGCAATAAGGTCAGAAACCATTCCTAAGAGTTTCCCATCAAGGTTATCTTATCCTGAGTTTTCAATACTCACACTAATGAGAAGTTTTTCTACCCTATTCACTTGAACTGTCTGAAAATCAAATTTACAATCTCTATTTTTCATAAGTTGGTCATTGATTCATTGTTTTGAAAGTTTGCTATCTGAAATTGTCATTTTATTGTTTAGTTTCTTTATCTTTCCCACATTATATTAATTGATAAATTTAGCAATATCTTGAGGTAATGAAGTAATGAAGGTGCTGTTTCTATGAAGGAGGGTGTTTTATTCCCAGATCAACCCATTATATCATTTATTTTTTGTCTCTTGCTTTCTGAGTATAGTGTTGCCAGACTTAATTGACACCAATTTCATTTTATGCATCTAGGCCATCAAGGCTTTCAGTTCTTCATCAATCCAAGAGGCTTTTCTTTTTCTAACTGTGAAATTCCTAATGGGGGCATGATTATCAACCATGTCCTTTTTAACATGTCCATTGTTACAAAGTCAGGCTAATCACCATGAATCTTACGTTTGTGATCTGTCAGTATTATCGCTCAAAAGCAGTAATTAATCTCAGATATATTTAGCATTGAGGTTACCAAGATGTACTGTAAACAGGAATTACTCTAGGATATCCAAAGTCCAAGAGTGCCAAGTGCTGTGTCCACATGTCTTTGAGGACGTCCATTGTTACAAAGTCAGGCTAATCACCTTGAATCTTATGTTCGTGATCTGTCAGTATTATCGCTCCAAAGCAGTAATTAATCTCAAATATATTTAGCATTGAGGTTACCAAGATGTACTGTAAACAGGAATTACTCCAGGATATCCAAAGTTCAAGAGCGTCCTCCTCACTGGCTCGGGCAGATGGAGTAGGCCGAGGTAGTCAGAAAGCTCCTGACTGCTTACATGTGTGGATTATCATGAGATCTTAAATTGCACATTGGATGAATTTTAAAATCTTTAAAAATGTTAGAATTATAATTAAAATAAACTGGAGTGTCATGTCCAGAGTTCAAAAACATTCAGCTGCCAAACAGGAAGTTCAAGATGCCAAAAGGAGATTGCAATGTTGCAGCAGCTGCTTCACAAAGTTCAGTTTCATTATACAACTCTTTACAGCTCACTACTGTTGTTCACAATAGTCCACAAAGGGATAAAAACAAAATAATCCGACAAAAAATTGTATGCCTCTCACACAAATCAGCAACATCTGAAGCTGATCATTTCTCAATTTACCTCCAAAACAAGAAAATGGCTCCTACAAACAGAATTAACAGATTTAACTGTACATTCTTGTGTGTGTGTGTGTGTGTGTGTGTGTGTGTAGTTTTGTTCTGTAAACGTTAACAAGACTACACAGCTCCATTCTGTAGTGCTTATGAAGATTCAACATAGGAAACTAATGTTCATGTTAGTAGTGCAATGATGCAATGCAGCACAAAAATATACACAATACTTTCTACATTGCAGCATTTCTGCTGTGAGTTCATGTGATGGAACTGAATCAGTCTCATGTTGAAAGTTCTCCTCTTTCTCAGCAGTCGGTCATGACGGGCTGAGAGACGTTCTCCAGGATGTTTGACAGAGAGGTTCCCATCACAGAGCCTGCTGTCCTCATCAGTTTGTTGAGTTTAGTTTCCTTGGCTGTGATTCAGCCTCAGCAGATACAGTAGCAGTGAAGAATGTTGCACTAGTTACAAAAGACTAGTAAAAGATTTGCAACATCTTACTGCACACCAACTTTATCTTCCTCAGAAAGTATGAACAGCTTTATAAATCAGGTGAATAGAATGTGTCTGCATATTTCTGGCTTTGTGTGTACACGCTTGTACACGTGTGATGTGAAGGTGACTGGATGAAAGACATTGTAATAACATAACTGAATCCTGATTATTTTATTTAAAAGTGAGCAACAAATTAACCAGTTCTGATGCACTCGGTTGGTCAGACGTCACATCTTATCTGTAGCCATCACTGTATAAAACACTTGGGTGGTTGTTTAAACAGTAAATGTGACAAATGAAATCTTCTACTTGAGTATTAATACTGTAAAGTTAATTATTCTATTACATGTAGAAGCGCTGCGTTCAGATTTCTGAGGTGGTGGAGACTGATCATGTTTCATGTTTTGGGTCAAAAATCTTAAATCTACAATTTTGAAGGATTTGGAATTAAATAGTGACATTAATAATGAAAATATCACAAGAGATATGAGATTTGATTTTTTTTTTCACACTTATATGTAAAAACAAATGAGAGTGTGAATCTTTCACATGACTAGAAACTCCAGACATGAGATAAATATAGTGGAGTAAAAAGTAAAAATATTGAAATATGTCATGAATGGTGGAGGAAAAGTTGAAAGCACTGACAGTCGTTATTATTCTGAGTAAAAGTTGATGCAGCAGCGACCTCTAGTGACGTCTGTGTGGATTATATATCCAGCCTCACTATGGAGAGGAAACTTGTGGAAGCAGCATTGTTATGGAAGTAAATCATTTCCATAATAATTTGAATTATATCAGCAACTAAATAGTTAGTGTTAAAATTGAAAAACACTGAATTTATTGCTCTTAAATACTTGACTTTGAAAACCATCTTTCTGAATTTATTTGCTCTGAAAATATATACTAGAAACAACAAGAAAGTAGTGGAACAGACAACAAAGTTCTAAAAAGTTAAAATATTTTATGTGATAAAATATTCAGTGAAAAAGCAAGAAGACTTTGTTACCATTTCTGGTCTTTGTTTACTTTGTTCTGCGTATCACGACATGGAAAGAGTTTAAGTTTAACTTTACGTTATTTTTACTGTTTTGTTTGGTCACTTTCTGATAATAAGTAAAAGAGAATATACGCTATAAAGACACACAAAATGATCTGCAACTATTACATTCAAAAACTGAAAAAAAAAAATAAGATAACATGCCATAACATTAACATGTTGTATTGTTGAGTTATCAAGTACACGTTTGTGTTTTTATGTTGAGAAATGTTCAGCTTATCATGGTGACAGTGAGGAAAATACTTCCATTCAGCGAGTCCTCTGTTCAGCCCACTGACTGATGTTCACAGTGTCTTATAGTGCAGCAGTTGGGTTAATATCGGGGTGAATGGATGGCCGGGGCAGTTGCTCTGAGCATCTAATAATGTGGATGGGTTTAAATTGGAGTAATTGAAAACCCGGTGCGGCTCATACAGACACTAAAGGGCGCCTTGTACGTCAGTATCAGACACCAAGGTAATTTTAATTTTAATAATTTACTAAAATAACAATACTAGCCCCAATAACAGGTAGAGATGCACCGATACTGATACTGATATCTGCCCAATACTGACTCATATAGCTGGATCGGGTATCAGATACCATTATTTTAATAAGTAACAATTCAATAAATTTATATTTATGTATTTATTATATATTATATATTTTGTTTTAGAAAGTTAGGAAAGCAAAATTTAAGTCAAGCCTGATTTTGCCTTACACATAAAAGAATGATCCCAGTCTCTTCCACACAGTGAGACATACAGCTTATTAATTAAATACTTGTATTTGATCAGCACTTGGTATCAGCTATTACCCAAAGCCCAGGTAACCGTAACCGTGTTGGGACTGAAAAATCAACCATCACTATATACCTTGTACTGTTCCTTCATACTCCTATATATTACTTACTGTGTGGAAGTGTGGGGGACCACATACAAAACAAACACTGATCCAATCTTCATCCTTCAAAAGAGCCGTAAGAATTTTTAATCAAATCACTTACAGTGAACCAACAAACCCAATCTTCATCAAACTAAATGCACTAAAATTTAAGGACCTGGTTGACTTCAAAACTATTCAATCATGTAAAAAATCAGCAGTTACCAAACAGTATCCAAAGGTTGTTTCAAATGAGGGAAAGTAAATACGATTTCAGAGGAACATGTATGTATAAGTTCCTCCCTCGGTTTGACCGACAAGAGGAAGGACTGATACTGTCTGATGTCTGTGTTCTTCTTTCTTTCTAAAATTCACTCAGTATTTTCATGTCAGAAATATTATTTATTTTACTGACATTTTAAAATTTCTTTCCAGTGAGATACTACTGAATTTATATTGTGACTTCATTGTTGCTACTTTATATTTAGTTATGTTTAAAATATAAATTAATTAATCCCAACTAATCCTGTTCTGAACTTATCCTTTTTTGAACTAATATATTCTCAAAAAAGCAATTCTTTAATAATGAAAAAGTACAGATAAAGAACCTGACCAATATAGAGTATCAATAAAATCCTAACGATAGCCATCCCTAATTATGATAATGTCTGATTTTAATTCAGACTGTATTAGTTGCATTACATATTGTACCATGGGATGACAAATTAGTGGGCAGATTACGGTTAATTAACGGTTAAGGTGGATTCAGCCAGTGCCGCTCCCATGAAAAATAATAATGAACACTGGTCTACAGCCATGCTAGCAGCTCTCTGAGGCTACCAGTATATTATAAGAACTGGATACCAGTTGTTTACCACTTGTTTACTTGAATAAAAATGGCTTGCTGAGTGCATAAATCAGCTTTATCGTTCATCTCATTTAATGTTATATTTCAATCGACATTTCGCTCTGCAATAGTGAAATGGCAAAAGTCAACATATGTGAAAAGTGTTTTTTGATTTTGAAGAGGACAGTGTGTGTGCGCCTTTGCCAACTTACGTCACACAGACTGGTTTTTGGTTTTTGTGATCACTATAATATTTATGGACCCATTTCTGAGCTGAAATGTGGAGGAAAGTGTAACGTTCAGATGTAGTGGGTGGAGATGAGGAAGCCCATGTAACCCATATAATTATATTTGTCATTATGGAGTAATTTCCTCTTCTTTGTGTGAGATTTGCATGAGAGTGTAAGAAAGAGCCTGAAAGCTGGTGTCTCAAACCAAAAATGTGAGAGTTAAAACTATTTTTGTTGTTATCAGTAAACTTGATTTTACTGATAACAATATTAAGTATAGTACTTTATTAATTATCTAATGGTTCTTTTAGTTTACTAGTAAAGTAATAAGACATACAGATGCATAAAAATGATACAATTTTAGTGATTAAAGGAGAAAATTACAAGTTTGCAAACAAGATCATGAGATATAAAAAGATTCATGAGGCTCCCTGTGAAGACTTGTTTCATGATATTAACTTTTAATTTATATTGTTGGGCCATGGCTACAAGTTTGGCTATCAGCAATAATTAATGATTATCAGAGATAATTGTTAATTATTAAAATCAATAAAATTATTAATAAGAATTAATAATAACGGGGCACCACCCTGGACTCAGGGAAAAAGATAGCCAATTCAGTCTCAAAGTGTACTAATCTATGAATTTGGGACTTTGATTAATAATTAATTTAATAACTATAAACAAAATCACCATATCAATAGCTAGTTAAGGTTGAAGGATTTGGAGTTCTTTACAGAGCAGAGGTTGGCAAAACTCATTCTTGTGCAACAGTAAAACAGACAACAGGTATATCCAAAAGCATTTATTTAACAAAAGGGTAAAAGCAACACACAATACTAATCTAGCTAAGTGTGTGTATGTGTGTGTGTGTGTGTGTAGGGAAGACAATAGCAAGATGGCTGCAGTCACCTGGTGACTGAGCACATGGCATGCCGACAATTTGGCTGATAAAGGGAACTGCAGAGATAAAAGGCCAGACCATGTGGTGTCTTGAACCACATGCGCTGCCTGAACCAAAGTTCGCCAAACTAGGTTTTAACCTCTTAACTGTGTGGTTCTCTATTCAAGGCCAATTGGTGTAGGCTAAAGGTGCCAGGTTAAAATGAGGTTAGTTGCATGCAAGGCCTAGTTACTGGCTGTAACATGTGTTAAGCATGCTAACATTAACCTAGCGGTGTGGCTATGCAGTAACCTGACTATAGGCAACAAGGACATCACAACAACAGTTCAATGTATAACCTCAACCAAATCAATACACGTACAGTACATTGTTTGAGTTAAACATTCTTGCTTAGCAGTACTATGCTTCACTGTGTTGCTAGGCTATGCCCAGTTGTTACTAGTCCATGAAGGAAGAGATGCTTTGTGGCGTTCTGCTTTGTAGCCGGTGAATCCGTGGGTGAGTCAGGCTGAGAGGGCTTTGGCTCTGAAGCTGAAAGATGCAGGCGTTGCTGGGGAGAGAGCACTCCAGTCGTGCAGAGGGCCCAGGTCACTCTTTTGTGTAGAGTTAGCGGCAAGCTAACTCCATTTCACGGCTCCTGTACTTGTTAAACTGGCCAGAAGACTTGTGTGTTAGCTGCTGGCACAAGGAAACTTAGTTTCTGAGTCTTAGGCAGGCTCTCGCGTCTTCTGCCATAAAAAAGAAAGTGTGTGTCTGCTGTGAGCAGACCACACAAGAGAGCAGAGAGCTGCTCCAGCAGCTGCTGGAGGTGTGAAAGACCAAGCAGCTGCTCCTGCAGCTGAAGGAGAAAGAGAGCAAGGAGCTGCTCCTGCTGCAGCTCGTGGAGAAAAGAGAAAGATAAGAGAAGAATCTCTAGTTTTGATAACCTGGATTCATGGGTGGAGCTTCACACTTTGGGTGCGAACCCCCAGGGCTCAGGTTTCTTGGAGTTTTGAAACATGTGGTAAACTGTGGTCCACATGTAGTCCCAACAATGGCACAACCTTTCCTTTAGGAGTCAAGATGAACGAGAGGACACCAGTGGATCTGACACAACTACAAGAATTACAACAAAATTACGTAAAACATTTGTTTTCTTTTGTTTCTCAGTGTTCTCAGCAGGTATTTGACGCTCTTCCTTTTCCAGCTGATACGCCTACACATAACTTCCAACCAGGTGACTACGTGCTGATTCGTAGTCTGAAGCCTACAGGAGGAGAACCACGCTACGGACCTCCAACTCAAGTGCTGATGGTGACAAGGACCGCCGTCAAGGTCAAAGGACAACCACAATGGATTCACGCATCCAGAGTGAGGGCGGCACCATCAACCGCAACGGAGGCGGCAGATGCGAATACGACAACGTCACAAGAGGCGGATACGGCAACGCCGGTAATACACAAAGGGGAGTGATTAGAGAGCATGAACAAGAGAGAAACACGCATGACACATCTAACATTTTAAAGTTTACTAAAATAACTAACCCCAGTATTATTGCATGCGGCATGATATTTACTTGGATAGTTATAAAATGTAATGTAGATGGAATTAATATGAATGATGGAAGTGATGAGAAAGATAAAAGCATGGGGGATAGAAAAGAAGAGAAAAGTGAATGGATGAAGAGGATGACTAATCGCATGAAAAGAGCGACGAGGTCAGAGATTGTGAAACTTAGACCGCATATGGAAGTAGGAATGATGGCTCACGTACCAGCAATTGAAGGATTTTTATTGGTGCTGTGGAGAACATGTTTGGGACAGTCTTCCACCTCGATTCAAAGGAAGATGTGGAATTTGCATACTACATGATGTAACTTATGTAGTGGAGCCTGTAGAGTATATTAGAAATCATGTGACTTCGTCTAGAGCCAAAAGAGAAGCCAGAGAAGTAAAAGGATACATACATCTGAGGAACACTGATCCCCAACGTTTGGCAGAACAATATTATGCATTGGATGATGGGTACCAAATTTACACTCATTCTCAAATGGTGTTCGCATCTATATTTTGGAATACTGAATTGCAGTACAATAACCATTATCTTATAGCATTGACATGACATGATTTGGCATTAGTGGCTAATTCTACATCCTTAGCGCTTAAGTCTATCAGTAGTGAACTGGACCTGATTAGCGATTTGCTAATGACAATCATGTAGCATTAGATGCTTTAACCGCAGTCAACGGCGGTGTCTGCGCTATCGTGGGTGAAGGATGCTGCACGTATTTGCCTTCGGATTTGGAAGGAAGTGGCAATTTGTCGATTGCGATTAAGAATTTGAGAGATATCCAGGAAAGCATTGTTACAGTTAATAGGAATGCACGAGCGGAAATGGCTTACAGAGGAAACAAGTTATGGGAAAACATTGCAAGATATTTTGGGGGAAATTCTGTTTTAACTTGGCTTTCCAAGACTATACTGGTCCAGAATCCAATCAGAAACACCTACATCTACGCTCCACCCGAGACGAATGACGACGACGACTCGACGTCTGTTTCATCCGAATCGTCTGAAGATCCAATGAACAACGTGGACTAAGGACTGAGAGACATATTGTAACAGTCAGAAAATCTGGAGAAGATGGGGATAATGAGATACGATGGGAACTCTGTGTATGAAGAGACGCACATGGGAGCATTCTCACTTGCTTGTCAGTGATTTGGTGAAGTCTGGTTAAAGGGCGGTCGGAGAACCAATAGGGGCCTCGTCCCTGATGCCAGTGAAAAGTTGTGGCAAGGTCACAATGGTAGTCAGGTCACTATTAGAAGTGAAAGAGAGTGAAGCAGGTGTAGTCTAACATAACAGAGGATAACAAATACTGATGTATTCTGCAAACAGCATTGTAACGTGAAGAGTTGAGGACAAGATGGAAGGGAAGATTTTACATGTACTATGGGTATTTTTTAGCATGTGTATGTAAGATGCTACATTTATGGTTATATATGTTAATTTCATAATACCCTTATGCAAAAAAAAAGGAAAAGAAAAAAAAGAATTATGAGGTATGAAGAAGTATGATGTATGATCTGACCCTATATACTTTACTGATTTTGGGTGTTGGACATGTGACATAAACATTCCAGAGTCTGCATGTCACCTGATGAAATATGGTATAGCCCTTCTGGGGGGCCTTTTAAATACAAATAATGGGTCCATGGTCAAGCTTGGAACTGTTCCAGATGTGGTATGTTGTGACACATAATATGTTGTGAGGTAGCTGTCAACCACTTGATTGGAGGGCTCCCAACTGAATTAGTGCCCATGGAAAACCTATGTTATTCATGTGATAAGATACAGATGTGTAACCCTATATAAGCTATGCATCGACAGTGGTACGTTGCCCAGACCATCTTTGTACATGGAATGGACCCGATGGCCATCGTCTAATAAACGTCTTCAAAATAGGAACTTCGCCAGCTCTTCCTTCGAACGATATCATCACACATCCTTCCTTTCACCTCATCTCTGATGGGCACAAGTGCATTTGTTTTTTAAACAATGTGGGCGCTGGATGGGAAAATGACGACGGCGTCAGTCTTAAAATAACAAAGAAAATTGCGTCATGCTTGGCGCCGCTTTGCGCCGGACGTATATATAGATAAATGTAAATATCCAGCTCTTTGGTTTTTCTCTTCTAGGTTTTTACGCAAAGGGTTTATAATAAAACAATTATTACCATTAAAAAGTATGAAGGGAAAACTATTGTTCAGACTCTGCCAGATGTAATGCTCAGGGCAGTCAGAGTGGTGAAACTGCACAATATTGTTATATAAGGAATAAAAATGCACTTTCCTGTTCATGTTCTCTCAATGCAGGAGTTAGGTTGTTGCATTTCAATGAAATTAAACATTGTAAGATTGCCCCCATTTTTTGTTTTTCCCCATTAAAATAACATAGGGACAACCAACCCCATACTGTGTAACTACCAACCCCATGATGGGGATGGTTGTCACAAGTGCACAGGATGTATTTGACAGTTCACATCTTTTGAGAGTAAAGTCATTCCATTCCTACCTGACACTGTAGGCTTCCACTACATATTGAAAAAGAATCTACTCAGAATACAGTTTTTGAGGAATTCAAATGAAAGTGCAATTAAAAAGTGTGACTACCAACCCCATCCTCCCCTATTGAAGTTTGAGCAACTGCTGGTTTTGCAAATGTTTCCCCATTTTGTGGTCCCTTTTCACATTTTTCTTCAAACAATCTCTTCAATATTACATTTACATTACAACAAATGCAAACTCAGGACTCTCCTGGTTTATAACGCTTCATTGCTGCAGATATAAACAAAATGTGGTGCCAGGTGACCTTTCAATATACTAGACCGATTTTTTTTCTAATGAATTTGGTCATGCTGTACACACCTGGTAACACCTGCTGAGACCTGATCACCAAATGTGTTCTGAGTGCATTTACAGCTGCATTAACATGTGTTTTCCCTTATCCAGATATCTTATCCAGAAACAGATCGTAATTTAATGTGAGGTGTAAATGGGATATAGAAGAGTGTTGGTGAGTTTTATGGATCAAAGCCAAGTCATAATTATCATGCTTTCTTAAGAAAAAAGCCTTTTTTTAAAAATGATTAATCTATTATCAAAAGAGAACAAGATCATTAACATATGAGCTAAAATGAATACATAGATTAGTTATTACACCCACAGCCGTTCTCAGATTCTACATATCAGCATAACCACAGTAACGGATTAACTTAGACTGGTATGATGTGTATAAAGCA
The DNA here is from genome assembly GCF_914725855.1 of Thunnus albacares. Lineage (NCBI taxonomy): Eukaryota > Metazoa > Chordata > Actinopteri > Scombriformes > Scombridae > Thunnus > Thunnus albacares. The sequence continues at coordinate 34,480,916 of NC_058110.1, read as the reverse complement.
AGAAAAACTCACCTGGGACCTGCTTTTCAGTTCAGCGATGTTTGCTTTTTCTCAATATCCTGACAGGAAACCATCCTTTTTCCTGTTTTTGCTGCTGCAACATTATTTATGAGAGGAAGGGGGTGGTGCAAAACAGTGAAGGCACGTCAAATAATTTTTCAAGCACTGGGGAGGGACTTATGTTTTTTATTTTGGCTTAGGGGAGTGACATACAACTTTAAATGGCTGCATTTTGTATTTATTTCAATATGTTTTTACTTTTCAAAATATGTGTTTTACCTCTGTATGGTGACGGGACTCACAAAACGTTTCTGAGGAAATAAACCCTTCAAACCAACTTGTGTTGGAATATGAAGGGTTAAATGAAAGAAGCCTCTTTTGTCAGCCTATCAGAATTTTATGGCTTCACAGTTGCTGGGAAGGAAATGCTGCTTTCAGCTCTGTGATTGGTAGTCAGCTATAATTTTATAGAGGGCTGAGGAATTACAAATAATAGCAAGGGACTGTTCATTATTTATCAGAGGGGGGGGGGGTGGCTGGGCTGTGACTTCAACGAATATTTTTCCTTGAACCTCCCTGAGTGACTGGGGGGAAATGCATGACCCTCCCTCCAAAATGAATAACCATATTTTATTAACTTACTGTGTCCTCCTCTGCAAAAGTTACTTGGGACAATTCCAACTCTGAAACAAAAATAAGACGCTAACTTAGTCCAACCAATGTAACGAGCAAACAGCACAGAGGGAGTGAGAGTATACACCAAAACAAAAAGATAATTTCTTAAGCAAATACAAATCCTTCTTACAAATAATCACATCATCACACTAGGAGCCCTATTTTAACGATCTCAGCGCACAGTCTGAAGGCATGATGCAAGTGCATTTAGGGTGTGTCCAAATCCATTTTTGCTTGTTTAATGGTAGAAAAAATGGTCACAGCACCAGGCGCATGGTTCAAAGGGGTTGTCCTTGGTCTCTTAATTAATCATGGGTGTGTTTTGGGCGTAACATTTAAAAGTCAGGTGTGCTTGCACCTTGGCGGATTGCTAAGTGAAAGCACATGATCTATAATGAGTACACTGGCCCCTGCTGCTCCTGGACCCTCCCATGGCCCCAGACCACCAGTTTAACATCCTGTTCATTCATTTGTTGCAAATTTCTTTTCGTTTGTTTTTTTGAAAAGGTTTATTTTTTTAATTACAGCTTTGATTTCTTTAAAGTCATCTTGTTCAATCATGGAGTAACAGGTCAAATCAGCAGGGTTTTAATTGCTGAAAGTATTGAAACCTGATCATAGTAATCTCAAAAATGTCAAAGAATATTTGTTAAATACTGTTCAGAAATTAAATTATTAATTTTAATCATGTAAAAAATCATCAGCACAGATATCAGGACTTGATCAGTTCTCCAAGGTGCTGATCCTGTTGCTGGAAGCAGCAAGAAGCTGTGCAGATTTATTTCCTTCTTTAGTTTAATCATTGTTTTCACCTCATTTACTTCCTCATGTGTTCCTCATGTCATCATGTACTGATGCAGCAGGAAAGTCGATCTGTGTCTGATCCACTGTTGAAACCTGTTTGCTTGGTCTTGATAAACACTCTAAACCTGACGGGTCTGTTTAATTATTTGACCGAATCGTTGCAATACTTGTAGGTATTAAGACAATTTGAATGTATGAAAGAAATATTTGTAAAAAAAAACAAACAAAAAAAAAAACACTATTTGTGCTTAGCCGAATAACGTATTTGTACTCAGGCACACCCCTAGTATCCACGTTTTTTCAAATTAAATATGTTAACGCGTTATGTCGAATATGAACATAATTTCTAGGAGACAGAGTTGGCTCAACATGTAGAAGAACAATATCAAACAACATCTACATTTTTGAAGACAGAATGAACATTTGAGAATAAGCAAGTAGGAAGTTGTTGAACATTCTCAGAAACATGATCAGTTGTGTATCATCAGCATAGAGGTGAAAAATAGCATGTTTATAGATAATATCTGCAGATTAAACAAAAAAAAGAAAGAAAGTGGAACAAACTGGAACCTTGCAGAACATGTTAACCTGCACAGTACAGAATCCAGATCCAAATCCAAACATCATCATGTGTTTGCTGTCTCTGAGTGTAGAGTAGGTTTGGTCCAGATCCCTGCTGTCTGCATCCAGGCTCTAGAAGATGTTGTCTCCACACATGGAGACTGAACGGTTCTCATAGCTTACAGATAACTGAAAATAAAACAGGAATGACATCAAACCTAATATAGCAGTAACCACGGTAACAGCCCAGATATTGTGTTCTTAGACAATTGTTTGCTGATATTTTAGTGATAACAATTTGACAGGCCAGAGTTTAGTAACAGTAATTATGATTTTATTTAATTGTACTGTTGTGCACAGTAGTGAAATAGTTGCAGACATGAGATTGTTTATTCCTAACTGGAAAAATAAAATGTCTGCCAACAGTAAGAGTTAACATGAGACATACAGAGTTAAAGGAAGTCACCTCCATGTTTCTGCTGTCTGAGGTTCCTCTGGTGTTCAAACTATAGTTCCTACTTGTCTTCAATTTGTAGAGGAGCAGCAGAACAGCAGCCAACAGCACAACAGTCACAGGAACACATACAACCAGAGGCAAGACGTAGCCTGGGCGAGGGAGATGGGAGTTGGCTGGAAAGGAAGAGAGAGAGAGACATGTAGTAGTTCGAAAGACTGGGATCTTTTGTCTTGTATTAGAAGCTTAAGGTTCCCTGTGGAGTTTTTGACCTCAAGTAGCTTGTTTTTACATGTGGTTCTACATTGTGCACACGTGGTTGACATGATACACAATCCTGCCAGTGGTTTCACATCATCCCACTTATCTACAGGATGCAGGAACCTGCCCAGAAACACAGCAATGTACCAACAAAAGCTGGAGAGAAGAAGACTGCAAGCAATTCAAGATTTAAAATACTTAATAGAATCAGCTTTACAAATATTCATGATTGAGGAAACATGTTCAACACTTATGTTGGACCTAAAGGATACACTCAGCATGTTTTGGTGAGTAACACTGAATATAAATATAAACTTGTTTACAAGGAAACTACACAGGAAACCTTTATCAAAAATGAGATCTTCCTGTTGAAAAAACATCTCAGACTTTGGTCTGAATGTTTCCTGACTTGTCATGTGCTGACATCACATGTTAATAATTATCTTAGATCATTAGAAACGTAGGATGTGTTTAAACATTAGACATGAAGATAACAAGGAAATTTATTGTAAAATTGAACGTGAAATGTTTTCTTCTAGGTGCTGAACTGTCTTATGTGCTGAAACACATGTTGGACCCTCTTGTTATTCTTATTAGACAACGTTGTTATGCTGAATTTGACTGTTTTAAGAGGACGTTTTGTTGCAGAGAGACAGTGATGGACAGATGGACAGACATGAACTGTCCTGTACCTGTAAACTGCTCTGTGGTTTCAGGGAAAGATGTGAAGCTTCCTGAACTGGAGATTAAACTCTGTGTTGTTGTTGGTGTGGAGGCTGATGGGACTGATGTTGGAAAAGGTCGGGTTGGTTTTGAAGTTGCTGAAGCTGTGAACAATGAAAACACATTGAAACAATCAGATACCTAATCAATAATGCAGAGAAATGAGATGCTGCTCTAGACAGAAAGATCATATTGACAGCATCCATCACATACACAAGAAAAATGCAGCATTAAATATGTTAATGAAGTAAATGATTAAGATTTGTTCTATCAATCACAAAAGTTTTTTTATTAGATTTTCACAAATGTCTGAAAAAGTTTTTAAAAATCATACAAACTGATTGTTGTAAATTTAAAAAAACTAACATTATAAAGGCAACACATTTTACATCAGATTACTTTGTGACTCTACAAATGAGTTTCATCTTTAGAAACAAGTTTAAGCACAAATTAAAACCCAAAAATCTGATATAACCTAAATCTAGTAAAACAGATTAAACACAGTTAAAAGCCAGAGAATAAACGTGAGTCTTCAGGTGCATCTTAAAAGCATCAACAGACTCAGCCTGTCTAATGGCCTCTGGCAGGCTATTCCAGAGCCACTACAGGAAAAGTCCTGTCCCCAGCCAACATGCCACGGTGGGAGGATCTGAGCGGTCTAGTGGTACTGTAAGGGGTGAGAAGTTCTGACATATAAGTAGGGGCGAGACCATGGAGAGATTTATAGACAATTAGAATAAGAGAGGTGATTGAGGTTCTGGGTAATAGCAGTGGTATGAGGTGGGAGGGCAAAGAATATGATCTCTGTCTTGTCCTCATTTAATTGAAGGAAGTTATGAACCAACCAGTCTTTAATGTCTTGGAGACAGTTTTGTAATTTAGTTGCATCAGCCTGATTTTGGGAACTAAGGGGAGGTAGATTTGAGAATCATTTGCGTAACAGTGCAAAGAGATGTTATGAGTTTGGATGATTCTTCCTAATGGGAGCATGTAAAGGCAGAAAAGCAGAGGACCAAAAACTGAACCCTGCAGAACCCCACATGAAATATTTGCAGATGTGGAGGATGAGCTGCCGATGGAAACAGTGAATTGTCTGTTTGAAATATAAGAGTTGAAGCAATAAAGGGCGGATCCAGAGACGCCGACTCAGAGTTGCAAGCAATCCAGTAGAATTGTGTGGTCAACAGTGTCAAAAGCTGCAAGAGATCTAGAAGAATTAAGATTTAGCAGCATCCGCAGCACAGAGGACATCATTAGAAACTTTTATTAAAAAAGAAAGCTTAGAAATTGGCCTTAAATTGTTTGTAATGGCCGGCTCAAGACCAGGCTTCTTAAGGAGTGGCTGAACTATGGCATGTTTAAAACAAGATGGGACTGTGTTTTATGGGTAGAGAACTATTAAAAACCTCCAGTATGCGAGGACCAACTGCTGCAAATGACTATTTTGGGAGCTTTGTTGGAATTATATCAAGCTGACAGCTAGTGGGCTGCAAGTTAAAATATTCCTAAAGATTACAGCAACACCACCACCGCGACCAGAAAGTCTTGGCTGATGGAGATATGTATAACCAGTGGGCGTGGCTTCTATTAGTGGAATGATGTCTGTATTTAGCTACGTTTCCGTGACTAAAAATATATCCAGCTTATTGGAGGAGATAACGTCTTGACATACAACTGATTTATTTGATAGTTACCTCACATTCAGTAGGGCAACTCTGGTTGGGGTTTGAAGAGGTACACTGATTGGTTTAATACTGATTAGATTTTAAGAAATGACACCTCTTCTCTCTGGGCTGTCAAAAAAATAAGTTGGGCACAAGGGGGAGCCAGTGGCACAGACTGGTGGTGAAGGTGGTAAAGGAGAAGATAGTGGGGGCAAAGAGAAACAATTAATCATAATGTTTTCCTGCGACTGCCTGTTGCTAATCCTGACATGGATTTTAAGTGTCATTTGATGGTCCGAGTCCAGTAGAAAGTGTACCGCTTTAAGTGTTGGAACAATTGTGGTAGGGACCAGGACCAGGGGAGCATCAATGACTGACGGACCGCTCAGCACTTGACCGGTGGGTGGGCACGTTGTGGTGACATGATGGGCAGGTGGACATGGGAGCACAAGGATGGTTGATGTTGTATACCAGGTAGGCAGAAAGCATACGTCTGCCAACATTGTTCAGATGGAGACCATCTGCTCCAAAATGATGTCCAGGTTCCCAGGAGAGACTGAAATTGTCAATGAAGTGCATGTTGTTGGAGTCGCATGCAGACGAGAGCTGGGTGTTGAGGCTGAGCAGTCGACTGAAACGCCCCACTCCATGGCCGAAAGAGGGGGTTAGTCCTGATATGTAGATACTGCTACAGGACTGTTTAAGGACATTGAAGAGATGGGTGAAGTCTCGTTTTAACAGTTCAGACTGCTGTTTTTTAGTGTCAGTCGTACCCATATGTATGACAATTTTGTCGACTTCAGAGAGGGATTTTATTATGTCAGGGACTTTATCAGTTATGTCCTGCACTGTTACACCAGGGAAAAAGAAAGTGTGAGCTGCTTTGACTCTCAAATTTCTAACGATTGAGTCACTAATAATGAGCATTGATGGAGGAGTCAGCACCGGCTGATGGAGACTCTGGGAGCTGACAGCAGCTCCGCGGGTCACTGGTGTGACCGGCCTGGTGTGTGGTGGTGTTGAGATGGAGCCCGCTGTGGCACTGGTGTAAAGAGCACTAGGGAGCGGCTGGCCCTGGTGAGAGAAGAGTGCTCCGGTATAGCTGGTGGTGGGATCGGAGGTCACAGAGAACAGTGGGACCCACCGGACGGCAGGGAAGAAGGAGGAAAAGGCTGGGATTTGGCAGCCAGACGGAAATCATACAGGTTGAGGATGTTGTGGGAGCCAAGTTACGTTTATGTATGTTTAGTTCAGTAAATAAGTGGAGGCTACATTTTGTTAAACAATTCATGTAAATTGAAATTACGTATAAGTTATTGAATAAGTTAATTAATAGTAATTTGTGAAAGTTCAGCTAATAATTATTTGATTTAATTGATGTTGATGTAAGCGTGATATTTTGTAAAGGCAACATTATTTAAGCTTTCTGTTAAAATAGTGAAGTAGGCCACACGGTTTTCTTACCGTAGTACAGTTTGCTGATTAGGAGAACTTGGCTTTGAATACTCCGGTAACAAGATACTACAAACTGTGGAATAAATACTTGTTTTATCATTTTTTTCATCCGAGTCCTGTGGGAGTTTTTCCTCCTCAAGCTAACGTACGCGAGTTAGGCCAAGGCCCTCGTTGAGCTTCAACCAGCCACAGATGTCATATTTGTTCTCCAGCTGGAAGTTATGATGAGGAGGAGCATGAGAGGAGCGCCTCCCTTTCATGCTGCGAGCACAAACCAAGGACCAGGGCTCATGATGGGATGGAGTGGAGCTGACCAGGGCTTTAGGCTTAGCCCTGAGCCGTGTCCAGGAATCATCAGGGATGGTGACCAGAGGAGGAATATCAGCAACAGTACAGCAAGCGGTGACATCAGGCTCTGGAGGAGGGAAAGTTTCAGCGGCCTCAACAGCAGGGCAGGGAGCAGCGGCCTCAGGCACAGGTTTTGTCGAGTTGTGCAGGACCGAAGATGGTGGCGTCCATAAACTTCTTGGCTTCCTGGATCTGGTACAGTGTAGATATTCTTCCCTCCAGCTCTGTAATCTTATCGGCCAGGCGGGCAAAGCTGACACAGCCAGATGGGGAGGTGAGTGGATGTGGCAGGCGGGGAACAGAAATAAGAAAGGGGACCAGTACAGGGCTAAAAGTGCATGGAGGTTTAGCAACTAGTTGTGGATGGTAGCAGCCGCTGACAGGGAGATCACAGGGACTTACATGCAGGGGCTCTGACCCGGAGCCCACGGCACTGATATGGTATTAGCAGAGGTGATCCACAGGTAGGACATCAAGCAGCAAGCAGTAAAACTTACCTACACGGGTCCAACAAGTGGACCCACTGCAGAGATTAGGCTTCAGTTTGCAGACTGTAGCTCGTCTTGAACCAGTATCTGTAGTCCCCATTGCGATAGTTAGCTACCAAAGCTAAAAACAAGCCGGTTGTGTTAGCCTAGACAGGCTGTCTGAACCGGGAAGCGTAAAACTAAAAATCCAAGTGCCTGATGACTAAAAACTTTCACCTTGATTAAAATATATAGGTAAAACAGCCAGGATCTAAAAGTGTAGCATAAAAATGTGGCTTAAAAACTGGATAAAAATTTCAATCTATGACAGAGCTACTGACAGCACACAGAACGCCAACGCATGCGTACATATGTACATATGTAAATAACGGGCAATGAGAAGATGCTGATATTGTATGACTAAGATACGTTTACTATGTGCCGACAAATTAGTTTAACACAATTCACATGTCATAGCATTATTAGACAACTTTATGCTGAATTCGACTGTTTTAAGAGGACGTTTTGTTGCAGAGAGACAGTGATGGACAGACAGACAGACATGAACTGTCCCGTACCTGTAAACTGCTCTGTGGTTTCAGGGAAAGATGATGAAGGTGTGAAGCTTCCTGAACTGGAGATTAAACTCTGTGTTGTTGTTGGTGTGGAGGCTGATGGGACTGATGTTGGAAAAGGTCGGGTTGGTTTTGAAGTTGCTGAAGCTGTGAACAATGAAAACACATTGAAACAATCAGATACCTAATCAATAATGCAGAGAAATGAGATGCTGCTCTAGACAGAAAGATCATATTGACAGCATCCATCACATACACAAGAAAAATGCAGCATTAAATATGTTAATGAAGTAAATGATTAAGATTTGTTCTATCAATCACAAAAAAGTTTTTTTATTAGATTTTCACAAATGTCTGAAAAAGTTTTTAAAAATCTTACAAACTGATTGTTGTAAATTTAAAAACTAACATAAAGGCAACACATTTTACATCAGATTACTTTGTGACTCTACAAATGAGTTTCATCTTTAGAAACAAGTTTAAGCACAAATTAAAACCCAAAAATCTGATATAACCTAAATCTAATAAAACAGATTAAACACAGTTAAAAGCCAGAGAATAAACGTGAGTCTTCAGGTGCATCTTAAAAGCATCAACAGACTCAGCCTGTCTAATGGCCTCTGGCAGGCTATTCCAGAGCCACTACAGGAAAAGTCCTGTCCCCAGCCAACATGCCACGGTGGGAGGATCTGAGGGGTCTAGTGGTACTGTAAGGGGTGAGAAGTTCTGACATATAAGTAGGGGCGAGACCATGGAGAGATTTATAGACAATTAGAAGAATTTTGAAGTTTATCCTGTAATGAACAGGAAGACAGTGTAAAGGTGCAAGGATAGGGGTGATGTGGTCTCGTTTCCTTGACATCGGGCAGCAGCGTTTTGGTTAAGTTGTAAACGGGAAATGGAAGCTTGAGAGATGCCTAGGTAGAGGGAATTACAGTAGTCCAGCCTGGATGATATAAGTGCATGAATAACTCTTTCTAGGTCAAAGGGTGAGAGGAAATGCCTAATTTTGGATATGGTTGTGAGTTGGAAGAAGCTAGACCTGACAACAGAATTTACCTGTTTGTTGAAATTTAGGTCACTGTCAAGTATAACACCCAGGTTCTTTGCAAGTGGTCTGATGTAAGAGAGGTGATTGAGGTTCTGGGTAATAGCAGTGGTATGATGTGGGGGGGCAAAGAGTATGATCTCTGTCTTGTCATTTAATTGAAGGAAGTTATGAACCAACCAGTCTTTAATGTCTTGGAGACAGTTTTGTAATTTAGTTGCATCAGCCTGATTTTGGGAACTAAGGGGAGGTAGATTTGAGAATCATTTGCGTAACAGTGCAAAGAGATGTTATGAGTTTGGATGATTCCTCCTAATGGGAGCATGTAAAGGCAGAAAAGCAGAGGACCAAAAACTGAACCCTGCAGAGTCCCACATGAAATATTTGCAGGTGTGGAGGATGAGCTGCCGATGGAAACAGTGATCCAGACTCAGAGTTGCAAGCAGTCCAGGAGAATTGTGTGGTCAACAGTGTCAAAAGCTGCAAGAGATCTAGAAGAGTTAAGATTTAGCGGCATCCACAGCACAGAGGACATCATTAGAAACTTCAGATAAAAAAGAAAGCTTAGAATTTGGCCTTAAATTGTTTGTAATGGCCGGCTCAAGACCAAGCTTCTTAAGGAGTGGCTGAACTATGGCATGTTTAAAACGAGGTGGGACTGTGTTTGTGGGTAGAGAACTATTAAAAACCTTCAATATGCGAGGACCAACTGCTACAAATGACTATTTTAGGAGCTTTGTTGGAATTATATCAAGCTGACAGCTAGTGGGCTGCAAGTTAAAATATTCCTAAAGATTACAGCAACACCACCACCGCAACCAGAAAGTCTTGGCTGAAGGAGATATGTATAACCAGTGGGCGTGGCTTCTATCAGTGGAATGATATCTGTATTTAGCCACATTTCCATGATGAAAAACATATCCAGCTTATTGGAGGAGATAACATCTTGACATACAACTGATTTATTTGATAGTTACCTCACATTCAGTAGGGCAACTCTGGTTGGGGTTTGAAGAGGTACATAGATTGGTTTAATACTGATTAGATTTTCAGAAATGACACCTCTTCTCTCTGGGCTGTCAAAAAAATAAGTTGGGCACAAGGGGGAGCCAGTGGCACAGACTGGTGGTGAAGGTGGTAAAGGAGAAGATAGTGGGGGCAAAGAGAAACAATTAATCATAATGTTTTCCTGCGACTGCCTGTTGCTAATCCTGACATGGATTTTAAGTGTCATTTGATGGTCCGAGTCCAGTAGAAAGTGTACCGCTTTAAGTGTTGGAAAAATTGTGGTAGGGACCAGGACCAGGGGAGCATCAATGACTGACGGACCGCTCAGCACTTGACCGGTGGGTGGGCACGTTGTGGTGACATGATGGGCAGGTGGACATGGGAGCACAAGGATGGTTGATGTTGTATACCAGGTAGGCAGAAAGCATACGTGTGCCAGCATTGTTCAGATGGAGACCATCTGCTCCAAAATGATGTCCAAGTTTCCAGAAGAGACTGAAATTGTCAATGAAGTGCATGCTGTTGGAGTCGCATGCAGACGAGAGCTGGGTGTTGAGGCTGAGCAGTCGACTGAAACGCCCCACTCCATGGCCGAAAGAGGGGGTTAGTCCTGATATATAGACACTGCTACAGGACTGTTTAAGGACATTGAAGAGATGGGTGAAGTCTCGTTTTAACAGTTCAGACTGCTGTTTTTTAGTGTCAGTCGTACCCATATGTATGACAATTTTGTCGACTTCAGAGAGGGATTTTATTATGTCAGGGACTTTATCAGTTATGTCCTGCACTGTTACACCAGGGAAAAAGAAAGTGTGAGCTTTGTTGACTCTCAAATTTCTAACGATTGAGTCACCAATAATGAGCATTGATGGAGGAGTCAGCACCGGGCTTTGAATACTCCGGTAACAAGATACTACAAACTGTGGAATAAATACTTGTTTTATCATTTTTTTCATCGTAGTCTCGTGGAAGTTTTTCCTCCTCAAGCTAACATACACGAGTTAGGCCAAGGCCCTCGTCGAGCGTCAACCAGTCACAGATGTCATATTTGTTCTCCAGCTGGAAGTTATGATGAGGAGGAGCATGAGAGGAGCGCCTCCCTTTCATGCTGCGAGCACAAACCAGGGACCAGGGCTCATGATGGGATGGAGTGGAGCTGACCAGGACTTTAGGCTTAGCCCTGAGCCGTGTCCAGGAATCATCAGGGATGGTGACCAGAGGAGGATTATCAGCAACAGTACAGCAAGCGGTGACATCAGGCTCTGGAGGAGGGAAAGCTTCAGCGGCCTCAACAGCAGGGCAGGGAGCAGCGGCCTCAGGCACAGGTTGTGTCGAGTTGTGCAGGACCGAAGATGGTGGCGTCCATAAACTTCTTGGCTTCCTGGATCAGGTACAGTGTAGATATTCTTCCCTCCAGCTCTGTAATCTTATCGGCCAGGCGGGCGAAGCTGACACAGCCAGATGGGGAGGTGAGTGGATGTGGCAGCCGGGGAACAGAAATAAGAAAGGGGACCAGTACAGGGCTAAAAGTGCATGGAGGTTTAGCAACTAGTTGTGGATGGTAGCAGCCGCTGACAGGGAGATCACAGGGACTTACATGCAGGGGCTCTGACCCGGAGCCCACAGCACTGATATAGTATTAGCAGAGGTGATCCACAGGTAGGACATCAAGCAGCAAGCAGCAAAACTTACCTACACGGGTCCAACAAGTGGACCCACTGCAGAGATTAGGCTTCAGTTTGCAGACTGTAGCTTGTCTTGAACCAGTATCTGTAGTCCCCATTGCGATAGTTAGCTACCAAAGCTAAAAACAAGCCGGTTGTGTTAGCCTAGACAGGCTGTCTGAACCGGGAAGCGTAAAACTAAAAATCCAAGTGCCTGATGACTAAAAACTTTCACCTTGATTAAAATATATAGGTAAAACAGCCAGGATCTAAAAGTGTAGCATAAAAATGTGGCTTAAAAACTGGATAAAAATTTCAATTTATGACAGAGCTACTGACAGCACACAGAACGCCAACGCATGCGTACATATGTACATATGTAAATAACGGGCAATGAGAAGATGCTGACATTGTATGGCTAAGATACGTTTACTATGTGCCGACAAATTAGTTTAACACAATTCACATGTCATAGTATTATTAGACAACATTATGCTGAATTCAACTGTTTTAAGAGGACGTTTTGTTGCAGAGAGACAGTGATGGACAGATGGACAGACATGAACTGTCCCGTACCTGTAAACTGCTCTGTGGTTTCAGGGAAAGATGATGAAGGTGTGAAGCTTCCTGAACTGGAGATTAAACTCTGTGTTGTTGTTGGTGTGGAGGTTGATGGGACTGATGTTGGAGAAGCTTGGAGAGTCTGGGTTGGTTTTGAAGTTGTTGGAGCTGTGAACAATGAAAACGCATTGAAACAATCAGATACCTAATCAATAATGCAGAGGAATGAGATGCTGCTCTAGACAGAAAGATATAATAAATATGTTATCGGGAGCACCAGGACTTTTTCCGGTGGCCTGGCCTGCTATAAGGCCTGGCAGGCCTGCTGCAGATTTATTTATTTTTAACCCTGAACGCAACACTGCCCTACCCCCTGTGATGCCTGGGACAACAGTCTGTTTGAGCAGTGCGTATGTGTTGTGGAACCTCTTGCTTTTCATTTTGGCGTCCATGTTAACAGATTAGAGCAGCCACAGAGCCCATGTGAGTCACATCTCACGTGGGGCTGCTGCAGCGCATCAGCTAGAGATTCAGGGTCTTGCCTATTTTTTCAGCGTGACCCACACGGTCAGCCATATTGACATCATATCAGCAACTTTATACCTTAAACTATGATTTTATATCTATATATATATGTCTATATCCGTAGCATATGTCACAGACATGAAGTGTAACCACTGCGGGTCAGCTTGTGCGGTGCAGCAGGGGAAGAGAGCCTCTCTGGCGGGGAACTCCAGCACAGAGAGTCGGTGACACACGGAGCTTCTTTTCTTGACGCCTGCTCACTCTCTGTGATATTAGTTCAAACTGGGGCTCCTGTTGTTTCACCTGCTTGAAGAAATTGGTGTTTTTACTTTCCTTATTTGTCAGTTTCCCTCCTGACAGTTTGGAGGTTTGTTTGTCTGAGTGTGTTTGGCTCGTTTGGGGAACTTGGTGTTGTCTGGAAGGGTTTTCTTCACTTGGAGTGGTGACAGCAGGGTTTAACTGGTGGAATGATTCATATTCATATAATCAATATAAAAAAACCCTGTTCTTAGGGGGGAGTGTATGTTACTGACACAGAAGTATCCCCAACAAGACCCCACCATGCCCATTAGAAAGAAAGCTGCTTTCACCTCACATATTATTTATTTTAACAACTAAGCACACACTTCTTAACCTTTTACCGTCTAAACTAAATATAACTAAAATTTATAATGAAATGATATGAAATATGCTATTATTGATGGCCATTATCAAAGCCAAACTCTATGAATAAAGAGAACTGGCAGCAGAAGCGCTGCAGCAGCAACGCTGTCTGTGTGAACACTGCAAGCGTGCGAGACGCAGCAGTACAGCGACGCACATGCACTGCTGAGCTTCAAGCAGGCTGTGTGTCCCAGGTGTGACAATTCTTTTGAATTAGCCTGTTATTTCTATACTGTTTTTGGATTTCATGTCGAATTTGGTTTAGCTTCAGTTTAATTTTCAGTAGTTTGTTTTTATTAGTTTTGTTTTTATCACAGATTGTTGGAGAGTCACAAGATGGTTCCATCCATTATCATGTCAACCATAGGGGACACATTGTGTATCTACAGACAGGGTCTCATACACAACATATTGAGAGAGCCTGGCGTTCTTATAAGGAGAACATCTACCGCTTCAGGGGGAACCGAACGGCCACAGCTCTTAAGATGAACCTCAGATTCATCGAGTGGAACCACTGGTTGGCCAAAAACATGATGGAGTGGTTGGGCGCCTTTTTAAAAACATCAGTGTTATTTAAGGTGTAAAAGTAACACAACACAACAACACTGTTCTCATGTCAGAAACCTTGTATGAATTTAATTTCTTTGTTAATGTATTGTCTCAAAATATAAAAAGTGACATTTAATTTGTTGAGTGGTGTGAAGACATTATTATCAGGCCTCATTAAGGAAGCAAGGACTTTTAAAATGGGCAATTGGTAACTTGATTCTTGATTATGAAGTTGTATTTGTCGATAACTAGCAATTTATGGTGGCTACAATTTTTTTTAAAAACGGATATATAGGAAATTTGTTACAAGATTGGACTGAAATTATACAGAAATTGGTGAGAATGTAAATGGTTGAAAAACGTACTTCAATTTACTGGCCTGCAGAAATTAGACAGAAACTACTTGGAAATTAAGCTGCACCAATTCACTTCAATGTAGGGGTCCACTCAGTAGAAATTAGACAGAAACTAGTTGGAAGTTAAACTAGTATGATCCACAGAAGTTAGGCAGAAATTACTTGGAAATTAGGCTGCAGCAACTCACTTCAATTTAGGGGTTTGCTCAGTAGAAATTAGACAGAAAATACTTGGAAATTAAGATGCAACAACTCACTTGAAATGAAATTTGAGGTAAATGCTGGGGTAATTTAGGGGCAATTTCAACAAAATTTCAAATAAGTTACTTGCTTATCATATCTACTTACCATGAAATGGGAGGTAAATTTTGGAGTAGTTTCAAAGAAATTTCAAAGAAGGTACTTACTAATTACCACTTAATTACCATGAAATTTGCGGAGCCATAAAATGAAGTGTTACCCGTTAGTTTGTCATTCGCATGCAATAAAATTCACCACAATGCAGGAAATCAAGCCTTTGTAACTAAAATCTTCCTAGTGGGGAACCCACAGACCCCCCACTTAAAAAGTGGCATGACTGGGGCTGTATTTTACACTATGTTTCCCAGCCTGAATGATTTTCCCAGTCCAGCCCTGTATGTTAATTAAGTAAATGATTAAGATTTGTTTTATTTATTACAAAAAAGTATTGTTATTTGAGTTTTGATTACAGACGAGTAAGAAAATAACATCCACAGGTTGGTTTTCTGACATTAAACATAAAAGCACAAATGTCTCAAAAGGTTTTTAAAAATCGTACAAACTGATTGTTGTAAGTTTAAAAACTAACATTATAAAGGCAACACAATGTTTCCATCCTGCAGTGCTGTTGGAAAGATGAACAGTGAATACTGATGATCAATACTTTGTGTATTGTAGACTTACTGTAAACAGACTGCAGATTAATGAGGGCTAATCCATCAGTTCACAGAGAAGCAGAGATGATACAGAGGCAGCCATTAGCAAAGTTTTCACTGACTGTACAGCAGTTGCTGTTGTTCTACTTGTAGCTGCAGTTGTAGTCACAGTGTCTCTGTGTAACGTCTGTTTTTCAATGTTTTTCTTTCATACTTTCTAATATCAAACACATTAATGAGAAACAAATATTCATGATGGATGGTTCATATGTTTTGATAAATTACAAGATTAGATTATAGAGATGTTGTAATTAGTAACAGAATATTTTAGAGAACGACAGGAAAACTAATTAACATGACAGCAACATAAAAACTTGTGTGATACAAATCTGACATTTGTTAAAATGAACACAATGAATGTCCAGAAGCAGTTTGTGCTGCAGCTTTACAGACACAGTCAGGTAATCAGTCCTCACCTGATAAGAAGCAGAAGAACAGAACATGGCGGATATTCATTCTGAGTTTGATCCTGATGCAGAAAATCATCAAACTGTCAGAGAACTGCCTCTATATGTCTGTCTGATCAATCAGGAAGCTGAAGATGATTTAAGTTAACACTCCTTCCTCTCTCTCTCTCTCTCTCTCTCTCACTACACCAGCTAAACAAGTCACCATATATATATATACACCAATATTCCACCATTAATCAGTGATGATGTTTTGTTGAGAGAACTGTTGAGGCACAGGAAGATAATTTCCCCCGACAGGAAACTGCCATCAGGCTGTAAACCTCCGCTGCTGAAACATATTGTTTCACACAGACGGCAGGTTCTCATGATCCTTAATAAAAAGGATGAGGCGGCTGCCGGTGTGGCTGGTCAGCATGGCTGCAGGTGGAAGCTACGGCTTCACCGTCAAACTTTCTCCAGCTGTTGGGTGTTCGGTTGAAGAGTGTAGTCTAGCTGTGGGTAAGATTCTTGGGTATGAAAGTATTAAATCTGCATCCAGAATGAACAGTGCTGTTGTGATTTTTCTGGACAGCACAGACAAAGTAAATCAGCTGCTTGAGAGTGGAGTCATAATTAAAGATACTTTCCCCCGAGTCCTCACTAGTAACTCCTGCTAAAAAGACCATTATTTCCAATGTGCCCTCTTTCCTGAGAAGTGAGCTTTTGGGGAAAGAGCTGGCGAGACATGGACAGTTAATGTCTCTGATAAAAATGATTCCCATCAGCTGTAAGTCTTCTCATCTTAAACATGTCTTTTAGGAGACTAGTTTTCATGGTCCTCAAAAAGAGAATGAGATGTGCTACTTAGCAATAAAGATATTTTAATAGAGTATTTCAACATGCTCCCCATATCTTACAATATACATGGAGTGAGTAGTGGTGTAATATGAAATGATTCTGTAGTGGGAGCATTATTTGATAGAAAATATTGGTCTATCGATATACACTACCCCTGATATCTTAAATAAAGATGTTAAAATATACTCGCCATATTTTTACAGTACACTTACCCCTGTTTATAATCAAAAAACGACCGATTTGTGCAACAGTAGTATTTTTTGTCAAGGCAGCATAAATCCTCCGCAGTAGAGCTGCCGCCTGCTGGGGCCGACAGTGGAGCCTCTCTACCGGACGAACCACAGGGAAACACACAGGATTCACAGCAGGAAAACAGAGATGACAGTGAACAGGAGAGCGAAGTCATGGAAAGTCTTAACAGCAGGGTGAGCAGGAAATGCAATGGACAAATCTCACCTGCCAACAAAAATGACAACAACTACACTTGTTACGTTACTGTAAGTGCAATAAAAACTTTGTGTGTAAAAAGCCAATAAGAGTAATTTATTAATGTTATCCATGTAAAACAGCAACACACCTGTAATTACTGCTTATCATCAAATGGTGCTGTCAACGAGAATGAAAGGGGGATATTTGAGATTATAATTTTAAGACTGTTTTGCCTCTCTGTTAATAGGAGTACGTGTGTATTTAAAGGAATGATTATAAGAGTTTATTCGGGCTACTTTCAGTTCTACATGAGAAAATGCTTTTGTGTATGAGAGATGACCTTTTGTTAATGTAACTATGTGCAGCGAGGAATCAGAGAACTGTCTTTATTGTGTTTTCTGGGTTTTTGGTTTTCTGTTTGCTGTGTTTTAACCTCCTGTGGTCCTGTGCCGCTTTTCTCTCCACACCTGCCCTTCATCAGCCTCTATTAGCCCTGCCCTGGTCACAGAGTTTCCCCAGCCAATCAGCTCCTTGCTTGGTCTCTTTCTAGTCACCTGATCCCTATTCCCTCATTAGTTCTGTCTGTATTTAAGGCCAGTTTTCAGTTTAACCTTTGTTTGATCGTTTTTGTTCTGCTTTGACTGCACAAATCTGGATTAAAGAGTTGCACTTTGCTGCCTCCTGTATTTGGGTCCATCTCTGCTACTCTTCATGACACCATCATTAAAAAAATAATTTGTATTTTATTAGATAAGTAGCTCTTCATCCAGTTAAGGGTCCAAGAATTGAAACTATAAGCAGCAAGTTTCATTAAGAGCATTTCAGGATCAAGTGATAATGATAAAAATCAAGTGGCACAGCACCCACAATCCTTTCTCGTCTATATCATTAACTCCACTGACCAGTCATCTGCATCAAAGCTGTGCTAGTGGAGTGACTCTTCTTGTAGGCATGCTGAAATTCAGGATTAAGTAAGACCCGATCAAACACAAATCATTTGCTTATTTAGCACATGAAGAATGCTGATAGAGGGTTTATTACTGTAGCATCTGTACACATGTCCTTCTTGTTTTTAGGTAAGGGAATAAATTTTGCAGCTTTCTGTGCCGGGGGGCATATATCCTCCTGTAAACTTAGATTAAAAATATGACATATGGGTAATGCAATAAGGTCAGAAACCATTCCTAAGAGTTTCCCATCAAGGTTATCTTATCCTGAGTTTTCAATACTCACACTAATGAGAAGTTTTTCTACCCTATTCACTTGAACTGTCTGAAAATCAAATTTACAATCTCTATTTTTCATAAGTTGGTCATTGATTCATTGTTTTGAAAGTTTGCTATCTGAAATTGTCATTTTATTGTTTAGTTTCTTTATCTTTCCCACATTATATTAATTGATAAATTTAGCAATATCTTGAGGTAATGAAGTAATGAAGGTGCTGTTTCTATGAAGGAGGGTGTTTTATTCCCAGATCAACCCATTATATCATTTATTTTTTGTCTCTTGCTTTTTGAGTATAGTGTTGCCAGACTTAATTGACACCAATTTCATTTTATGCATTTAGGCCATCAAGGCTTTCAGTTCTTCATCAATCCAAGAGGCTTTTCTTTTTCTAACTGTGAAATTCCCGATGGGGGCATGATTATCAACCATGTCCTTCATCATCCTTTTCATGATCTGTCAGTATTATCGCTCCAAAGCAGTAATTAATCTCAAATATATTTAGCACTGAGGTTACCAGGCTGTACTGTAAACAGGAATTACTCCAGGATATCCAAAGTCCAAGAGCGTCCTCCTCACTGGCTCGGGCAGATGGAGTAGGCCGAGGTAGTCAGAAAGCTCCTGACTGCTTACCTGTGTAGATTATCATGAGATGTTAAATTGCACATTGGATGAATTTCAAAATCTATAAAAATGTTAGAATTATAATTAAAACAAACTGGAGTGTCAAGAGCTCAAAAACATTCAGCTTCCAAACACGAAGTTCAAGACGCCAAAAGGAGATTGCAATGTTGCAGCAGCTGCTTCACATAAATCACAAGTAAGAAACGACTTTCATCAAACAGTCAAACTTCACAATAATTTAAGTATAAAAATATATAATGAAATAGAATATCAAACAGAATAGAGACGACTGATAGGACCATAACGTTAACTCTAATATGTACTGAATATACACTGTACAATGACAATAATTTAGTGTAATATCCTGAATATCATTGCAAGTCCAGTAGATATTGGTAAAGGTGGTAAGATGCAGGACAGTCCTGGGATTTTAAACAGTGTAGTGACTACTTGCCACCCTTAAGCAGCCATTGAAGAGCTGCTGCTGTGAGATTTGTAATGATGCATACTTCCAATAAATGTCCAGGTTGTAGATTGTCCATGTTTAATATTTATTATACTAGGGATGCACCGATCCGACTTTTTCAGTACCGATACCAAGTACCGATCCGGTACCAGTATTTAATAAGCTGTATGCCTCACTGGAGGAGAGCACAAGGCAACATCAGACTTGACTTAAACATTGCTTTCCTAACTTTGTTAAACAAAATGTAACAAATAAATATATAAATATAAATTTATTGAATTGTTATTTATTAAAATCAGATCAGCCCACGGTCACCGATGCCTGATCCTGCTATTTGAGTCAGTATCAGACCGATATTCGATATTGGTATCGGTGCATCTATCAGTATTTGGTATCGGTGCATCTCTATATTATACATCTCTGTACATCTCACTACTGCTGTCCAGGATTGTCCACAAAGGTATAAACACAAACTAATCAGACAAAATAAAGGCTGGGGCAAAAACTGTACGCCTCTCTCACAAATCAGTGCTTACATAGACATTTATCATGTTCTGTCCCACTCAGTATTACCTCACTCAATATAAAAACAAACAATGCACCACGCTTCTGAATTCAACACTGATTCGTCTGTATGTGTGTCAGTCAATCAATGCGTCGTTGTCAAGGCTGTTGCTATGACGTATGACCATCAGACTTGAGGCCTCAAAACGGGAGTCCACAAAACAACAGGTGACGTCATGGTAGCTACGTCCATTATTTTTTACAGTCTATGCTTGATCTATACAGCTGTCCTGATGGATATGCATAATTAATCAGCCTGTAAAAGTAATAAAAAGACCAAAGAATTGTGTTGGGGTTGAAAGGAGTGCGTTTGGTTATTAGCTATAATTTGTAATTATCAAAGATAATTATAAATTATGAAATTAAACTTTATTAACTCAGTTAATAATGCGGGGCACCACCCGGAGACCGGGACTAATAACCAACTGTAAAGGTAGTCTCATAAACAAAGTATTCACTTAAGGGGAGCTAACACCTGGGGTATCAGCACCTCTAAGTGAATGGTGAAGGTGAGAGTCCGAGCACTGGCTCCCTCAATCAGCCACTTATCATAATAATAGATGCACAATAATGACAAGAAAACTTCTCTTTAAAGCTACAAATAGTATTTATTAACTTCCACAAGAATTAACAAAGTCAACAATTGCTTCAATCAACAAAATACTATACTACCACTAATACTAGCAAAAGAACACATAAAACAGCAGCTGTGTAAAGGTAAACCGAAGCGTGTGTGTGTGTGTGTGTGTGTGTGTGTGTGTGTGTGTGTGTGTGTGTGTGTGAGAGGGAGGAGGTAAGAGTATGTGTAAGCGTGTATGTGTGTGGGTGTGTGTATGAGTCACAAGATGGCCGACGTGGATCACGTGACGATGCAAGTGACTCAAGATGGCGCGGCTTCCGGGGGAAGTCGCGTCACGTTAGGACAACTGGCGGAAGACGCCGCAGAGTTCCGGTTAACAATAGCAGATAGCGCCGACCGGTGGTCGGTGGCGTTTCTGCACTCACGTGTCTGATAGCCGGTAACAAAGGGGCAAGACGGCGCTATGGCCCTCTGTTATCAGATGTGTGGAAAACGTGCGTAGTTAGACGGATGTGCAAGTGTATATGCGTGTGTGTGTGTGGGTGTTAGTAAGGGAAGGAAAGAGAGGAAAGGAGATCGACTCTCGGTCCCGCGACCGTGAGGGGAGAGTAGCGGTTGCTTTGTCTACAGAGAGCGGGGTACGGACGGTAGTCGGTACGCACGTTGTCTAGTTGTGGACCGACAAAGCAACTTACTTTCCACTTGCGGTGGCGCACACAGGAATCCCGAACGGGATAACACAAACAGTTTAGCGTGGTGAACACAAACTAAACAGGCAGCAACTTAAAACATACACTCCTCGGAGTACAGCAGCAAACAGGACTCGGCGGTCCGTTAAACACACCAAACAGTTCAAACACTAAGTTCACAAACACACAACTCTAATACTATCTCTGCCCAGACAACCTCTTACTTGTGTCGCTCTCCGGAGCGAACCGATGTGTGTGGGAAAAAGTCCGTCAGTGAAATCCAGCAGCGGGTCCTCCGGTGCGTGATGCTGGCAGAACCGTCCTGGTTTCCTGACGGCGCTGGTTCCTCGGTGGGGCAGCGAAGAACGCAGGGTAGTCGACTTAGTCGGTAGACGGCGGGGCGTAGAAGTTATCCGCGTCTCCGTGGAGAAAATCCTTTCTCCCTTCTGCAGGTATTGGGTGAGAGCGCTGGGTTGCAACAGCAGTCTCTCGCGGATCCGGTACGTTACGGTGTTCGGGTGAACACGGGTCGAGGTCTCGTCTCGTCCAGCGAGGGGAGATACTCCAAAAGAAAAAGGGGAAATAGCACACGTGTACGAGTCCCTTTCGTTGGCGATCCAGCTGATCGAAAAGGCGGACCTTCTCCTAAGCAAGAGTACCTGAAAGAGGACGAGATTCTGTCCCGCTCCGTGTTTTAAAGGGGAATGACGTCACGGCTCCGTTGCCATGACTCCCCGTAACGTTGGTGCGTCTCTGCCAATCAGAGACTGTGCTGGGCCGTTTCCTACTTAGCACCTAGGTGCGAAGTGGTGCACACTGGGGGATGGAGTCAGTGGTCAGCCTTTTGGTGCTGATCCTTTGTTTCAAGGGAACAAAGGCGGCCTCGTGGCCAGGCCTCAGGGTTTCCATGTAGGCCCCTTTGTCTGACTGTATGTGGAGGCCCAACATCCCCCCTTTGGTCTGAGGAGTGGGTTGAGGCCACAGTCTTCAGAGCAACCCAAGGGCCAACTAGTCCATGTAGGAGGTATGACCAGTGAGTTACATAGTCCATATTCTTGAAACAAAGAGTCCATGATACCTGAGGAAAGGTCAGAGTCTGTACAGTCCAGTAAGCAGAGGTTTTAGTGTCTGGGCAGATAAGCACTGAGGTTTCGTCTGGGCAGAATGTCACTAAACTACGCTACACATCAAAACAAAGGGAAAAAAGAAAAAAAAAAAAAACATTCAGGTACACTTACAATCCTTTGCTGCTCCATGTTCACCACTGGCACTAGGGGAAAGCCCAAGGTAGGGGTGAAGAAAAGCAGGAGGGGGTTAGAGGCCGTTAGGCCTACTCCTGGAGAGGACTGGTGTTAGTGCGAGGGGCAGACGCAGACTGGTGCGTGAAGCGTCGTGGGACTACTAAAAGGGTGTCCAGTCTGGCCTGCAACCTGCGAATGTATCTGAACATGATGTGTGCGATGACTGCCGTGATGACCCAACCACTAAGAAGGAGCCCAAAGGCGGCCCAACTGACATGATGTTCCTGTGAAGGTGACGACGTGTGGCTAAAGTAAGCCGTAGTGAGTCCAGACGGTTTGACACTAAACTTCACTAATTTGGTTCCTTCAGCCAGGAGCTGTTGCTGAAGGGTGTCATCAATGGTCAAGTTGTGACCTCTGAATGCGTCCATAATCTCAATCTCCGTGTCGTGTTGGTCAGGGTTGAGATGATGGAGGACAATGTCACCAAAGTGTATGGTGGCTCCTTGAGGAACCGTCAAGAACATTGTCTGGTTGGGTAGGGTCAATTTAGTGGTTGTGTCATGACGATCGTAGGCCATTAGGGCTTCGTTAGCAGGTGTGCTAACGAGCCATCGACTACCCGCTCGTTCTACCTTAGTGTCCATACCTTCGTCTTTAACAGACAGCCTACCCTGACACTTTTGTTCAGGGGACTCGGCTCTTAGGCCGCAGAGATAATTGCTGACATCCCGAATGAAGGGATTGCCTGGGCACACCCAGTGAACGTCCTTAGTTTTAGTACACAAGTTAAGGTTGGGGCTAAGGTAGAGCGAGGGGTCATCGTCGTGGTATGCGAGTGTTGGTGGTGTTTTGAGGTGGACATGGGTGTTGTCTTGCCAAAAACCAACATTCAGCACTGATTTTAACCTATACACATTCTGCCGTTCTATGATAGGGAGGTTGAGAAGGAACCCTATCTCCAGGTTCTGTGGGTTCACATAAACTGGGATTGCACTGCCAAGACTATATGCCAAGTGAGTTTGTGATGACTGTACCACAGTAGTTGTTGCGGATCTGAGGGTTTGCTCGACCAGGCTCATGGGAACGAGGTAGGTCGGTATTTGCCCACCACTCAGACTGCTAACTGAGGAGCTAATTTCCCTAAGGAGGTCCTGCATTAGATCTCTCACTACGCGTACGTACATAAAATCATCCCTGACTACTTCTGACAACGTCCCTAAGGCATGCAAGGTGTTATTGATGAGGGCAGAATGAAGGTTAACGGTCACTATGGTACCCTGGAGGGTTTTACCCAAGTCTTGTAATTGTTCACGTTGGTTGAGGAGTCTCTGTTGGATTTCTGGCATTTCCTCACTGAGTTCGCCCATGTGCCTTTGAAGGGCTTTAATACTGACAGAGTTGGCAGCCGATAGTCCAATTGAAAACAGCGATCCAATGGCCGAGACTGCAGTGAACAGTCCTCCAAGGAACCTCTTTGGTCGTTTCCCACTACTGAGATCCTTCTCTGTGACCAGGAACTTCTGCAGCTGTTCGAGCATGTGGATGGTTGTTTGTTTGGCGTGCTCAACAGTGTCATGTGTTTGGGTTCCGCTCAGTCTGCCCTCCGTCAGGCGGGGAGGCAGGCGGATGTGCTTGCGGTACACATCCCAAGGATCTAGTCGGACGTAGATTCTTTGGGTGTATAGGCCGCACCGGGTAATTAGGAGTCCCGGTATCTCCTGCAGGACGATACCGGTTGGAGGGCCAAGGTTGACCACATCAGTGGGCACAGCAACCCGTAGGGTGAGGAAGATGCCAAGGATCCAAGGGAGTTTCATCCTAGAACAGACCAAAATGTTGATTACTTGTCAGGAAGGGGAAGTAGGGGTTAGGTGTTAGTGCATGCCGGCGGGGAGGTTGGAGGCATGCATCTGTCCCTGCGGAGCTACTATACATCGTCTTCCCCCCTTTGGGGTGCAGACTGCTCCCCCCTTTCGGGTGTGGAGACGGCCTCTCCCCTCGGGAGCAAAAACGGACGGAAGAGACTGATGGCGGATTTCTCCGACCATAACGCTACGAGCGCCTTGGGGGTCAAGACACCGTTGATGTGTACGCCTCCGACCACGTGGGGGCTGTACAAAGACGGGTTCACGTTCTCCAGTGAGCAAAGGAAGGACTCCTGATCCTTCAAGGAGCTGGAGCGGTCGGACGATGGCTGCGCGCGCAAGGACGGTATGGAAGATTCAGAGCCAGACTCGGGCTCTGGAAGATGCATGATCATTGGCAGAGGACATCTGGATTCCTGGACGACGGCGACTCGTCCATCAGAAGCTGGTGGGCGGCTACTTGAACCAAGTGGCTTTGGGGTATCCACCTGAGCCCAAATGAGTCCGCGGTGACAGTCGATGAGGGGGGCCAGTCGGTCCAGCAGGTCTTGTCCAATAAGCAGTGGCTCTGTATCGATGATACAGATGTAAATGGGGTGCACAAGAGTCATTTCCTGGAAGGTGAGGTCGATCCAAGCACGTTGGGTGATGGGAGACCTGTTTTGGGTATAACTAGTTATACTCACATTACAGGCCTCAGTTTGCAGGGGTTTTCCAAGTGAGAGCATCACTCTGGCAATCTCTGCAAACGTGCTAGAACACATCAGGCTGATCTCTGAACCAGTGTCAAGCAGTGCCAGGGAGTTGACGCACCCCCCTACCAGCACTGAGGTGTAGATGCGGCGACCATTGCCCTTGCGGACAAGGTCACCGAGGAAGGTCAAGAAAGGAGTGTGTTGAGGGTCAGAAGTGCTTACATGGGGTAGCGGCTTGGCCTTCTCGGTTTCCCTTCCCCAGCCCACAAGGTAAACCTTGGCGGAGGTGGGGGAGGGGACTTGGCCAAGTCAAGATGAGGGGCCCCGACCGGGATCTTCTGGGGGATCCGGTGGTCTTGGAAGGCTGCGAGGCGCCTCAAACTGCCTTGACACCTCAGTCAAGCATCTCCGCATCAAGTCCTCCATTTCCTGTTTAAGACGTTCCTTCCTAGTGGAGTTCCTGGTTTTACCTGACTGACTCAGGTGCTTAGTGTTCTGCTCAAAGTGGACTCCCTTTTTCGCCTGGTGAGACTCCTGCCTTCGCGGCTTAAAGTGGCCCTGGTTCTGCGCTTGGTTGCCACTTCTTCGGCTCTGTGCTTCCCCTTGCTGGCGAGGTGGTCGGTGTCCTTGGGGGTCCGTTCTGAAATTGCCCTTGGGGCGAGGCACTTCATCGCCTTCTAGCTTCAAGGTGTCGTTTCCTAAGGTTCGGACCTCAAGGACTCTGGCTTCCATCTCCTGCCCTTTGGTTGGGCGGATGCGGGTTTCCCATGCCATCTGAGCGTATCTCCTGATTTCTTGCATCGTGTAGTTACCGGTGCGGCAGTGCATGGTAACATCGTACCGGATGCTCTCATGGAGGTTGTGGAGGAAGAGGGATCGGAAGGCTTGCTCCTCTTCCAGGCCAGGGGCATTGCGCCCTTGGAAGTAGGCGGCTCTCAGACGCCTGTAATACTCGCGCGGAGACTCGTGTTTCTTCTGGGTGATGGTAAGGGCGCTGAGAGTGGCGGAGGTTTCGTCCGCGTACGGCGAGTATTCCTCCCGCAAGGCTCTGCAGAGGGCTGGGTACCAGTCTCTGGTCTCCGCTGACAGAGATTCCATGAAAACATGGACTTCTCTTGCCGTGGTTTTCCACACCAGCTTGAGCTTTTCACGTGGAGAGGCATATGGAAGATCAACTAGGCACCGCTCAATCTCCCTGAGATAATCATCGATGTTTGACTCGTGATTTCTCGGGTCGAATCGCTCTACATCACGGGCGAGAGACTCGATTTGACGGGTCCTCAAACCGTAAGCTGGCGGCAGCGGGCCATCCGGATCCTCCATCATCCCCTCGTAGCCAAGCTCATCGTGGTGGTGAGACCGGTACCTTGCACCTTGCAGTGTGGAGGGGGTCTGGTTGTAGTACTGACTCCTTTGTTTCAGGGCAGACTGCAACATATCCCTGGATGGCGGAGCGGTCGTGCTCCGTGAGCGGACCGTCGAGGACACTCGGTATGCGTCCGGAACGGGGAGGTGGTAGGCTGCGTCACCAGGGGTCGCTAGACTCCTGGGGCGCGCCCCCATGTCAACCGGGTTAGCCAGTTGCTGCAGCTGGGCAGCTTCAAGTCTCCTGTGCAGGGCGAGCTCCCTCGCCTGCGCAGCTTGAAGCTGCATGCGTAGCAGACTAGCTTCATCCGGTGCATCAGCCTCCTGCACAAGTGGGGGAAGCAACGGTAGTGGACGCTGGTCAGCGGCTAAGATGGAGCTCCCAGTTCCTGTGGGGGGCAGCGGTGGACCTTTGTCGGCACCGCCAGTCTCACTCTTGGTCTCCTGGGGGGTTGGGCTGGCAGCAGTACTTACCTGGCCAACCTCAGTCTCCTCGCTGCTGCTGTCGCTGGCTTCCTGGATCCTTTGGATGGCTGCACGCAGGGCTGCTCGGTCCTCCTGCGTCCGAGCCAGTTCAGCCTGGGCGCTCTTAGCTTCCTGCTGGAGCTTGAAATTGGATGTCTGCACCGCTTGGTAGCTGCGCTGCAGCTGAGCCAGCTGCTCTAGGTCCTCTTCTCGCTGTAGCTGAGCTCTGCGTTGCTGGATTAGGAACATCTGACCAATCACGTCTGGGATTGTACGCTCTGGTTTCCCGGCCGGGTTGTTCGCGTACTCCCTTAGTTCCCTCAGCATCTCGTCGCACTCTCTGAGGCTACAACTGGTCAAATGGTCCCTCTCTCGTATGGAGAGGCGGACAAGGGAAGCGACCGTATCCTGTAGGTCTAGGTCCTGAATTCCCTGTGGAGCTTCAGCTCCAGCCGCGTGGGGGTTTTGGTGGCTCATGTTAGCACGCGTCGCACAGCGGCTATGAACGTGTGGTTACTGCTAATGTTGCTAGGTGCACAGGTGAGAGGTTAACCTGTGACTTACACAGTTGATTATTCAAACACTGCAACCTGTCCCTGTCCTAGCAGGACCTTAGTAGTGACTAAAGCACTAAAGGTGAATATCAACTAATTAGTGTGTTAGGGACTATCCACTAGCATGCAAATGCTAACAAGCTCTTTACTAACACTAACACAACCGCTAGTATACACAATACACAACCACTAGTATATATGCTTGGCAGAGCACTAGAGAAAGCAATTTCAAAAATCAAAATTTTTGAAAAATCATTAATAATTTAAAAATTATTAATTATGAATTATTGTGCATAAATATTATGACAAGGCTGATATATTAGGGGCCTCACACGGGGCACCACTTGTTGGGGTTGAAAGGAGTGCGTTTGGTTATTAGCTATAATTTGTAATTATCAAAGATAATTATAAATTATGAAATTAAACTTTATTAACTCAGTTAATAATGCGGGGCACCACCCGGAGACCGGGACTAATAACCAACTGTAAAGGTAGTCTCATAAACAAAGTATTCACTTAAGGGGAGCTAACACCTGGGGTATCAGCACCTCTAAGTGAATGGTGAAGGTGAGAGTCCGAGCACTGGCTCCCTCAATCAGCCACTTATCATAATAATAGATGCACAATAATGACAAGAAAACTTCTCTTTAAAGCTACAAATAGTATTTATTAACTTCCACAAGAATTAACAAAGTCAACAATTGCTTCAATCAACAAAATACTATACTACCACTAATACTAGCAAAAGAACACATAAAACAGCAGCTGGGTAAAGGTAAACCGAAGCGTGTGTGTGTGTGTGTGTGTGTGTGTGTGTGTGTGTGTGTGTGTGTGTGAGAGGGAGGAGGTAAGAGTATGTGTAAGCGTGTATGTGTGTGGGTGTGTGTATGAGTCACAAGATGGCCGACGTGGATCACGTGACGATGCAAGTGACTCAAGATGGCGCGGCTTCCGGGGGAAGTCGCGTCACGTTAGGACAACCGGCGGAAGACGCCGCAGAGTTCCGGTTAACAATAGCAGATAGCGCCGACCGGTGGTCGGTGGCGTTTCTGCACTCACGTGTCTGATAGCCGGTAACAAAGGGGCAAGACGGCGCTATGGCCCTCTGTTATCTGACTATCAGATGTGTGGAAAACGTGCGTAGTTAGACGGATGTGCAAGTGTATATGCGTGTGTGTGTGTGGGTGTTAGTAAGGGAAGGAAAGAGAGGAAAGGAGATCGACTCTCGGTCCCGCGACCGTGAGGGGAGAGTAGCGGTTGCTTTGTCTACAGAGAGCGGGGTACGGACGGTAGTCGGTACGCACGTTGTCTAGTTGTGGACCGACAAAGCAACTTACTTTCCACTTGCGGTGGCGCACACAGGAATCCCGAACGGGATAACACAAACAGTTTAGCGTGGTGAACACAAACTAAACAGGCAGCAACTTAAAACATACACTCCTCGGAGTACAGCAGCAAACAGGACTCGGCGGTCCGTTAAACACACCAAACAGTTCAAACACTAAGTTCACAAACACACAACTCTAATACTATCTCTGCCCAGACAACCTCTTACTTGTGTCGCTCTCCGGAGCGAACCGATGTGTGTGGGAAAAGTCCGTCAGTGAAATCCAGCAGCGGGTCCTCCGGTGCGTGATGCTGGCAGAACCGTCCTGGTTTCCCGGGAATGACGGCGCTGGTTCCTCGGTGGGGCAGCGAAGAACGCAGGGTAGTCGACTTAGTCGGTAGACGGCGGGGCGTAGAAGTTATCCGCGTCTCCGTGGAGAAAATCCTTTCTCCCTTCTGCAGGTATTGGGTGAGAGCGCTGGGTTGCAACAGCAGTCTCTCGCGGATCCGGTACGTTACGGTGTTCGGGTGAACACGGGTCGAGGTCTCGTCTCGTCCAGCGAGGGGAGATACTCCAAAAGAAAAAGGGGAAATAGCACACGTGTACGAGTCCCTTTCGTTGGCGATCCAGCTGATCGAAAAGGCGGACCTTCTCCTAAGCAAGAGTACCTGAAAGAGGACGAGATTCTGTCCCGCTCCGTGTTTTAAAGGGGAATGACGTCACGGCTCCGTTGCCATGACTCCCCGTAACGTTGGTGCGTCTCTGCCAATCAGAGACTGTGCTGGGCCGTTTCCTACTTAGCACCTAGGTGCGAAGTGGTGCACACTGGGGGATGGAGTCAGTGGTCAGCCTTTTGGTGCTGATCCTTTGTTTCAAGGGAACAAAGGCGGCCTCGTGGCCAGGCCTCAGGGTTTCCATGTAGGCCCCTTTGTGTGACTGTATGTGGAGGCCCAACAATTGTCTTATCATTTTAATGTGCAGAGATGTGTAAGGATGATTGTTTCTTTTCTCCTTTGCTAATGTCTGCATGTTCCTAAGAGAAAGAATGTGCCTTAGGAGGCCCACTTTTCTTCCCATCCTGGCTTAAGGCCCAAATAAGGTACCATTCTGTGTCTTGGAGTAAACAGGACACACTAGAGGGTTGAAGGCTTGGGGCCCCTCCTTGATTTGTGTCTTGAGGTGATGTGGCTCTTAACAAACATGTCCTTGTAAATGCTTATCTCATGGCTGTTTGCCATTGGCTGTAATCCTTAAGATAATGTACATTGACCAGTCACAGATTGGTCAATGTCTGAGAGAATTTTAAAATCTTATAATATGGTAACTGGTCTCTCTGACCACAATTTGACTCTGGTGGCCAGAAAACTAACCGATAAGCGATTTTGCCCTTTTGCCAAGGAATATGAATCTTTTGGAATTCCCAAAAATGAACAGGAGAACTTTAATAGTGCTGTTCAACAGATTGATCAGGATGATTTATTGTTGGGAATATGCCATGAGGAAGACAGTCAAATATTCTCAAAAAACTAGAAAGCAGTATTAAAGATTTTAACTGCAAATTTAGGCACAAAAAGAACAAACACTGTCCCTTGGATAAATGCAGACATTTTTAAAACTGATGAAAGAACAAGATCTGGTCTTAAAAACTGCAACATGACAGACACCACTTTGCTAGTTTAAGGAACAAACTGGTAAAGAAATTAAGAAAAGCTAAGGCAGATTTTTTCTTGACCATAATAGAAAAGGCAAGAGGTTATTCTAAAATTATCTGGAACCAGTTAAAAAAAAACTAACAGAACATCACAATAAAGAAATTGAACTTAAAGTAGATGGAAAGCTTAAAACAATCCAGCGGAATTAGTGGAAGCTCTTAACCACTACTTTGTTGATTCTGTAGCCCCCATTGCACAATGGTTTTGACCTGAGTACACAAATGTTTGTCCAGTTAATACAATGGGACCTGCTTTCAGCTTTAAGAATGTCACTGAATCAGAGGTTACCAGAATGATTAGATCTCTTAAGCCATCCAGAGCAAAGGATATTTTTGGTATGGATGCAGTTCTGCTCAAAGAGCTCAGTACAACACTAA
This sequence comes from Thunnus albacares, assembly GCF_914725855.1. Lineage (NCBI taxonomy): Eukaryota > Metazoa > Chordata > Actinopteri > Scombriformes > Scombridae > Thunnus > Thunnus albacares. The sequence goes on along the minus strand of NC_058110.1, from coordinate 34,450,172 downwards.
CTAGTCCTATTACCAAAATGATTAGCCTCTTGATTTCACAAGGAACATTTCCAAGTGTTTGGAAGTCGGCTGTTGTTGTTATTATTCCAATATTTAAAAGTGGAGATCCCCTTTCTACCTGCCATTACAGGCCTATCAGTATCCTACCTACACTATCAAAGATTGCAGAGAAAGTGGTAGCTGAACAAATCATCTGCCATCTGAATACTAGCTCATTTGCCCTGCATCCAATGCAATTTGGCTTCAGAGCCAATTATTCAACTGAGAGAAATTAAGTAATACTTAATTGTGCTACTTAATTAAAAAATAAGTAGCACAGCACCCACAATCCTGTCTCGTCTATATCACTAAACTCCACTGACCAGTCATCTGCATAAAAGCTGTGCTAGTGGAGTGACTCTTCTTGTAGGCATGCTGAAATTCAGGATTAAGTTTATTTACAGAAAAATAATGTAAGACTGGGTGAAAATCAAATTTACAACCTCGATTTTTCATAAGTTGGTCATTGATTCATTGTTTTGTAAGTTTCCTATCTGAAACTGTCATTTTATGATTTAGTTTCTTTATCTTTCCCACATTGTATTAATTGATAAATTTAGCAATATCTTGAGGTTTAGTAATGAAGGTGCTGTTTCTATGAAGGAGGGTGTTTTATTCCCAGATCAACCCATTATATCATTTAGAGTTTTCCACAGCTTCTTTTCCATCATGTTTCATTGTATTTATCCTATTCTGATAATACCTGATTTTATCGCTCAAAAGCAGTAATTAATCTCAAATATATTTAGCATTGAGGTTACCAAGATGTAATGTAAACAGGAATTACTCAAGAATATCCAAAGTCCAAGAGTGCCAAGTGCTGTGTCCACATGTCTTTGAGTACGTCCATTGTTACAAAGTCAGGCTAATCACCTTGAATCTTATGTTCGTGATCTGTCAGTATTATCGCTCCAAAGCAGCAATTAATCTCAAATACATTTAGCACTGAGGTTACCAGGATGCACTGTAAACAGGAATTACTCCAGGATATCCAAAGTCCAAGAGCGTCCTCCTCACTGGCTCGGGCAGATGGAGTAGGCCGAGGTAGTCAGAAAGCTCCTGACTGCTTACCTGTGTAGATTATCATGAGATGCTAAATTGCATATTGGATGAATTTTAAAATCTATAAAAATGTTAGAATTATAATTAAAACAAACTGGAGTGTCAAGAGCTCAAAAACATTCAGCTTCCAAACAGGAAGTTCAAGACACCAAAAGGAGATTGCAATGTTGCAGCAGCTGCTTCACATAAATCACAAGTAAGAAACGACTTTCATCAAACAGTCAAACTTTACAATAACTTAAGTATAAAAATATATAATAAAATAGAATATCAAACAGAGAATAGAGACAACTGATAGGACATGGTAGCTACGTCCATTATTTTTTACAATCCACGCTTGATCTATACAGCTGTCCTGATGGAGATGCATAATTAATCAGCCTGTAAAAGTAATCAAAGACCAAAGAATTGTCTTATCATTTTAATGTGCAGAGATGTGTAAGGATGATTGTTTCTTTTCTCCTTTGCTAATGTCTGCATGTTCCTGAGAGAAAGAATGTGCCTTAGGAGGCCCACTTTTCTTCCCATCCTGGCTTAAGGCCCAAATAAGGTACCATTCTGTGTCTTGGAGTAAACAGGACACACTAGAGGGTTGAAGGCTTGGGGCCCCTCCTTGATTTGTGTCTTGAGGTGATGTGGCTCTTAACAAACATGTCCTTGTAAATGCTTATCTCATGGCTGTTTGCCATTGGCTGTAATCCTTAAGATAATGTACATTGACCAGTCACAGATTGGTCAATGTCTGAGAGAATTTTAAAATCTTATAATATGGTAACTGGTCTCTCTGACCACAATTTGACTCTGGTGGCCAGAAAACTAACCGATAAGCGATTTTGCCCTTTTGCCAAGGAATATGAATCTTTTGGAATTCCCAAAAATGAACAGGAGAACTTTAATAGTGCTGTTCAACAGATTGATCAGGATGATTTATTGTTGGGAATATGCCATGAGGAAGACAGTCAAATATTCTCAAAAAACTAGAAAGCAGTATTAAAGATTTTAACTGCAAATTTAGGCACAAAAAGAACAAACACTGTCCCTTGGATAAATGCAGACATTTTTAAAACTGATGAAAGAACAAGATCTGGTCTTAAAAACTGCAACATGACAGACACCACTTTGCTAGTTTAAGGAACAAACTGGTAAAGAAATTAAGAAAAGCTAAGGCAGATTTTTTCTTGACCATAATAGAAAAGGCAAGAGGTTATTCTAAAATTATCTGGAACCAGTTAAAAAAAAAACTAACAGAACATCACAATAAAAAAATTGAACTTAAAGTAGATGGAAAGCTTAAAACAATCCAGCGGAATTAGTGGAAGCTCTTAACCACTACTTTGTTGATTCTGTAGCCCCCATTGCACAATGGTTTTGACCTGAGTACACAAATGTTTGTCCAGTTAATACAATGGGACCTGCTTTCAGCTTTAAGAATGTCACTGAATCAGAGGTTACCAGAATGATTAGATCTCTTAAGCCATCCAGAGCAAAGGATATTTTTGGTATGGATGCAGTTCTGCTCAAAGAGCTCAGTACAACACTAACTACTCCTATTACCAAAATGATTAGCCTCTTGATTTCACAAGGAACATTTCCAAATGTTTGGAAGTCGGCTGTTGTTGTTATTATTCCAATATTTAAAAGTGGAGATCCCCTTTCTACCTGCCATTACAGGCCTATCAGTATCCTACCTACACTATCAAAGATTGCAGAGAAAGTGGTAGCTGAACAAATCATCTGCCATCTGAATACTAGCTCATTTGCCCTGCACCCAATGCAATTTGGCTTCAGAGCCAATTATTCAACTGAGAGAAATTAAGTAATACTTAATTGTGCTACTTAATTAAAAAATAAGTAGCACAGCACCCACAATCCTGTCTCGTCTATATCACTAAACTCCACTGACCAGTCATCTGCATAAAAGCTGTGCTAGTGGAGTGACTCTTCTTGTAGGCACACTGAAATTCAGGATTAAGTTTATTTACAGAAAAATAATGTAAGACTGGGTGAAAATCAAATTTACAACCTCGATTTTTCATAAGTTGGTCATTGATTCATTGTTTTGTAAGTTTCCTATCTGAAACTGTCATTTTATGATTTAGTTTCTTTATCTTTCCCACATTATATTAATTGATAAATTTAGCAATATCTTGAGGTTTAGTAATGAAGGTGCTGTTTCTATGAAGGAGGGTGTTTTATTCCCAGATCAACCCATTATATCATTTAGAGTTTTCCACAGCTTCTTTTCCATCATGTTTCATTGTATTTATCCTATTCTGATAATACCTGATTTTCTTTGTATTTATTTTTGTCTCTTGCTTTCTGAGTATAGTGTTGCCAGACTTAATTGACACCAATTTCATTTTATGCATCTAGGCCATCAAGGCTTTCAGTTCTTCATCAATCCAAGAGGCTTTTCTTTTTCTAACTGTGAAATTCCCAATGGGGGCATGATTATCAACCATGTCCTTTTTAACATGTCCATTGTTACAAAGTCAGGCTAATCACCATGAAACTTACATTTGTGATCTGTCAGTATTATCACTCAAAAGCAGTAATTAATCTCAAATATATTTAGCATTGAGGTTACCAAGATGTACTGTAAACAGGAATTACTCCAGGATATCCAAAGTCCAAGAGCGTCCTCCTCACTGGCTCGGGCAGATGGAGTAGGCCGAGGTAGTCAGAAAGCTCCTGACTGCTTACATGTGTAGATTATCATGAGATGCTAAATTGCATATTGGATGAATTTTAAAATCTATAAAAATGTTAGAATTATAATTAAAACAAACTGGAGTGTCATGTCAAGAGCTCAAAAACATTCAGCTTCCAAACACGAAGTTCAAGATGCCAAAAGGAGATTGCAATGTTGCAGCAGCTGCTTCACAAAGTTCAGTTTCATTATACAACTCTTTACAGCTCACTACTGTTGTTCACAATAGTCCACAAAGGGATAAAAACAAAATAATCCGACAAAAAATTGTATGCCTCTCACACAAATCAGCAACATCTGAAGCTGATCATTTCTCAATTTACCTCCAAAACAAGAAAATGGCTCCTACAAACAGAATTAACAGATTTAACTGTACATTCTTGTGTGTGTGTGTGTGTGTGTGTGTGTAGTTTTGTTCTGTAAACGTTAACAAGACTACACAGCTCCATTCTGTCGTGCTTATGAAGATTCAACATAGGAAACTAATGTTCATGTTAGTAGTGCAATGATGCCAGACAGCACAAAAATATACACAATACTTTCTACATTGCAGCATTTCTGCTGTGAGTTCATGTGATGGAACTGAATCAGTCTCATGATGAAAGTTCTCCTCTTTCTCAGCAGTCGGTCATGACGGGCTGAGAGACGTTCTCCAGGATGTTTGACAGAGAGGTTCCCATCACAGAGCCTGCTGTCCTCATCAGTTTGTTGAGTTTAGTTTCCTTGGCTGCGATTCAGCCTCAGCAGATACAGTAGCAGTGAAGAATGTTGCACTAGTTACAACAGACTAGTAAAAGATTTGCAACATCTTACTGCACACGAACTTTATCTTCCTCAGAAAGTATGAACAGCTTTATAAATCAGGTGAATAGAATGTGTCTGCATATTTCTGGCTTTGTGTGTACACGCTTGTACACGTGTGATGTGAAGGTGACTGGATGAAAGACATTGTAATAACATAACTGAATCCTGATTATTTTATTTAAAAGTGAGCAACAAATTAACCAGTTCTGATGCACTCAGTTGGTCAGACGTCACATCTTATCTGTAGCCATCACTGTATAAAACACTTGGGTGGTTGTTTAAACAGTTAATGTGACAAATGAAATCTTCTACTTGAGTATTAATACTGTAAAGTTAATTATTCTATTACATGTAGAAGCGCTGCGTTCAGATTTCTGAGGTGGTGGAGACTGATCATGTTTCATGTTTTGGGTCAAAAATCTTAAATCTACAATTTTGAAGGATTTGGAATTAAATAGTGACATTAATAATGAAAATATCACAAGAGATATGAGATTTGATTTTTTTTTCACACTTATATGTAAAAACAAATGAGTGTGAATCTTTCACATGACTAGAAACTCCAGACATGAGATAAATATAGTGGAGTAAAAAGTAAAAATATTGAAATATGTCATGAATGGTGGAGGAAAAGTTGAAAACACTGACAGTCGTTATTATTCTGAGTAAAAGTTGATGCAGCAGCGACCTCTAGTGACGTCTGTGTGGACTATATATCCAGCCTCACTATGGAGAGGAAACTTGTGGAAGCAGCATTGTTATGGAAGTAAATCATTTCCATAATAATTTGAATTATATCAGCAACTAAATAGTTAGTGTTAAAATTGAAAAACACTGAATTTATTGCTCCTAAATACTTGACTTTGAAAACCATCTTTCTGAATTTATTTGCTCTGAAAATATATACTAGAAACAACACATTATCTAATGATATAGCTACTCTGGATGGCATTACCGTGGCCTCCAGCACCACCGTAAGGAATCTGGGAGTTATCTTTGATCAGGATATGTCCTTTAACTCCCACATAAATCAAATCTCAAGGACTGCCTTTTTTTCACTTACGTAATATCACAAAAATCAGGCACATCCTGTCCCTAAAAGATGCAGAAAAACTAGTTCACGCATTTGTTACTTCTAGGCTGGATTATTGCAATTCCTTATTATCAGGCTGCCCTAACAAGTCTCTAAAGACTCTCCAACTGGTCCAGAATGCAGCTGCACGTGTTCTGACTAAAACTAGAAAAAGAGATCACATTTCTCCCATTTTAGCTTCACTACATTGGCTTCCTGTAAAATCTAGAATAGAATTTAAAATCCTTCTCCTAACTTACAAAGCCCTTAATGGTCAGGCACAATCATATCTTGAAGAGCTCATAATACCGTATTATCCCACTAGAACACTGTGCTCCCAGTATGCAGGCTTACTGGTGGTCCCTACAGTCTTTAAAAGTAGAATGAGAGGCAGAGCCTTCAGCTATCAGGCTCCTCTTCTATGGAACCATCTACCAGATTCAGTCCGGGGTGCAGACACCCTCTCTATGTTTAAGAGTCGGCTTAAAACTTTCCTTTTTGATAAAGCTTATAGTTAGGGCCGACCAGGCTCACCTTGGATCAGCCCTTAGTTATGTTGCTATAGGCCTAGACTGCTGGGGGACTTCTGCTTGAAGTTTCTACCCGTTAAAGGGGAGTTTTTCCTTACCGCTGTCGCCAAGTGCTGCTCATGGGGGAATTGTTGGGTCTCTGTAAATTAAAGAGTACCGTCTTGACCTGCTCTATGTGAAAAGTGCCTTGAGATGACTTTTGTTGTGATATGGCGCTATATAAATAAAGATTGATTGATTGATTTAAAAATCTGGGATCTTTTGTCTTGTATTAGAAGCTGAAAGGTTCCCTGTGGAGTTTTTGACCACAAGTAGCTTGTTTTTACGTGTGGATCTACATTGTGCACACGTGGTTGACGTGATACACAATCCTGCCAGTGGTTTCACATCATCCCACTGATCTACAGGATGCAGGAACCTGCCCAGAAACACAGCAATGCACCAACAAAAGCAGGAGAGAAGAAGACCACAAGCAATGCAAGATTTAAAATACTTAATATAATCAGCTTTGCAAATATTTATGATTGAGGAAACACAGTCAACACTTATGTTGGACCTAAAGGATACACTCAGCATGTTTTGGTGAGTAACACTGAATATAAATATAACCTTGTTTACAAGAAAACTACACAGGGAACCTTTATCATAAATGAGATCTTCCTGTTGAAAAAACATCTCAGACTTTGATCTGAATGTTTCTAGACTTGTCATGTGCTGACATCACATGTTAATAATTATCTTACATCATTAGAAACGTAGGATGTGTTTAAACATTAGAAGTGAAGATAACAAGGAAATTTATTGTAAAATTAAATGTGAAATGTTTTCTTTTAGGTGCTGAACTGTCCTATGTGCTGAAACACATGTTGGACCATCTTGTTATTCTTATTAGACAACGTTGTTATGCTGAATTTGACTGTTTTAAGAGGACGTTTTGTTGCAGAGAGACAGTGATGGACAGATGGACAGACATGAACTGTCCTGTACCTGTAAACTGCTCTGTGGTTTCAGGGAAAGATGATGAAGGTGTGATCCAGTTTGGTTCTGAAGTGGTTGTAGCTGTGAACAATGAAAACACATTGAAACAATCAGATACTGAATCAATAATGCAGAGAAATGAGATGCTGCTCTAGACAGAAAGATCATATTGACAGCATCCATCACATACACAAGAAAAATGCAGCATTAAATATATTAATGAAGTAATTATTTATAAATATATATATTTATACATTTTAATATGATTTTGCTCAGTTAAGCATCAAAGTAAATATTATTTGTATTGTTTGTTTCGATGAGTGGAGGACAAAGTTTGAAATGAGAAAATAAAACATGTAGGGCTGTTTTTATGATCACAGTCAGGTGCTCTCTGCCCAGAGTATCAGGGGCTTCATTTGGTGGTCAGGTTGTCTGGGCGCACCTGTGGCACACTTTGATACGAGGAGGGGTCAGATAAAAAAAAACATCATTATAGGTTGGTGTGTTGGAGGCTGCAACAGTCATGGTCAATCACAGTCACAGCTACTTTCATCCCCTTTAAACACAGAGCTTTCCCCGTCATGACACACTGACAGTGTGGAGAATTTTCCTCACAAGAAACTTATTGTTGTCTGCGACATAAAGAGTTTCAAACATGAATACAGCAGCTCAAATATACTCTCAAGAGCAGATGATGATTTTTTTTTTAGTTGAATCACCTTTCTGGACACGATGATCCAGCAGGGTGTTACTGTACAATATCTGCAGTTAAAAACCACACCTGCTACTGTACCTCTCCTCCCACTGTGGCGCACAGCGAGTCACCAAGATACCAAACCAACACAGTCAAGGAAAGAGCCTCAGCTCGCTACAGGAGGAAAATGCCAGTTTGATTGTGTGTATAGCCTGATAGCCTAAATGTTTAAATATGTTTTTAAAAAAACATGCAAAAAGATTTTGGTCAGTTGGAGGTTGTGTTGTCCCACATACAGCTGTATCTTTCTTATAACTCTGGCAACATCAGTGCTCCTCTCACTGACATAAATTAGATCACACAAATCAAATTCTGCCTGTAACTTTAGTTGTTTGTTTGTTTGTTTATGTCATTTACATTTTATTTTAATTTTGTATTTCAAATCCGTTTTTTGATTTTAGATGAAAACAAGAAAATTTTCCATCACCATTTTTCTTTAAGAGCTCACATGCACTCACCAGAAGGTACATTAATTAAGAATAAACGTTTTCATGATTTTCAATCGAAACTTACCATTTACAACAAAGATCGGGAACCTGTCAGATGAATTTGTTGACAAAGCTCTGCCGTAACCACACCTGTACCGTCCTGTGTCTGACTTCTTCAGCTGTGTGATGGTCACATGGAGTCCATATACAGATCCTTTTGTATATTCAGTGCTGTATCTGCCATTCTGAGCTCTGTTCTCTTCTGTTTCAACCAGGATGTCTTCTTCTCTTTTACATTCATCCTTACAGAAGAACTTCCTGCTCCCGTAGACAGTATCCTTGCATGGATATGTGACATTTCCTCCCTCTGTTTCTGCATGGACGAAACTAGTGTTTTGACCCAATGTTGCTCCTGAAAAGATGAACAATCAACAGTTACTGTCTGTACTTCCTGTAAGATGCTGCAGTCTGATCACAATATTTACTGCTGAGTCACACTGGGAGCTGCCCAGTTCAACCACAGTCTGTGGTGATTTCATCCAACATTGATACACTGAGTCAATCGATCATAAACATCTCACATTCTTCCCTCAATTTAATTAGATTCTATCTAACTTCTTTTATTCTTGCTGTCATTTATAAAGCTGACCACAAATGTACACCAACTGCTATTGGCAGTTTTATCTCATTTGAGTTATTCTCATTCACCACTTCCCACCATACTATCTTTTTTGAGTTGTTATATCGCCCTCCTAACTCAAAGGGCAACTTTCTTTCGGAATTTGGTCACTTGCTTTCAATAACTACCACTAACTATGAGAAGGTTATTTTATTGGGAGACAGAAATATTCACATTAACAACCAAAGTGACAAACGTACATCTGAATTCCTTGATCTTATCAGTACTTTTGACTGTATTCAGCATGTCTCTGGCTCTATTCACCAACATGGTCATACTCTTGACCTAATTATTACTTATGGCATTAATCCAGTAAATCTACAGACCTTAAACAAGCATGTTTCTGACCATGCAGCTATCCTTTTTAATATCCCATTAGTGCCTACGGTTTCTGACCCTAGAGGCCCTTGTTATTTTAGACCCATCACGCCACAAAACTGTGAGAATTTCTACAATACCTATCATGCTTCTCAGCAGCTTGACCCTTTTATTTATTTTATTTTATTTATTTATTATTATTCCTGCTCTGTAGAGGAGCTGGCTTCTAAATTTTTGCAACGTTGGGCTACTACATTGGACACTGTAGCACCTGTTAAATTGTCTAAAGCTCGCCCTATTTTGACAAAACCATCTCCATGAGCATTAGGAGGGCATGTAGGAGTGCTGAACGGAAATGGAAAGTTTCCAGATTAAGATATGATTTTAATGCCAAGAAAGAGCTTTTAAAATAATTTAATTATACTGTAAAGGACGAAAGATCAAAATTCTTCTCTCATCTTATTGCTGCAAATCCCCATGACCCAAAGTTACTTTTTAGTACCATTAACTCCTTCAGCCACAGCCCCCCCAATTCTATAGGCCTACAAGTCTCCTCAATTGAAAAGTGTGAGAGTTTTCGTTCCTTTTTTGTCAATAAAGTTTCCAACATTAGAGCCAAAATCATATTTTACCACACTGTGAGGTGCATCAGTTTTTAAATTCTTTTTATCAGATATCCCAGTCAGATTTACTCAACGGCATGAAATCTTCCACCTCTCCCTCTGATGTTTTACCCACTAGATTTTTAGAGGAGGTTTCTGCCATTTTATCCTCAGATATTTTAGCAATTTTTAACAAATCTCTATCTTCAGAGCTTGTACCTCAGATTTTTAAATCAGCTGTTGTTCACCCCCTTCTCAAAAAATCAAATCTTGACACCACTAATCTGAATAATTTTAGACCCATATCCAAATTACCCTTTCTCACCAAGGTGGAGAAAGTGGTTTACTCTCAGTTTATCTCTTTTATGAATGACCACTCTCTCTTTGAAAAGTTTCAGTCCGATTTTTGCACTCATCATAGTACAGAAACTGCACTTTTAAAAGTTTTAAACAACATTAGAATGAATGAATTCGGATGCTGGCCGCTGTAGTGTTCTGGTACTTTTGGACCTTTCCGCAGCATTTGACACAGTCAATCATGGAATATTAATTAATGGACTAGAAAACTGCATAGGCATGACTGGTACTGCTCTAGACTGGTTTAAGTCTTATTTGAGTGACAGAACATTCTCTGTTTCAATTAGAAATGTCCTCAAGGATCAGTTCTTGGCCCTTTACTGTTTTCCATTTACATGTTACCACTGGGTCAAGTCATTTGAAACTCCAATATTTCCTTCCATTTTTATGCAGACAATACACAGATATATCTATCCATAAATCCATCAGACATTACCTCACTTACCTCACTCACAACATGTCTTGCAAGTATTAGATCTTGGATGTCCAATAATTTCTTAATGCTCAATAATGACAAAAACTGAAGTGATGGTGTTTGGGCCCAGAGCACACAGGGACTCTATTAGAAAGACCTTATTTTCCCAGGGTTTGTAGTGCACCCATGAGGCCAGAAATCTGGGTGTAATCTTTGACTTGAATTTTTCAAAACATTTTACCAAAATCACCAAATCAGCTATCACTCAAATCAGGAACATTGCAAAGATTAGATCTTTTCTTTCTTTCAGTGATGCTGAAATACTCATTCATGCTTTTGTCTCTAGTCATTTAGATTACTGCAACTCCTTATTTGCTGGACAACCCCTAAAATCAATCAACCGTCTACAGCTTGTACAGAATACTGCGGCTAGGGTTCTTACAAGGGCTAAAAAATATGATCACATTTCTCCTGTTCTCACCTCATTGCACTGGTTACCTGTGGTTTTTAGAATTGATTTTAAAATTTTACTGCTTGTTTTTAAATCTATGAACGGCCTAGCCCCATCTTATATCACTGACCTTCTCATTCCTTACACCCCAGCTTGTTCTCTAAGATCTATGGACCAGCTGTTGCTCTCAGTCCCCAGGGCAAAGCTTGAGTCAGGGGGTAGAAGGGCATTTGCTGTTAGAGCTCCCCAATTGTGAAACAACCTTCCCCTGGAAATCGGACAAGCTACCTCAGTGTCCTCTTTTAAAACTCTTTTAAAAACTAATTTTTATATAAGTGCATTTAATTAGAGGGTTTTTAAAATATATTTTATTTATTTATTTATTACCTTTACCTTTTGTTTCCATTTCTTATTGTCTTGTAACTTTTCTATATGTAATTGCATTGTGTATTTTGTTTTATGTCTGTGAAGCACTTTGTAAACTTGTTTTTGCTATAAAAATAACATTATTATTATTATTATTATTATTATTATTATTATTATTATTATTATTATTATATTTTAAAATCATTAAATGGGATGAACATAGTAAATATATCAGGTTTTATGACTTTCAGTAGAAACTCACCATCTGTAACTGTGACATCAAAGTCACAGTAAGAATCTGGGACTGAAGATCCGCCCAAACCAAATCTGTACCGTCCTGAGTCTGACTTGGTCAGCTGTGTGATGTACACAGTCACAGTTCTTCTTCCAGAAGATCCGTCTTTATATCTGATGCTGTATCTGCCACTCTGAGCTGTGACACCATCTGTTTTAATGAGAATGTCTTCTTCTTTACATTCTCCTTTACAGAAGAACTTGATGCTTCCAGATGAAGTGAAGTGGCAAATAAGTGAACCACTTCCTCCTTCAGCTCCAGCAAAAAGGTTTATTGCATTGACGAGTCCAGTGTTTCCATCCTGCAGTGCTGTTGGAAAGATGAACAGTGAATACTGATGATTAATACTTTGTGTATTGTAGACTTACTGTAAACAGACTGCAGATTAATGAGGGCTAATCCATCAGTTCACAGAGAAGCAGAGATGATACAGAGGCAGCCATTAGCAAAGTTTTCACTGACTGTACAGCAGTTGCTGTTGTTCTACTTGTAGCTGCAGTTGTAGTCACAGTGTCTCTGTGTAACGTCTGTTTTTCAATGTTTTTCTTTCATACTTTCTAATATCAAACACATTAATGAGCAACAAATGTTCATGATGGATGGTTCATATGTTTAGTTAAATTAGATTATGTTTAATTTAGTTAAATTACAAGATTAGATTATAGAGATGTTGTAATTAGTAACAGAATCATTTAGAGAACGACAGGAAAACTAATTAACATGACAGCAACATGAAAACTTGTGTGATACAAATCTGACATTTGTTAAAATGAACACAATGAATGTCCAGAAGCAGTTTGTGCTGCAGCTTTACAGACACAGTCAGGTAATCAGTCCTCACCTGATAAGAAGCAGAAGAACAGAACATGGCGGATATTCATTCTGAGTTTGATCCTGATGCAGAAAATCATCAAACTGTCAGAGAACTGCCTCTATATGTCTGTCTGATCAATCAGGAAGCTGATGATGATTTAAGTTAACACTCCTTCCTCTTCCTCTTTCTATCTCTCTCTCTCTGTCTGCGACATGACGATGATGATGGTGGTTGAGGGTACATTAATGAATGAATAATTTTATTTTCAATCCGATTATTTGACCCATATGACCTCTATGGAATTATTCAGACACATAAAACACCAACAAACCAAACGTTCCAGTATGTAAACACACCAGCATCTCACATATATATTGACCTTATAAAAATCTTTACATACTGTATAATATCCCAGGAGATATCCAACAATGAAGATTAAATAAATACATACACACAGTCTAATATATATGAACACAACAAGTGTAATATTAATGTGTGTAGATCAGTGGTTTCATGATGAAGCTGCTGACTGAAGATAAGAATAATCACTTTACCCCATTTATGAGCATCTTATAAACATTTCATATATAGTTATAAGGTATAGAGATATTTTATTAATTCTCAGTATTTATTATAACTTCTCCTATGAAGACATATTTTATGTTATTATAACTGAGTTTCACTATATTGTCATTCATTATCAGTTTATACAGCAGCAAACACTTCTGGGTTCCAACAGGAGTTATAACCATTTATTAAATATCAATATACAACTTATAAATGATAAATGGGAACGATGTTAAAGTCAAGTGTTACCAATAGATATTCAAACAAATTGAAAGAAGCAATAAGAAAATGTTCAGTGAAGCGTTTGCCTTTCAGAAAAATAAAAATAGATCAGTGAGAGATATTTTGGCTCTAACTGAGACTTGGTGAGAAAAAAGGAGTGTGTTCCTCTTTGTGTAAAACTAATATCAAAACTGCTGACTGCAAACTTCCTTATTTCTAAAATGCTTCAGACAACCTCTAGAACCAAAGTGTCCTGGGTGTTAACTCACACCAATGAATGTGTTTGTTCCCTTTAATTTGCTTCTCAAGGTTTCTCATGAGCTTTAAAATGTATTGCTCATTTCTTTTCTTTCTTTTTTTGTAGAATAACACAACTATTTGTAAATTAAGAAACATATGATGTGAACAGCTGCATCCATGATTTATGATGGGTTATAAATATGTAGACTTTACTTGCCTAAGAAATAGACCTGACAAGAGCATTTACTAGAACTCTGAAAGTGTCAGACATGAACACTGACTTGAAGCTGACTTGAAATTTGTTGGGAAATAAAAAAAGATTCATTGAAGAAAACAGTGAAAGACTGCAGGACCTCTAGAGGCACGAGGCTCTGTGCAGCAGCAACATTCACACCACTTGCAGCAGTTCTGGGAGAAGTAAACTGTAAAATTCATGATGCAGCTGCTTTGATGTGCAGTAAGAACAGCTCTGACTGAAGTCACTTTAAATCTTAAACCTTTTATATTAAATTGAATGAAGCAAAGTAAAAGTTTAGTGAATGTCAGCACCCTCGACCAGTTTAGATTAAAGGGTTCGTTTTCAGGTTTTTTTGTTCATCTGTCATTTATATCTGGGGATGCACAATATTGGATTTTTGTCAATATCCGATATGCCGATATTTTCCATCTCATTTTTGCCGATATGATGCTGATACCAATATATGCACACATTTTTTTCACCTGGCTGAGGAGACTTTTATGCATATAATCATAGATAGTACAAAGTATGATCAACAAAGACAATATCTGAAGGAAAAATTTAGGAAGACTGGAGTTCAGGATTAATGGGTCGGATTTAATCTCTGGTCCACCCGCCGAAGCAGAAGGTGGCGATAATGCAACTAATACACTGGTTGCCAAGCATTGTTATAAACAAAGAAGAAGTTTTTTTTTTTAAACAGAGTGGTACATCCTGTCAGCCGAGGCGTTTCCTATCTGTGCAGGTGAACACAGCAGCTCCTCCATGGTAGGGGTCTGCTCGAATACAAATACATTATTTGGCAAAGTACAAATAGTGTTTTCTTTTTTAAATATTTGTTTCATACAAATATTTCAATAATTTTTTTTTCAGGAAAAAACACATTTCAAATACCAGCAGACAGTTCAGTTACATCACTATCTCAGTGTCTCTCCTCTGCTCTGCTGTGACGTCTATCAGCAGGTCTCAACGAGGGGAGTCACATCCACCTGCTACATGACGCACATTTCCTAATTTGGACATCACTCCTGGAGTTGGGGGTGTTCTCGAGAAATAAAGCTGAGCTACTGACACATGTGAAGTGCTCTCAAGGGACTCTCCATAACCTGTTGTTCCCCTTCTCCTTTCCACAAAATTAGGTTGTGAAAAATAGGCAATAAATGAAAAGTGCAAAGCAAGAATCGACTTCTCTACACATTACACACTGTGCTGTCTCTGTGTTATGGGTGTATAAATAGGTAGAGGTCTGTCTGCAACAAGGTGATGAGTAAAGTTTTAGCTCAGTAGTCAGCGCAGTCATCTATGATCTAGAGACTCCAGTTTGAGACCCAGTGTGAAGACCTCCTTCATAAGGTAGTTCATTCATGAACACTTATTGTAACACTTTAATTTTCTAAAATCAAACAAAAACAGGATTTTTAAGCCTCTCTCCACTTTCAAATATAAATACTGGGTTCTCTGCACATCTCTGCTCCGCGGACAGTTTCACCCTGACGGTCCCGATGCTTCCCCCGCAGGCTCCACTTCAATGATGTATATACTAATGTTATAATGGCTGCTCACTTCTATGCCTTATAACCTTATATGTCTGCAACACACTCTGAAGTTTCATAGTAATCCACTAACTGCTACCCGCCTGCATTTAGTTGATTTTTACCCATACCCGTACCGGTGAATTTATATAATTATGTCTTTTACCCCTTACACAACTTTTTTGGAGGTTACCCGCCCCAGTGCAGGACTCTGGGCCAGTTTAAGATAAATGAGGAGTTTTTAACTGGAAATCATGCAAAAATATTCCAGTAGAGCCCCAGAATTTAAATATAGACCTGGAAATGTGCCAAATATGTGTCCCCTTGAACTCTTTTAAATCCGTCTGATGCACTTTGCTCCAGTTTCCACTATCAGGATGGCATCTGTCTAGACACCACTGGGTTGTTCTTACATAGAAAGCAACAGACATAGGTGTCACTTTGGCTGAACAAAACGCTGCTGTCGATGGGCCAGACAAAGGTAGTTATCTCACTTCAACAAGCATTTAATTTAAACTAATCAGCAGCTGCCACATCTTGAGGCTGAAGACCCTTAAGGTGCCTCTGATGGCCACTAGTTGCTTCAACTGACTCCCATTCAAAAAGCCTCAACTTCTCTCTAGAAATACTAAGTCAATCATTGTTTTCAGGGAGCCTTTATGGTCTGAATCTCTAAATTCAGACCCTCTAATAAGTGTTACTTGATTATGATACCTGCCCTGTTAGCACAATTTAGCTAAAGTGGCTAACACTAGCTAACTAACACTTAGTGTTAGTGTTCCCAGTAAGCTAGTGCTCAGGTCCAAGGTAGCGGGGCGTGTTTCCAGAGCGTGAAAGGCAACACCCCGCACTCTTTATCTGGAAGTACCTGGCTCCAAACTGAAAAGATGGCGCCGACCAGAAGCTGCGGCTCTGGGCTTCAAACTGTCTCCAATGAAACTAACGAGTGATATCCATCTTTATATACAGGCTGTGGTGCCAGTACAGAAGCAGCATATGTCAAACCCGCAACAGAATCGGAACCAAGGAATTGTTTGCTTATTTTTTGACAGCACTACTTTACACAGCCACAAAACGTGAACAAATTTACACGTGCTCCATTGTGCATTTATTTCTGAAATGACTACAAACTTGCAAACATTTTACTTTTCAAATAAAAGTCAATGGAAACTGAAATTTATTACAATAAATCTACCACATGACCTGTCTCACAAAATAATTTGACATAGATGAGGTCTATAAAGCCTGGGATCTGCATGTTTCAGGCCTGATCAGTTTTAAAGTTTCAATGTTTTTATAAAAGCTGAGTAATGTTGCCTTTGTGCTGTAAGCTGTAAGAAAAAAGGTGCTAATGGTGCAATGACGCTCTTTTAAAACACCTTGCAACAAATTCTGTATCAGAATTTGACTCAGACTTCGGTCTGGAGATCAATGCTAATTGCTTTTTAGATGTATGGTGTGAAAATGCAAATGTGTGTTTGGTTTAGTCTGATTGAACCCATCCTGAATACAGTGAAGGCCTAAAGTTTCATTTTTGTACAATAAACTATGTGTTAAACTATGTGAACAACAGTTTGTTTGTTGTGGTAGCATCTTACTTTACACTACTTCCAACCCTTTGTGGAAGTGCTACAAGTATATAGTTCATCATTTTAAAGGCCAAGTTATGTCCTAAAACAGGTGGGCACTGATGTTTCAGGAAGTATGACTGAAACAGGGGGGAATAGTGCATTTACTGTAATAGTACATTCGTTATTAGTAATGAACTCAATAAGATCCACTAGGATGACATGACTTTAAAACCAGCACATCTTTTAATTTTCACATCCTCAAATGTAAGACCGCATTTTTTCAGTGGAAAATGCCCAGAAAGAGGAAGAAAAACATGCTGATGGAAGCAGAAAGCTTCAGGGCTGCACCCAAATCAGGATATAAGGTTTATATAGATTATGTACCTGTGGTTCATGCTTTATGTCTGGATATTTTTTTGTTTTTGTAAATACTCAGCAGTACATAATAGCAGCTGAATCTCATGTTTTGATTACAAGACACATTTTAATGCCTTTTTTCATCTGTGATATGAAAACACTTTTCCACATAGCTAGAAAGAAATAACAAGTGTATATTGTTCAGATATAAAAGCTCAGTTAAATAGCTGATCAGTCAAACACACTGGACAGTAGAGGAGGAAGTGTGAATAGTGCCACTGATGAATTTTGCGATTGCAATAATTAATGCAAATTCAAGAGATCTCTGCAATACTTACCACAGCTTGCAATTTTGCCAAATAACCACAACTTTTTTGCATGAAATGGCCAAATCAACAGACTGCTTGTAATTTGAATCAATTGTTGCATTTCATGTCATTGTTACTGATGTCATTGCAGCACACTTAACAAGGGTTTAAGTGGAAGATGCACAAATCTCACCTGACAACAAAGATTACTGCCATAGAACAAGCAAAACGATTCCCAAATGGGAATTCCCACATTGCAGACATCAAAGCTATTATAAGCCTTCAAATGTTATTAACAGAGCAATAACTTCCAAAATGACCACCAGCACACTTATTAGAGGGCCTGAATTTAGAGTTTCAGACCAATATGGCTCCCTGAAAACAATGACTGAATTAGTATTTCTAGAAAGAAGTTGAGGCTTTTTGAATGGGAGTCAGTTGGAGCAGCTAGCAGCCATCAGTGACACTTTAAGGTCTGTTTTCCAAGCCTGAGATGATAACATTAAAAAACAAAGAGTAGTGGTCTGACACAGCTAAGTCAACAATCCTATCGACACAGTACGCAACCCTCTGGAAATCGCTAGATCTAAAGTGTGGCCGCAGTTGTGAGTTGGCCCCGCAACATGCTGCATTAAGTCAAAAAAATGTAAAACATCCACAGCCCTGCAGTCAATGGTATTATCAGTATGCAAGTTCAGGTCACCAGTTAGGAGAATGCTGTCATAGTTGGTAACACAGATTAAGAGTAGATCCGCAATTTCAGGTAAAAAAAGAGGCTGAATACTTTGGTGGTCGATAGATTGTGACCAGTAGTACGGGAGTTTGACTTTCAAGTATAATGGCCTGATATTCAAAAGAGGAAAAATCACCAAAGCTTGGGCGTTATCTGAGAAGATAGCAGCCAGCCCTCCTCCTCGCTTCCCTTCACGGGTCGAGTGAATAAAGTTATAATTTAGAGGTGATGTTTCAATTAAGAGGGATGCGCCATCTGACTGTAACCACGTTTCCGTGAGAAAAATAAAATCAAGTTTGTATATTACAACAGGCCTGGCCACAGTATCAAAGTGTAAACCTCACATGCTACAGCAGAATACTGTAATAATTTTTACAGCAAACTGTTAAAGTAAATTACAGTAGTGACACTGTTAGTCTGGGATACATTTTTTTGATGAGGATTTGTCATTTACATAAATACATTGTCTGTTTGTGTGACATTTTGAATCTATAATTCATTAATAAGTATAGTGAAGTATAATATCTATACTATTGAAAACAATCAATACATTTTTGTTCAATCTGAGCTTGATAAATTATAGATTAATTATGTAGGATTGATCACTGAACATAGTTTACTGGAAATGTGTCAAATATTTTGACGTCTGAAGTGTATTATTGCACGGTTGAAATATGTTTAAGTTGGTTCTTCAGCGTTCACTTTCTACCAGCTCTGCCAGAGTGTGAAGTGACTGCAGTTATGGAGAAGTTTGATATTAGCTAAGACCAAAAACACATTCTGACCCTGTTTAACCAAAAATAGACTGATCTTTGAGGACTTTTTTTTTTTTAAATTCTTGGACAACCTAATACCTAATTGTGAAATGTAATCACTGCCAAATGCTTTATGATGAAATTAAAATACCACTTACTTTATACTGTAGTATTAACGTATTTTATTTTTTAACCATATATTGGTCACATTATCCATAATACAATACAGATCTTAATCAATGGAATAAAAACTCTATAGAGTTTGACTCAATCAAAGTTGAATCAATCAATTATTAAAGATGCAAATGATGGAAAACTTAAAGGTTAAAATCAAGATGTAAATATGTTCTTAAATCAATTCAAAATGAACAATCAAGATGCGGCATAAAAATATAAACTGAATAAATAAAATGCAATCAAGCTTAATGTTTAAATGAAAATCAAAACAGTGAAACTGAAACATTTAACTTAAAACAATCTGAATCTAAATTATTCTTTAGAGAACAAGTGAAAAGCAGTCAATAAAATACAATCATCAATATGAGTCTAATACAGTAATTATATCACTTATCAAATCATTCAAAAGAAATAATCTAAAACAAAGACTTGAACATCTGACATATCAGTAAATGAAATGGATCAATAGCAAACATCATTTATCAAACATAATAAATAATCTGTCTAAGTAGGAAAAGGTGAGTAAATAACAGATTGTGAGTCAAGCAAGAGGAAAGTTCAAACTAATCTCAGAGGGACAAAAGTTCTCCCAGAAACTGATGAAGTAATTGTTACTGATTGTTTGATGGACCCGGTTCCTGCTACATAAGGGTCTGCTCCTGTTAGAAAAACACAGCTTCAGTCAGTCATCTCACATGGAACACATTATAGAAGTGAAAAGTGACGGAGCAGCGACCTCTAGTGGCCTCTGTTCTTATCACATGTCAGTCAGCCTCACAGTGGTGAAAAAAGGAGGATCCACAAGTGATGTACAAGATTTGTATCATTATCATTGGTCTGAAACTGGAATAGTAGATTGACTGATAGATTTACCTCTGGTGGTGGTGGAGCCGGACTTCTTTCCTCCTGAAAAGCATTTAACACAGTGAGTGATGACAGAAAACACATTTAGTGAGATCACATGAAATTGGTGTCACAGAATCCTTGTTCTATATTTTTATGCTCTCTGTCATTTGTGCCATGTGTATTCTGTTACAGCTCTGTGAAAAACACGTATTATTGTGTTTTACACAATATAGAGAAACTAATACTTGTTGTTCTCTCCTGACTAGATCCCTGCTTGTGTTGTATCAGTCTCAGATGTACGTTGCTTTGGATAAAAGCGTCTGCTAAATGAAAAATGTAAATGTATCTAAATGTAAGATGAAATAAATACATACACACAGTCTAACCTATATGAACATAAGTATAATATTGATATGTGTGGATCAGTGGTTTCATGATGAAGCTGACTGAAGATAAGGATAATCACTTTACCCCTTTTATGAGCACCATATAAACATTTAATATATAGTTATAAAGTATAAAGACATTTTATTAATTCCCATTATTTGTTATAACTTCTCCTATGAAGACATATTTATATTACTATCATTATCTGTTTGTATAGCTTTTTCTCTCTTTTTTTGTAGATTAACACAGCTATTTGCAAATTAATTTAAGATTTATGGTGGTTTATACATATGTAGACTTTACTTGCCTAAGAAATACATCTACCAAGAGCATTTATTAAAACTCTGAAAGTGTCAGACATGAACACTGATTTGAAGCTTGAAATTAATTCTTTTAGTGTGTTGGGAAATGAAAAAGATTCGGTCAAGAAAACAGTAAAACCAAACTTAACCTAGCTAAAGTAGGTCAAATGTAATCATTCATTAGAGGATCAGAGCAAAATAAACATGGTCATATGGTCACTACCAGTTTTCCAGATCCTCTGTGTTGCAAAGCTGCTGTGCTGATCCAGTTTGACCTGCTGTGTGTCTGTGGTTACCTGCCTTCCTACTTCACTGCCTTTAGTTGAGATTGTCAACTAGAAGTCTGTTTATTGAATTTAAAAGTAAAACTGTCTTTCACTCAACCCGCCTGTCAGAGTGTCTGCGTGAGGGTTCTGCTTTCTGTTGTCTTAACTGGTTTGTTACAGTACACACTGGCCAAATGTGGACAAACAGCACGTCACCCATGAAAATGGATATATGAAATTAATTATATGATCTAAGAGTATCAGAAGAGGTTTTCTGAATAAAGAGACTGGGTTCCTGAAGCTCCACACTGTCAAGAAACTGAGTCCTTTAAGTGAATTTAGCAAGAATTTAAAGAAGTTCTGATAAACCTCATTAAAAGTTTCTCATTTTTTTCACATTATAAAATGACACTTAATGTTTACAGGCTGGAAAATGTATGATGCAACAATAATTTGAATCAAATGTTAAAGCTCTCTGTGTCTAAGTGTCTTTTTCAATACTGCTATATTTCCACTAATAGTTGATTACTTCAACTGCAGAGGGTACCTGTCCTTTATTGGAAGTAGACTTATATAAGAGAGAGGCCTTTATTTATAATTCCCCCTGTATAACCCTAACCCTAAGTATATTTGCTCATATTTTAGTACAAAGCCTCCTCGCTTTCTGATCTGCTTCCGTTTGCTCTGTTAAATTTTTGTCACTGCATTACCACACATGTACTCATAGAACTGGAGCTACATCCAGGTAACTATTATTTATGCTTAACTGGCATGCACATTATATAACAGGCACCAGGAGTTTATCCACCTTTTTTATCAACCCCGGCCTCTTTTTGGGGCCGGCTTTTATTTGTTTGTGTCGACCAAACCCCTGCCATTATCGGAGACCTGGCTTTTAATTGACAACCAGCCACTATTAGAGGAAATATGGTACACACATACTGGCTGTAAAATGATTCACTATGGTGGACACAGACCTTCCTATTGCTGCTGGAGCAGCAGTCATGTCCTGTCTAAAGATTGAGATCTTTTTTAGACTTAAATGTGTTCAAAACTAAAGAAACGGTAATCTCACCAAAACACACAGACAGTTCCAACAATCATTCTTGAATTCAGTAAGTGTTGAACTTCTCCAGACCGACAAATACTTGGGAACTGTGTTTGATGACAGATTGAGATTTAGTGACAGTACAGATGTTATTGTGAAAAGGGCTCAGGAGTGTCTGTGCTGTAAAATTAAAATTCAATTAAATTTAAGATACATTAACAAAAGAAAATGTCATCAGTAGGCCATTGTAGAAAATGTAATGAAGCCTTGTTTAGATCAGAAATTAAAAGTATGTTTCACACATCTAAATATGAAAACCAGTTAAATTTGACCCTAACACAATAGGAGGGCTAAACGATTTTAGCATTAGACTGCAACATAACAAAATGTGAAAAAGTAGAGTCTGAATATTTTTTAAATGCTCTGTAATATGCAATTTAGTCAAATATGAACATAATTTCTAGGAGACGGAGTTGGCTCAAAGGGTAGAAGAACAATATCAAATAACATCTACATTTATGAAGACAGAATGAACATTTCAGAATAAGCAAGTAAGAAGAAACATGATCAGTTGTGTATCATCAGCATAGAGGTGAAAAATAGCATGTTTATAGATAATATCTGCTGATTAAACAAAAATAAGAAAGAAAGTGGAAAAAACTGGAACCTTGCAGCACATGTTAACCTGCACAGTACAGAATCCAGATCCAAATCCCAACATTATCATTTGTTTGCTGTGAGTGCAGAGTAGTTTTGGTCCGGATCGCTGCTGTCTGGATCCAGGTTCTGGTAGACGGAGTCTTCACACGAGGAGACTGGAGGACAGTTCTCATTGATGACAGAACAGTTCTCATTGATGACAGATAACTGAAAATAAAACAGGAATTACATCAAACCTAAAATATAGCAGTAACCACGGTAACAGCCCAGATATTGTGTTCTTCAATTGTTTGCTGATATTTTAGTGATAACAACTCAGCAGGCCAGAGGTCTATTAACAGTAACTGTGATTTTATTTAATTATACTTTTGTACACAGTAGTGAAGTAGTTGCAGACATGAGATTGTTTGTTCCTAACTGAAAAAATAAAATGTCTGCCAACAGTAAGAGTTAACATGTTAACAAGGGCCACTGCCATTATTTCTTGTGTGTTTAAACTCTTTCTGACATTGTCATATTTGTATTTTGTAAATTTTTAAATGTGTATGAATGAATTTTATATGTGTACTTGTTTGTAAATGTGCTTCCCCCTTGAGGGATGAATTAAGAATTTTTGAATTGAACTGAATGAGACATACATTGTTATTGAAAGTCACCACGATGTTTCTGCTGTCTGAGGTTCCTCTGGTGTTCAAACCAGAGTTCCTCTTCATCTTCAATTTGTAGAGGAGCAACAGAACAACAGCCAACAGCACAAACACCACAAGCACGATTACAGCCGGAGGCAAGATGTAACCTGGTTGAGGGACATGGGAGTCTGGTTGGGAAGGAAGAGAGAGAGAGATATGTAGAAGTTTAAAAATCTGGGATCTTTTGTCTTGTATTAGAAGCTTAAAGGTTCCCTGTGGAGTTTTTGACCACAAGTAGCTTGTTTTTACGTGTGGATCTACGTTGTGTACACGTGGTTGACGTGATACACAATCCTGCCAGTGGTTTCACATCATCCCACTGATCTACAGGATGCAGGAACCTGCCCAGAAACACAGCAATGCACCAACAAAAGCAGGAGAGAAGAAGACCGCAAGCAATGCAAGATTTAAAATACTTTATATAATCAGCTTTGCAAATATTTTATGATTGAGGAAACATATTCAACACTTATGTTGGACCTAAAGGATACACTCAGCATGTTTTCGTGAGTAACACTGAATATAAATATAACCTTGTTTACAAGAAAACTACACAGGGAACCTTTATCAAAAATGAGATCTTCCTGTTGAAAAAACATCTCAGACTTTGGTCTGAATGTTTCTTGACTTGTCATGTGCTGACATCACATGTTAATAATTATCTTACATCATTAGAAACGTAGGATGTGTTTAAACAGACGTGAAGATAACAAGGAAATTTATTGTAAAATTGAATGTGAAATGTTTTCTTCTAGGTGCTGAACTGTCTTATGTGCTGAAACACATGTTGGACCTTCTTGTTATTCTTATTAGACAACGTTGTTATGCTGAATTTGACTGTTTTAAGAGGACGTTTTGTTGCAGAGAGACAGTGATGGACAGATGGACAAACATGAACTGTCCTGTACCTGTAAACTGCTCTGTGGTTTCAGGGAAAGATGATGAAGGTGTGAAGCTTCCTGAACTGGAGATTAAACTCTGTGTTGTTGTTGGTGTGGAGGCTGATGGGACTGATGTTGGAAAAGGTCGGAGAGTCCGGTTTGGTTTTGAAGTGGTTGGAGCTGTGAACAATGAAAACACATTGAAACAATCAGATACTGAATCAATAATGCAGAGAAATGAGATGCTGCTCTAGACAGAAAGATCGTATTGACAGCATCCATCACATACACAAGAAATACACAGCATTAAATATGTTAATGAAGTAAATGATTAAGATTATTTGAAGTGAATTTGTTCTATTATTATTAAGTCGTGTTATTTGATTTTTGATTACAGAAGAGTAAGAAAATAACATCCACAGGTTGGTTTTCTGACATTAAACATAAAAGCACAAATGTCTGAAAAGGTTTTTAAAAATCGTACAAACTGATTGTTGTAAATTTAAAAACTAACATTATAAAGGCAACACATTTTACATCAGATTACTTTGTGACTCTACAAATGAGTTTCATCTTTAGAAACATTTTAGAGTATGATGTCTTGAACATTAAGGAACCTGAGGAACCGTTCTTCTCTATGTTACCTAATGTTAATAGAAATATAAAAAAGGTCCCAGGTTGGACAACTAGTATGACTCTGCCAACCTCAACACTCCTCTTGTTGTCACAAATCAACTTCTGACTGTAACCCGAAAAAGAGATATTTGTTTCTGTCATTTCATTTCCATCCACTCTTTAAATTTTGTATTCAAAATTCTTTTTTTAAGATAATTTTGGGCATTTTATGGCTCTATTTGATAGTGATAGTGGAGAGAGACATGACATGTGGGGAAAGAGAGTAGGGGGATGTGTTTCTGACCAAATGTAGCTTGTTTTTACATGTGGATCTACGTTGTGCACACGTGGTTGACGTGATACACAATCCTGCCAGTGGTTTCACATCATCCCACTGATCTACAGGATGCAGGAACCTGCCCAGAAACACAGCAATGCACCAACAAAAGCAGGAGAGAAGAAGACTGCAAGCAATGCAAGATTTAAAATACTTTATATAAATCAGCTTTACAAATATTTTATGATTGAGGAAACATATTCAACACTTATGTTGGACCTAAAGGATACACTCAGCAGGTTTTGGTGAGTAACACTGAATATAAATATAACCTTGTTTACAAGAAAACTACACAGGAAACCTTTATCAAAAATGAGATCTTCCTGTTGAAAAAACATCTCAGACTTTGGTCTGAATGTGTCTTGACTTGTCATGTGCTGACATCACATGTTAATAATTATCTTACATCATTAGAAACATAGGATGTGTTTAAACATTAGACGTGAAGATAACAAGGAAATTTATTGTAAAATGAAATGTGAAATGTTTTCTTCTAGGTGCTGAACTGTCTTATGTGCGGAAACACATGTTGGACCATCTTGTTATTCTTATTAGACAACGTTGTTATGCTGAATTTGACTGTTTTAAGAGGACGTTTTGTTGCAGAGAGACAGTGATGGACAGATGGACAGACATGAACTGTCCTGTACCTGTAAACTGCTCTGTGGTTTCAGGGAAAGATGATGAAAGTGTGAAGCTTCCTGAACTGGAGATTAAACTCTGTGTTGTTGTTGGTGTGGAGGCTGATGGGACTGATGTTGGAAAAGGTCGGAGAGTCCGGTTTGGTTTTGAAGTGGTTGGAGCTGCGAACAATGAAAACACATTGAAACAATCAGATACTGAATCAATAATGCAGAGAAATGAGATGCTGCTCTAGACAGAAAGATCATATTGACAGCATCCATCACATACACAAGAAATACGCAGCACTAAATATGTTAATGAAGTAAATGATTAAGATTATTTGAAGTGAATTTGTTCTATTATTATTAAGTCGTGTTATTTGATTTTTGATTACAGAAGAGTAAGAAAATAACATCCACAGGTTGGTTTTCTGACATTAAACATAAAAGCACAAATGTCTGAAAAGGTTTTTAAAAATCGTACAAACTGATTGTTGTAAATTGAAAAACTAACATTATAAAGGCAACACATTTTACATCCGATTACTTTGTGACTCTACAAATGAGTTTCATCTTTAGAAACATTTTAGAGTATGATGTCTTGAACATTAAGGAACCTGAGGAACCGTTCTTCTCTATGTTACCTAATGTTAATAGAAATATAGAAAAGGTCCCAGGTTGAACAACTAGTATGACTCCGCCAACCTCAACACTCCTCTTGTTGTCACAAATCAACTTCTGACTGTGACCCGAAAAAACAGATATTTGTTTCTGTCATGTCATTTCCATCCACTCTGTAAATTTTGTATTCAGAATTCTTATTTTCTTTCTTAAGATCATTTTTGGACATTTTATGGATTTATTTGATAGTGATAGTGGAGAGAGACAGGACATGTGGGGAGTAGAGGGATGACATGCAGCAGACAGTTCGGCCAGCTGGGAATCAAACTGAGGACTCGCTGCTCAGGGTGTTAGTGTCCATGTGATAACCACTCAACTATCAGGTCACCCCCAAAATTAATTCTTTCTTATTTTAAATGAAAATATGACAACTTTTCATTATTTTAACCACTTCAAATTTTTTGAAATTCATTTTTTATTCAATTTCCATTCAACGTTCATCCATTGAACAGAATGTGGACAGAATTATAAATATAAAACTCACCATCTACAACAAAGATCTGGAACGTGTAGGATGAATCTGGAGACGAAGCTCTGCCGTAACCACACCTGTACCGTCCTGTGTCTGACTTCTTCAGCTGTGTGATGGTCACAGACAGTCCATATGTAGATCCTTCTCTATATTCAATGCTGTATCTGCCAGTCTGAGCTCTATTCTCTTCTGTTTCAACCAGGATGTCTTCTTCTTGTTTACATTTATCCTTACAGAAGAACTTCCTGCTTCCATAGACAGTATTGATGCATTGTTGTGTGACACTTCCTCCCACAGTTACTGCACGGATGAAATGAGTGTTTTCACCCAATGTTGTAGCTGAAAAGATGAACAATCAACAGTTACTGTCTGTACTTCCTGTAAGATGCTGCAGTCTGATCACAATATTTCCTGCTTCACATTTACACAGATCCACAGAGTCACACTGGGAGCTGCCCAGTTCAACCAGTCTGACTGCTGGACTAATGATTTCATCCAACATTGATACACTGAGTCAATATATCATAAACGTCTCACATTCTTCAACAATTTAATTAAATTCTATCTGACTTCATTTATTCTTATGCTTCAGAATCATTAAATGGGATGAACATAGTAAATATATCAGGTTTTATGACTTTCAGTAGAAACTCACCATCTGTAACTATGAGGTCAAAGTCACAGTAACCATCTGGGACCAAAGATCCACCCAAACCATATCTGTACCGTCCTGAGTCTGACTTGGTCAGCTGTGTGATGTACACAGTCAAAGTTCTTCTTCCAGAAGATCCGTCTTTATATCTGATGCTGTATCTGCCACTCTGAGCTCTGACACCATCTGTTTTAATGAGAATGTCTTCTTCTTTACATTCTCCTTTACAGAAGAACTTGGTGCTTCCAGATGAAGTAAAGGAGCAAATAATTGAACCATTTCCTCCTTCAGCTCCAGCAATAAGGTTTATTGCATTGACGAGTCCAGTGTTTCCATCCTGCAGTGCTGTTGGAAAGATGAACAGTGAATACTGATGATCAATACTTTGTGTATTGTAGACTTACTGTAAACAGACTGCAGATTAATGAGGGCTAATCCATCAGTTCACAGAGAAGCAGAGATGATACAGAGGCAGCCATTAGCAAAGTTTTCACTGACTGTACAGCAGTTGCTGTTGTTCTACTTGTAGCTGCAGTTGTAGTCACAGTGTCTCTGTGTAATGTCTGTTTTTCAATGTTTTTCTTTCATACTTTCTAATATCAAACACATTAATGAGCAACAAATATTCATGATGGATGGTTCATATGTTTTGTTAGATTACATTCAATTTAGTTAAATTACAAGATTAGATTATAGAGATGTTGTAATTAGTAACAGAATCATTTAGAGAACGACAGGAAAACTAATTAACATGACAGCAACATAAAAACTTGTGTGATACAAATCTGACATTTGTTAAAATGAACACAATGAATGTCCAGAAGCAGTTTGTGCTGCAGCTTTACAGACACAGTCAAGTAATCAGTCCTCACCTGATAAGAAGCTGAAGAACAGAACATGGTGGATATTCATTCTGAGTTTGATCCTGATGCAGAAAATCATCAAACTGTCAGAGAACTGCCTCTATATGTCTGTCTGATCAATCAGGAAGCTGACGATGATTTAAGTTAACATTCCTTCCTCTTCCTCTTTCTCTCTCTCTCTCTCTGTTTGCAGCATGATGATGATGACGATGATGATGGTGATTAAGGGTACATTAATGAATGAATCATTCTATTTTTGACCCCATTATTTGACCCATATGACCTCTATGGAATTATTCAGACACATTAAACACCAACAAACCAAACATTCCAGTATGTCAGTAGCACAATATATTGACCTCATAAAAATCTTTACATACTGTATAATATCCCAGGAGATATCCCACAATGAAGATTAAATAAATACATACACACAGTCTAACATATATGAACACAAGTGTAATATTAATGTGTGTAGATCAGTGGTTTCATGATGAAGCTGCTGACTGAAGATAAGAATAATCACTTTACCCCATTCATGAGAATCATATAAACATTTAATATATAATTATAAGGTATAGAGATATTTGATTAATTCTCAGTATTTATTATAACTTCTCCTATGAAGACATATTTTATATTATTATAACTGAGTTTTACTATATTGTCATTCATTATCAGTTTATACAGCAGCAAACACTTCTGGGTTCCAACAGGAGTTATAACATTTATTAAATATCAATATACAACTTATAAATGATAAATGGGAACGATGTTAAAGTCAAGTGTTACCAATAGATTTTTAAATAATAAATCAAACAAATTGAAAGAAGCAATAAGAAAATATTCAGTGAAGTGTTTGTTCAGAGAAAGAAAAATAGATCAGTGAGAGATATTTTGGCTCTAACTGAGACTTGGTGAGAGGAGTGTGTTCCTCTTTGTGTAAAAGTAAACTTCCTTATTTCTAAAACCCATCAGACAACCTTCAGAACCAAAGTGTCCTGGGCGTTAACTCACACCAATGAATGTGTTTGGTCCCATCAATTTGCTTCTCAAGGTTTCTCATGAGCTTTAAAATATATTGCTCATTTCTTTTTCTTTTCTTTCTTTCTTTTTTCTTTTTACAATAACACAGCTATTTGTAAATTAAGAAAGAGTAGCAAGAGCATTTATTAGAACTCTGAAAGACACCAGTTTATCCGCCCGACTTTTCATTGACAACCAGTCAGTATTGGAGGACATACGGTACACACATACTGTCTGTAAAATGACTGGGAGAAGTAAACTGTAAACTTCATGATGCAGCTGCTTTGATGTGCAGTAAGAACAGCTCTGACTGAAGTCACTTTTAAATCTTTGCTTCTTTGAATTTAATATAAAAGTTTAGTGAATGTCAGCACCCTCGACCAGTTTACACCTAATGCACCTAATAAGCTGGTTGCCAACCGCTCTTATAAACCAAGAAGACACACACACACACACACACACACACACACACACACACACACTGTGTTGTATTGTTGCTTAAAACTACAGCTCACTGATGCTGAAAACAACATGTGATGTGACTGACAGACAAACTGACAAAATCTGTGGGGGAAAATTAATTGTATGTAACCACACAACATATTCCAGTACCTCCAGCTTGTAAATATTCTGTTAAACAGATGACAGATGTGTTGGAGGGCAGCACAGTTCCTCCTTTATTTAACCAGGTTGGTTAAATGAAGATTTTAAAAAATGAATAAAACCAAATAAAATGATAAATGTTGTATCTGACGTGCCCTTCAGGGGTCATATGCAGGACTCAGCAGATTTTGTTTCCAGTCTTGATACTAAACTATTTAACGAGCACATGAGAGTGTTGTCTGTCTTCTCATCTAACCCTCATCAAGAAAGCTAATAAACTTATTTCCCAAAATGTTAAACTATACCTTTAACACTAGGGGTGTGCCTGAATACAAATACGTTATTCGGTGAGAGCACAAAAAGTGGGCTTCATACAAATATTTTAAAATTTTTTTGTATTCTGGAAGAAAAAAAAACAAAACATGACTCTGGGCCAGTATAAGATAAATAAGGAGTTTTTAACTGGAAATCATGCAAAGATATTCCAGTAGAGCCCCAGAATATAAAATGTAAGATCACATTTTTTCAGTGGGAAATACCCAGAAAGAGGAAAGATGCTGACAGAAGCAGAAAGCTTCAGGGATATCTGGTTTTTACAGATATAGATAGATATTTATATAGATTATCTGTCAGCATGTTTCCTCTTTCTGGGCATTTTCCACTGAAAAAATGTGATCTTACATTTGAGGATGTGAAAGTTAAAAAATCTGCTGGTTTTAATGTCATGCCATCCTAACCCCTCCTTACTCGAGGATCTTCCATCCCATGATGCAGAATGGGTACAGACTGCATTGATGCTGGGCCGTACATTTATTATTACCCCCCTCTATCAATCTATGGCACAACCAGTTGGGTAGGCTAGCAGCACTGGAAGGCTTGTCATACAGACTCATGAATAGGGTGGAGAGTTTCAATCTGAAATGGGAACGTTACCTAGCTGCCATTAGGGGGTAGGACTAAGGGACATGACAGGATGGGGCACAGGGTCCCAGAAGTTTACATGTACCTCTCAGTATCACTACCTCGGTTCCTTGCATGTCAGCCTTTTCTTCATCTATGGTGGGGGTTCATATTAGTGCCCCTTCATTATCAACGCTGCGCCCAGTATCGCTGAGTATGCAACGTGCTATGATATAGTTTTGTTTCATGTGGTTTTTTTGTTTTGTTTTGGGTTTTTTTGTTTTCTCAGTTCTGTTTCTGTTGGTTTGGCGGTTTGCTTCTTTGCCTCTGTGGTCTGTCTTTGTTTCTCTTTGATAGTGGACAATATGTACTGCGGATATCCTCACACTTTCCATACTAGTATAAACACTGATGCTGCTGGATGTCTAACCATCCTTATCAACATATATGCTTGTGCACCATCTGAAATTTCAATAAAATGTTAATCATAAAAAAGTCATGCCATCCTGGTGGATCTGATTAAATTCATTACTAATAATAACAAATGCACTATTGCGGAAAATGCACTATTCCCCCCTGTCTCAGTCATACTTCCTGAAACATCAGTGCCCACCTGTTTTAGGACATAACTTGGCCTTTAAAATAATGAACTATATACTTGTAGCACAGAAAGGGTTTGGGAAATTAGGAAGCTTTGACAAACATAGTTGGTTTTGGTTAATTTTTTAAGTGTAAAGTAAGATGCTACCACAACAAAGGAACTGTTGTTCAGAGCAACATTAACACATAGTTTATTGTACAAAAATGAAACTTTAGGCCTTCACTGTATTCAGGATGGGCTCAATCAGACTAAACTAAACACACATTTGCATTTTCACGTCATACATCTAAAAACAATTAGCACTAGCACTAGATCTATAAACCAAAGTCTGAGTCAAATCCTGATACAAAATTTGTAGATGTTGCGAGGTGTTTTAAAAGAGCCACACTGCACCACAGCTTACAGCACAAAAGCAACATTACTCCAATTTTATAAAAACAGTAAAACTGATCAAGCCTGAAACATGCAGATCCCAGGCTTTATTGCCTTCATCTATGTTACATCATTTTGAGAGACAGGTCATGTTGTAGATTTCTTGCAATACATTTCAGTTTCCATTGACTTTTATTTGAAATTTAAAATATTTACAAGTTTGTAGTCATTTCAGAAATAAATGCACAATGGAGCACGTGTGAACTTGTTCACATTTTGTGGCTGTGTAAAATTGTGCTGTCAAAAAATAAGCAAACTATTCTTTAGTGCCAATTCTGTTGCAGGTATCGTCATCAAGTAACATTAAACTTAGTGAAATATTGTCTGACTCAGTGTGAGTCCTGGAGCCAACTGTCAATCACAGCTGTCAATTAACACCCACACGGCAGACATCAAAGCTACTATAAGTCTTCAGATCTTATTAACAGAGCAATAATTCCCGAAATGACCACCAGCACACTTATTAGAGGGTCTGAATTTAGAGATTCAGACCATAAAGGCTCCCTGAAAACAATGACTGACTTAGTATTTCTAGAGAGAAGTTGAGGCTTTTTCAATGGGAGTCAGTTGGAGCAGCTAGCGGCTGTCTGTGGCACTTTAATGTTCTTCAGCTTCAAGACGTGGTAGCTGCTGACTGACTGGCACGTATTACCTCCAGGAAGTAGCCATATACTGTACTTGCACCCCAAAGTCCAACACAAACAAATATTGTTGGTGAAAAATGGAGGCATTACAACTTTAAAGGGCAACTACACACTAAATACTTTTTCTTTTACACTTTTCCAACAATATTATTGTGTGTACAAACAGCTACATATCACAATGTCTTGACTTTGTGCTACATTGATAATTTCTCAAAGAACTTCAGTGCAAAGTCCTGTCATCGTTCCTGCACATGCTCAGTGGCATTTACCGTACAAGGAACTTCTCTCCTGAGAGTTACTATCTGAGAAAAATGCTGACAACGTACAGACTGAGTGGACACAGCCTGGCCATAGAAACAGGCCGTCACAGGCAGAACAGGCTCCTCAGGGAGGCCAGGCTGTGTTCATTTTGTCATAAAGGGGAAGTTGAGACAGAATCTCACTTCCTATTATACTGTGACAAATATAAGGATTTGAAAAAGGTTTTCTTTGGAAAAAATAAATCATATATATCCTGAATTTATCCACCTCCCTGATCTTTAGAAACTGTCCTATTTATGTGGGGAGAAAAGTCAATGTGCAGTAATAGCTGCAAAATATATTAAATCTAGTCATAATCTGAGAGAAATAAACTCTGTAGTAAATGTTTCTGTATGATTACATCTGTAAAAATGCCTTTTTTTATATTGTATTTAATATTATTGTTTTATGTATTATTGTATAATCATCAATCATCTGTCAATGTTTGTAATTTTCTGTACTGCTTTGGCAATGTAGGTTTCTAATCTGTCATGCCAATAAAGCTTATTTGAATTTGAATTTGAATTTACTATCTTATCACTGTTATTAGTCTTTGGAGCTGTTTCTAAACAAGCTAACGTGACCAAACTCTTCATGATGAAGGAAGAACTCAGCTGCCCGGCTTTTAACCAGTATAAACAGGTTTGAACACATCACCCCACTTTAAGCCTCTTTACACTGGCTTACAGTACATTTTAGAATTGATTTCAAGGTTTTTATAATCACTTTCAAGAACTGAATGGTCTGACTCCTCATTATATCTCTGTACAACCCTGCTCACACTGTGAGATCCTTGAGCAGGGCCTTCTATCGGTTCCAGACTCCCGGCTGAAGACAACAGCTTTGAAAAACCTCCTGCCTGAGGAAATAATGCCGGCTGAGTCAGTGGCTTTTTTTCAATCTAAGCTCAAAATGTACTTTTATTGCACCAACTTCCATGATTTCACCTGATTCTAGTTTTATTCTGTTTAACAGCTTTTAGTATTTTTAGGCTGGCTTTTTATGTTGTTCATTTAGCTCTTTTATTTTTATGTGTGTTTTTATGTGATTATGTGAAGCTCTTTGTGACTTTGTTTTGATAAGTGTGATATAAATTAAATTAATTTATTATTATTATCATTATCAACTGTTCTGCTTCCATCAGATGCTGCAGGGATTTAATAAACTGAAAGAGAAGTTTGTCATACAGAATACATTTTTATAAACCCCCCCCCCCCCCCGCCGCCGCCACTCCAGGGCAGTTGGGATTAACCCTGAGAGGGGAACTAGAGGTCAGTCGTTGAAAGTAATTCTTAAGAAGACAAACAAGCTCACAGTGAATCCTCGTCACCACCCTTCTCAACAACTAGACATTACTTCATAAAGGGAAGTTAGGTTACTCTCTCCCATTCAATTGTTTCATTTCTCTTTCTCTCATGTTGTGTTTGGTTTTCATTTTCATACACATTCATACACATATTAAAACGGGATAAACATCAATTAAGACATAGTAAAAGAGTGAAAGTAAATAAAATCCTAGAGAAGGGATCAAATCATAGAGATAAAAAGGTCATAGAAGTAGGTTTTGAGTTGTTTCCTCTGATGAGTTCAGTATTAATCAAATCCCACTATATGTTAGGTAATACCTTATGTTGATCTACAGAAAACCCTAGCATCTCACATTATTTTGGAATGAAAGAAATCAATGACAAGTGGTATCAAGGATGACACTGTGATTAAAGTATCTGTAGCAAGGTAACTATTGGTGAATTAAGCTTACCTCTGACTCCGGCTTTTAACCCTCAGGTCTTTAAGCTTCTGGGCCATGCAGGCCTTTATGTCTGCCTCTCCAGTACTTGGAAAGTGCCCTTACACTTGAGCTGTCAAAATAGAAAGACAAATATTGCAAGAAAGAAAATAAGATTCATATCACAAGAGGAAAGCACTGTAAATGGTTTCAGGATAATGATGTTGCACAGGTTTTGTAAAAATACAAAGACTATTTCAATTTCAACCCCTACCTGAGACATGCCAGATCAGAGGAAAAAAAATCAAAATTTGGAAATACAATGAACAAAGATTACATACATGAAATAACAAATAATTGGAAAAAACTTTTAAATTGTGGACCATTACATGGAAATGGAATATAGATCAAAGTGTGTGCTGATGAATCTTTGTCCTTTCAGCAAGTAACATTGCTTATATCATAGCTCTGAAAAGGCTGAACTCTAAACAAATGGACAAAAAGCTTCTCAGTGAGATTATATTATTGTTAGGATGGACACACATCACCACAAATCTGCAGCCACAGGCAGACACTGAGTCTTAGTTGTTTAGTATAATGACAATAGAAAAAAAAGAAAACATAAATACTTTGTTAAAAACATGTATATGATTTTTATCAATCCCACCCTATTTCAATCATAACTCAACTGTATCTCACGTCATAAATGATCACGTTTGCGATCATGCATTTAAAAACTATAACTACATCCAGCAGCAGCGGACTCTAGGTGGACGCCATCTGCCTTGACCGGTTGAGTTGAGACGTTATTATATTTATATACTCAAAAGAAAGAAGAGAGAGAGAGTAAAATGAGGTGGAAGAAATAATTTCTGCTGCTGGATAACAGGTAGGTTAAGTTAAAAAATGCCTTTTGATTTTCCTTCTGAGGTTCTTCAATGGTACTTTGAATCTGTACGTTAATGATAACGTTGTGCAAATCACGGAGTAACTTAAAGTTAACGTCGATGTAACGTTACACCGTGCTAAATTAACAGATGAAGCTATGCAACGAATGATTTCACCGAACAAGCAATTAAACGTGGCAAAAAACGTGACAAAACAGCATATTTATGTACTTATAAAAGCATACGACTTAATGTTACAACTATTAGCATCTAACTAGCTAGCTGGCATGGTGTCAAAGTAACGTTAGCGTTAAGCTAGTTTTAAGTTATCAGTTACTCACCACTCACTGCCAGTAACTTACCGTTGCTGGGTATTTTCGCCATCCTCCCCTTGTCGGCGGAGCTGCGCTCCAACAGCCCAATCAAGTCAGAGTCATTCAGCATTTTCTTCTTTGATACACATTTTTCTTTAAATATACTAATTTAGTCGTCATCGAACCGATAAATCACTACGTCCCGATCCATTTCTCTGTCTTCGTCTGTGACGTCAATCTGCTTCCAACGGTCAAAGATGACGATGCATTCATGTGCACCATCCAAGATTT